>NC_138318.1:34417500-34852500 GCF_965601325.2 Salmo salar
ACTATATGGGGAATAGGGTGCCATTTGGGATACAAACAACGTATTGTTAATGGTCAGGCAGGCTGGCTGGGTGGCTGGGAGATTTAAATGCATCAGAAAATTACATTATTCCAGAGACCCCTCTGTAATTCCCATGGACAGGGTAGAATATAATGGGCTGCTTTAATCTATTGTGTTTCATTTGAGAAGTCCACACATTGTTTTATATCAAAGGAGGTTTAATACACAGAATACAACAGATGTAGCAGACCTTACAGTGAAATGCGTACTTAGGAGCCCCTAACCAACAATGCAGTTGAAAAAAAATACAGATAAGAATGAGAGGTAAAAGTAAATAAAGAGCAGCAGTGAAATAACAATGTGCGGGGGCACCAGTTATTTGAGGTAGCATGTACATGTAGGTAGAGTTTTTAAAGTGACTATTTGACTAGATATTCAGGAGTCTTATGGCTTGGGGGTAGAAGCTGTTTAGGAGCCTCTTGGACCTAGATTTGGCGCTCCGGTACCGCTTGAAGTGCGGTAGCAGAGAGAACACTCTATGACTAGGGTGGCTGGAGTATTTGACCATTTTTAGGGCTTTCCTCTTGACACCGCCTAGTATAGAGGTCCTGGATGGCAGGAAGCTTGGCCCCAGTGATGTACTGGACAGTTCGCACTACCCTATGCAGAGCCTTGCGGTCGGAGGCCGAGCAGTTGCCATACCAGGCAGTGATGCAACCAGTTAGGGTGCTCTCGATGGTGCAGCTGTAGAACCTTTTGAGGAGCTGATGACCCAGGCCAAATCTTTTCAGTCTCCTGAGGGGGAATAGGTTTGGTCGTGCCCTCTTCACGACTGTCTTGGTGTGTTTGGACCATGTTAGTTTGTTGGTGATGTGGACGCCAAGGAACTTGAAGCTCTTAACCTGCTCCACTGCTGCCCCGTCGATGAGAATGGGGGCATGCTCGGTCCTCTTTTTCCTGAAGTCCACAATCATCTCCTTTGTCTTGATCACATTGAGGGAGAGGTTGTTGTCCTGGCACCACACGGTCAGGTCTCTGACCTCCTCCCTATAGGCTGTCTTGTCGTTGTTGGTGATCAGGCCTACCACTGTTGTGTCATCTTCAAATTTAATGATGGTTTTGGAGTTGTGCCTGGCCATGCAGTCATGAGTGATCAGGGAGTACAGGAGGGGACTGAGCACGCACCCCTGAGGGGCCCCTGTGTTGAGGATCAGCATGGCGAATGTGTTGTTACCTACCCTTACCACCTGGGGGTAAGGAAGTCCAGGATCCAGTTGCAGAGGGAGGTGTTTAGTCCCAGGGTCCTTATCTTATAGATGAGCTTTGAGGGTACTATGGTGTTGAACACTGAGCTGTAGTCAGAGTGGGTCTAGGGTTTCTGAGATCATGGTGTTGATGTGAGCCATGAAATGCCTTTCAAAGCACTTCATGGCTACAGACATGAGTGCTATGGGTTGGTAGTCATTTAGGCAGGTTTCCTTAGTGTTCTTGGGCACAGGTACTA
Source organism: Salmo salar (assembly GCF_965601325.2). Classification (NCBI taxonomy): domain Eukaryota; kingdom Metazoa; phylum Chordata; class Actinopteri; order Salmoniformes; family Salmonidae; genus Salmo; species Salmo salar. The sequence goes on from NC_138318.1 coordinate 34,419,005, forward strand.
TGGTGGTCTGCTTCAAACATGTTTGTATTACAGACTCGGACAGGGAGAGGTTGAAATTGTCAGTGAAGCCACTTGCCTGTTGGTCAGTGCATGCTCACAGTACACGTCCTGGTAATCTGTCTGGCCCTGCGGCCTTGTGAATGTTGACCTGTTTAAAGGTCCTACTCACATCGGCTGCAGAGAGCGTGATCACACAGTCTTCCGGAACAGCTGGTGCTCTCATGCATGTTTCAGAGTTATTTGCCTCGAAGCAAGCATAGAAGTAATTTAGCTCTTCTGTTAGGCTCGTGTCACTGGGCAGCTCTCGGCCGTGCTTCTCTTTGTAGTCTAATGGTTTGCAAGCCCTGCCACATCCGACGAGCGTCAGAGCCGGTGTAGTATGATTCGATCTTAGTCCTGTATTGATGCTTTGCCTGCTTGATGGTTCGTCGGAGGACATATCAGGATTTCTTAAGCTTCCGGGTTAGAATCCCGCTCCTTGAAAGTGGCAGCTCTAGCCTTTAGCTCAGTGCGGATGCTGCCTGTAATGTATGGCTTCTGGTTGGGGTATGTACGTACGGTCACTGTGGGGATGACGTCATTGATGCACTTATTGATTAAGCCAATGACTGATGTGGTGTACTCCTCAATGCCATCGGAGGAATCCCGGAACATATTCCAGTCTGTGCTAGCAAAACAGTCCTATAGCTTAGCATCTGCTTCATCTGACCACTTTTTTATTGATCTAGACACTGGTGCTTCCTGCTTTAATTTTTGCTTGAAAGCAGGAATCAGGAGAATAGAATTATGGTCAGATTTACAAACTGGAGGGCGAGGGAGAGCTTTGTATTTGTCTCTGTGTGTGGAGTATAGGTGGTCCAGAGTTATTTTCCCTCTGGTTGCACATTTAACATGCTGATAGAAATTCGGTAAAACGGATTTAAGTTTCCCTGCATTAAAGTCCCCGGCTACTAGGAGCATCGCCTCTGGGTGAGCGTTTTCTTGTTTGCTTATGGCAGAATACAGCTCATTCAATGATATCTTAATGCCAGCCTCTGACTATGGTGGTATTTAAACAGCTACAAAGAATACAGACTCTCTCGGTAGGTAGTGTGGTCTACAGCTTATCATGAGATACTCTACCTCAGGCGAGCAATAGCTCGAGACTTCCTTAGATATCGTACACCGCCGCCCCTTGTCTTACCAGACGCAGCTGTTCTATCCTGCCGGTACATCGTATAACCAGCCAGCTCTATGTTGATATTGTCATAGTCAGAGGCTGGCATTAAGATATCATTGAATGAGCTGTATTCTGCCATAAGCAAACAAGTAAACGCTCACCCAGAGGCGATGCTCCTAGTAGCCAGAACAGGGCTCCGGGCAGCCGAGCGGAAATGGAGGAAAACTCGCCTCCCTGCGTACCTGGCATCCTTTCACTCCCTCCTCTCTACATTTTCCTCTTCTGTCTCTGCTGCTAAAGCCACTTTCTACCACTCTAAACTCCAAGCATCTGCCTCTAACCCTAGGAAGCTCTTTGCTACCTTCTCCTCCCTCCTGAATCCTCCTCCCCCTCCCCCCCCCTCCTCCCTCTCTGCGGATGACTTCGTCAACCATTTTGAAAAGAAGGTTGACGACATCCGATCCTCGTTTGCTAAGTCAAACGACACTGCTGGTCCTGCTCACACTGCCCTACCCTGTGCTTTGACCTCCTTCTCCCCTCATTTCTACAGATGAAATCTCGCGTCTTGTGACGGCCGGCCGCCCAACAACCTGCCCACTTGACCCTATCCCCTCCTCTCTTCTCCAGACCATTTCCGGAGACCTTCTCCCCTACCTCACCTCGCTCATCAACTCATCCTTGACCGCTGGCTACGTCCCTTCCGTCTTCAAGAGAGCGAGAGTTGCACCCCTTCTGAAAAAACCTACACTCGATCCCTCCGATGTCAACAACTACAGACCAGTATCCCTTCTTTCCTTTCTCTCCAAAACTCTTGAACGTGCCGTCCTTGGCCAGCTCTCTTGCTATCTCTCTCAGAATGACCTTCTTGATCCTAAATCAGTCAGGTTTCAAGACTGGGCATTCAACTGAGACTGCTCTTCTCTGTGTCACGGAGTCTCTCCGCACTGCTAAAGCTAACTCTCTCTCCTCTGCTCTCATCCTTCTAGACCTATCTGCTGCCTTTGATACCGTGAACCATCAGATCCTCCTCTCCACCCTCTCCGAGCTGGGCATCTCCGGCGCCGCCCACGCTTGGATTGCGTCCTACCTGACAGGTCGCTCCTACCAGGTGGCGTGGCGAGAATCTGTCTCCGCACCACGTGCTCTCACCACTGGTGTCCCCCAGGGCTCTGTTCTTGGCCCACTCCTATTCTCGCTATACACCAAGTCACTTGGCTCTGTCATATCCTCACATGGTCTCTCATATCATTGCTATGCAGATGACACACAATTAATCTTCTCCTTTCCCCCTTCTGACAACCAGGTGGCGAATCGCATCTCTGCATGTCTGGCAGACATATATCAGTGTGGATGACGGATCACCACCTCAAGCTGAACCTCGGCAAGACGGAGCTGCTCTTCCTCCCGGGGAAGGACTGCCCGTTCCATGATCTCGCCATCACGGTTGACAACTCCCTTGTGTCCTCCTCCCAGAGTGCTAAGAGCCTTGGCGTGACCCTGGACAACACCCTGTCGTTCTCCACCAACATCAAGGCGGTGACCCGATCCTGTAGGTTCATGCTCTACAACATTCGCAGAGTACGACCCTGCCTCACACAGGAAGCGGCGCAGGTCCTAATCCAGGCACTTGTCATCTCCCGTCTGGATTATTGCAACTCGCTGTTGGCTGGGCTCCCTGCCTGTGCCATTAAACCCCTACAACTCATCCAGAACGCCGCAGCCCGTCTGGTGTTCAACCTTCCCAAGTTCTCTCACGTCACCCCGCTCCTCCGCTCTCTCCACTGGCTTCCAGTCGAAGCTCGCATCCGCTACAAGACCATGGTGCTTGCCTACGGAGCTGTGAGGGGAACGGCACCTCCGTACCTTCAGGCTCTGATCAGGCCCTACACCCAAACAAGGGCACTCCGTTCATCCACCTCTGGCCTGCTCGCCTCCCTACCTCTGAGGAAGCACAGTTCCCGCTCAGCCCAGTCAAAACTGTTCGCTGCTCTGGCACCCCAATAGTGGAACAAGCTCCCTCACGACGCCAGGACAGCGGAGTCAATCACCACCTTCCGGAGACAGCTGAAACCCCACCTCTTCAAGGAATACCTGGGATAGGATAAAGTAATCCTTCTAACCCCCCCTTAAAAGATTTAGATGCACTATTGTAAAGTGGTTGTTCCACTGGATATTATAAGGTGAATGCACCAATTTGTAAGTCGCTCTGGATAAGAGCGTCTGCTAAATGACTTAAATGTAAATGTTCAGCCACGACTCCATGAAACATAAGATGTTGCAGTTTTTAATGTCCCGTTGGTAGTTTAATCTTCCACATAACTCGTCGATTTTATTGTCCAAAGATTGCACGTTTGCTAGCAGAATGGAGGGAAGTGGGAGTTTATTAGATCGCCTACGAATTCTCAGAAGGCAGCCTGACCTTCGGCCCATCTTTCTCCGCCTCCTCTTCATGCAGATCACGGGGATCGGGGCCTGTTTCCAAGGAAGCAAAATAAGTTTAAAAAAAAGTTACAAACAATGCAAATAAAATAACAAAAAAAACTATCGGCTGGAGGCCATCTTCTCTGGCGCCATCTTGTTGATTAAGTCGCTTTGTCTTTACGTTTTTTTCATTTTTGTTTATAGAGGAAACAGAACATCTCAGCAGGAACATGTATTCTTAAATGTTCTCCAGTTAACCTCTATGGGCTAGGTGGGACGCTAGCGTGCCACCCGTGGTGCACTCCATCAACAGCAGGTGCATTTCAAGAGCGGCAAATTTGAATCCGAATAAATGTCAAAATTCAAATTTTTCAAACATACAACTATTTTACACCCTTTGAAAGATAAACATCTCCTTAATCTAACCACGTTTTACGATTTCAAAAAGGTTTTACGGCGAAAGCATAAATTTAGAGTATGTTAGGACAGTACATTTACAAGAGTTGTGTGTAATGTTTTGTCAATTCAAAGACAGGGTCACCAAAACCATAAAACCAGCTAAAATGATGCACTAACCTTTTACAATCTCCATCAGATGACACTCCTAGGACATTATGTTAGACAATGCATGCATTTTTAGTTCTATCAAGTTCATATTTATATCCAAAAACAGCGTTTTACTATGGCATTGATGTTGAGGAAATCGTTTCCCTCCAATAACCGGCAGTCAAGTCAGCGTCACAAATTAAATAATTAAAATTAGAAAACATTGGTAAAATATTATATTGTCATTTAAAGAATTATAGATTTACATCTCTTGAACGCAATCAACTTGCCAGATTTAAAAATAACCTTACTGGGAAATCACACTTTGCAATAATCTGAGCACTGCGCCCAGACAAATACGCGTTGCGATACAGACTAGACGTCATGTTGGGGAGATCTAAAATCGAAAATACTATGTAAATAATCCATTACCTTTGATTCTCTTCATCAGATGTCACTTCCAGGTATCACAGGTCCATAACGAATGTAGTTTTGTTCAAAAAAGCTCATCATTTATGTCCAAAAATCTCCGTCTTGTTAGCACATGATCTAAGCCAGCCGGACTTCTCGTCATGAACGAGGGGAAAAAATATATTTACGTTCGTTCAAACATGTCAAACGTTGTATAGCATAAATCATTAGGGCCTTTTTTAACCAGAACATGAATAATATTCAAGGTGGACGAATGCATACTCTTTTATAACGTATTGGAACGAGGGTACCCAACATGAACTCGCGCGCCAGGTGTCTAATGGGCCATCATCGTTCCATGGCTCTTGTTCGGTCAGATCTCCCTCCAGAAGACTCAAAACACTTTGTAAAGGCTGGTGACATCTAGTGGAAGCAATAGGAAGTGCCAAAATATTCCTCAGCCCCTGTGTTTTTCAATGGGATAGGTTTAAAGGTAATACAACACATCAGGTATCCACTTCCTGTCTCAGGGTTTTGCCTGCCAAATGAGTTCTGTTATACTCACAGACACCATTCAAACAGTTTTAGAAAATTTAGGGTGTTTTCTATCCATATGTAATAAGTATATGCATATTCTAGTTACTGGGTAGGAGTGGTAACCAGATTAAATCGGGTATGTTTTTTTATCCAGCCGTGTCAATACTGCCCCCTAGCCCTAACAGGTTAAATCTATTGAAACATGAAGCAGAGCACAGCAGTTTGAATGGCTCTCCATTGACTGCCACCCTAGCTGTTTCTACTGCATGCAGCTGTCCATGGTGCTGAAATACCAACACAGGTGGAGCACAGCACTCCCTGCCAGCCCTGTCACAGACACAAGCCATATTAACCATATCATCAGTGTCAACCAGCAGATGGACATTGAAAGACATGCTCAGGGGCTTGACATCAACTCACCAGTTCAACACAGGTGACTTGTTGACAAGCTCATCATGTCGTAATGCTGTGAAAGTGCAGTTAGGCGTCCTTCGGACTGATAAGACCTGGCCTCCACCATGTTCTACCATACATCCTGTCTCCACAGGGCTGAAGCAGCAGTGTGGCAATACGCCATGGCTCAAGGGTACCAGTGATATTAGCAGTCTGTCCCATGTTAGGACTGTGCTCCTGTGGTGCTATCAACAGTATTGCCACTGTGACTGTTTTGCTAGGTGCTATCAACAGTACACCTACTGCCACTGTGAGGCTAAATGCTACCAACAGAGGCAATCATTTAGGAGATTAGGGAGATAAAACAAGAAACACAAAGTCAGTTGAGGTAAAAACTCCTCTGCAGTCCACACTGGTTGCTGGTAGTTATAACAGAAACCTAAACACAACCCAGGCTAGCACACGCTGTCTATTTGTGGGTCAGGGAGCTATCTTTTCTCAGTCGCGCTCTCTCTCACTCTCTCAAAAAACAAGTGCAATGTTTTCCCTAAGCCCTCTTTAAAAGCCCCTTAAAAATAGCTCGTTCCCATCGCAAATCTGACTCTGTGAGATGCTACATTTTGATAATCTACCCTCATAACACGATAAAAAAATCTGTCCTATTACGGTTTTAAATCACACTCCACTATTTCAGACACATCTAAAATATAAAGGAAGCAAAAACAAATTCTCCTGTTTTAACGCTCCTGATTTAACACTCCTATTTTAACACTCCTGATTTAACACTCCTGATTTAACACTCCTGATTTAACACTCCTGTTTTAACACTCCTGTTTTAACACTCCTGTTTTAACACTCCTGTTTTAACACTCCTGATTTAACACTCCTGATTTAACACTCCTGATTTAACACTCCTGATTTAACACGCTTGTGAATCACTGGGTTTCTTTCTTCAAGGCGTAAAAGCAAGGTGCCTGTCTGTCTCTCTCCTATCCTTTTCCACAGAGCGTTGGCTGGTTCTGTACACTTGTGCTACTGTTGATGTAGCAGAGAGATAAAAGACCTGCGTATCAGCTAATAATGTGAATCTAATAGAGTAACGTTAATTAGGTTCAAATGACTCAAATCTGTTCTCTTCACCTGGGACATGAATGTGAAATGGGAGGGTTTTCCTGCTATCACAATGGATTATTCTCCAATTTATTTTACCATCCCACGCCTCTGTTACCCACACACACACACACACACACACCACACACACACACACACACACACACACACACACACACACACACACACCACACACACACACACACACACACACACACACACACAGCATAGGGCCTCCCACAGAGCACTCAGGCCATTAGCAAACTGAAGCATCACTGCAGCAACCTCTCTTGAAACCCTTTGGGCTGTTAAACAGAGAGTGGTTTTGGGATTAAAGCACAACAGATTCTGCAGTGTGGAACATGTCAAAAAAATAAATAAATCCAGTGATCCCTCTCCCCTCCCCTCTCTTCTCTCCTCCCCCGCCCCATCCAGAGATTCCTCTCCCCTCCCCTCTCTTCTCTCCTCCCCCACCCCATCCAGTGATCCCTCTCCCCTCCCCACTCTTCTCTCCTCCCCTGCCCCATCCAGTGATCCCCCTCCCCTCCGCTCTCTTCTCTCCTCCCCCACCCCATTCAGAGATTCCTCTCCTCTCTTCTCTCCTCCCCTGCCCCATCCAGTGATTAATCTCCTCTCTCCTCTCTTCTCCCCTCTCCTCCCCCACCCTATCCAGTGATTCCTCTCCTCTCCCCTATTCTCTCCTCTCCTCTCTCCCCTCCTCCCCCACCCCATCCAGTGATTAATCTCCTCTCTCCTCTCTTCTCTCCTCTCCCCTCTCCTCTCCCCTATTCTCTCCTCTCCTCCCCCATCCAGTGATTCCTCTCTTCTTTCATTTCCTCTCCCACTCCTGTCCTTTGACTCCTCTCCCCTCCCCTCCTGTCTGGTGACTACTGTCCTGTCCAGTGACTGTCCTGTCTGGTGACTACTGTCCTGTCCAGTGACTTCTGTCCTGTCTGGTGACTTCTGTCCTGTCTGGTGACTACTGTCCTGTCCAGTGACTTCTGTCCTGTCCGGTGACTTCTGTCCTGTCTGGTGAATTCTGTCCTGTCCGGTGACTACTATCCTGTCCGGTGACTTCTGTCCTGTCCGGTGACTTCTGTCCTGTCTGGTGACTTCTGTCCTGTCTGGTGACTTCTGTCCTGTCTGGTGACTACTGTCCTGTCTGGTGACTACTGTCCTGTCTGGTGACTACTGTCCTGTCTGGTAACTACTGTCCTGTCCAGTGACTCCTCTCCTCTACTGTCCTGTCCTTCATAACAAACAACTGGGTTACAGTCAGTGACCAGGATAGGCAAAAGTTACAAAATACCATAAATGACCAACATGTAAATGTGTATATATATATATATATATATATATATATATATGAAAATCCCAAACGGAACTGCAAAGCACACTGGGTAGTATTATTGGCCTGTTTTAGGGTCATGTCTAGAATGGGATACAGCTTAACCTCATTCTCCTAACCTGCTAGGTTAATTCTTCTAACCTGCTGCATAAGTTCTCTTAAACCTCCTCAGTAAAGTCAATTTTGACAAAAGTTGTATCCCTTCTAGACTAAACCATGTTTCGGGGCAGTGATCATTAGAATAATACTCAGCATGCTTTGCAGTTGTCCATTTTTACATATCCATTTACATTTACATTTACTGCTCCAGTTTCAACTGTTCTGCCTGCGGCTATGGAACCCTGACCTGTTCACCGGACGTGCTTGTTGCACCCTCGACAACTACTATGATTATTATTATTTGACCATGCTGGTCATTTATGAACATTTTAACATTTTAACATTTTGACCATGTTCTGTTATAATATCCACCCTGCACAGCCAGAAGAGGACTGGCCACCCCTCATAGCCTGGTTCCTCTCTAGGTTTCTTCCTAGGTTTTTGGCCTTTCTAGGGAGTTTTTCCTAGGGAGTTTTTCCTAGCCACCGTGCTTCTTTCACATGCTTTGCTTGCTGTTTGGGGTTTTAGGCTGGGTTTCTGTACAGCACTTTGAGAATATCAGCTGATGTACGAAGGGCTATATAAAAATAAATTTGATTTGAAATTTGATTTAGTTAATATAGCAAATGCTCTTATCACATCATAGTGCCATCAGACTTCTGATACCAATGCAGGGTGAAAGGGGGACACAAAATGGTGGACCACTATAAAGAAAAGGTAAAGAAAAGTATTTTGTATTTTGAAAGAACAAATTACGGCTCTCAAAAGTGTTTTGTTACAAAATACATTGGAGTGTACTTCAGCCCAGTGTAATACAAATGACAAAATACTCAGAAGAAATGTAAATGCATATTTCAAATACATGTAACAGAAATACTGCCCATCTCTGGTTAGTCGGAGCCTCAGATGACAGAACAACAGCAACCTCACCCTAACAGGGCAGCTTCCTCTCCACCTATATGCCTCTTCAGATGGCTCTATTGTTACGTCTATGACAAGAGAGCAGACTGTCCTAAGAGGTAAGCTCTCAACCCCATCCCCACCGGTCTTACCTAGACCTCTACTTCCTGTCTCTGTGGGGACCCAGGTGCCTCAGCCACTGCCTGCCCAGAGAGAGAGATGTCCAGCTGGGGTGTAAGAACCAGCTTAAACACCCTGCTTCTCTTGCTGTCTCTCCTCCATCCGACTGGTCACTGAGAAATGTGAAATGGAAAACCTGGAGGATTGCCTGGGACGCCTGCCAAAACTGCCAGTAAAACCCCCATCAACCTTTGCTTCCTGCTGCTGCTGCTCGCTCATAGCATGATGTCATCAACCCTCCACAGTGCCAAGCCAGGAAATGTAACTATAACGTTACAGCACAGGACAAGGGAAGAGGGAGGGCTGACTCAATCCCTCTTTCCCTTCATCTATCTTCCCCTCTCTCACTTCTTTCCCTTCATCTGTCTTCCCCTCGCTCACTTCTTTCCCTTCATCTATCCTCCCCTCTCTCTCTCTTCTTCCTTCCATCTCTCTTTCCCAATGCGCCAATAGGGGTTGTAATCATATCGGAACCCTTTTTTGGTGCTATATAGAACCTTTTATTAACGGTTCTTTATAGAACCTTAGGAAATAGTTATGTAAGGGTCTATATATAGCACCAAAAAGGGTTCCGCGATGGCTACAAGCCAAATAACCCCTATCTGGTACTATTTAGAAGCAGTATTGTGAGGTCTAATGTATATGTATCTGGTACTATTTAGAAGCTGTTACGGCTGTAGTTAGAAGAAGGGGACCAAAGCGCAGCGTGGTAAGAGTTCATCATTATTTAATACTGAGAACACTAGAACAAAAATAACAAACACGAAAAGCCAAAAGTTCTGTCAGGTAACAGATAACAAAACAGAAAACAACTACCCACAAACACAGGTGGGAAAAGGCTGCCTAAGTATGGTTCCCAATCAGAGACAACGATAGACAGCTGCCTCTGATTGGAAACCATACCTGGCCATAACATAGAAATATAATGACAAAGAATGCCCAGTCACAAGGTGTCAGTTTCTTCTATATGTCATTTGGCAGACGCTTTCATCCAAAGCGACGTATACAGTCACACGTGCATTTATTTTTGGAACCCACTATCCTGGTGTTTCAAGAGCTACGCTTTAGCAACTGAGGAGCTTGTCTGTTTTTTATTTTTTTTTTTTTTAGCTAAAGTATGAAAACCTATTGAAGGGGAAAAATTATTATGGAAGTCATTTTACCTATAGGACGGTACCAGTGATAAGACAAATGAAGATAGGGAATGGAGAGAGGGAATGGAGAGAGAGAACAGAGAGAGGGAATGGAGAGAGAGAGAACAGAGAGAGAGAATGGAGAGAGAGAACGGAGAGAGGGAATGGAGAGAGAATGGAGAGAGAGAGAATGGAGAGAGAGAGAATGGAGAGAAGCAGAATGCAGAGAGGGAATGGAGAGAGAGAATGCAGAGTAGAGGTCGACCGATTATGATTTTTCAATGCCGATACCGATACCGATTATTGGAGGGCCAAAACCCCGCTGCCGATTAATCGGCCGTTTTTTTTAACAATGTATTTGTAATAATGACAATTACAACAATACTGAATGAACACTTATTTTAACTTAATATAATATATCAATAAAATCTATTTAGCCTCAAATAAATAATGAAACATGTTCAATTTGGTTTAAACAATGCAAAAACAAAGTGTTGGAGAAGAAAGTACAAGTTCAATATGTGCCATGTAAGAAAACTAACGTTTAAGTGCCTTGCTCAGAACACGGGAACATATGAAAGCTGGTGGTTCCTTTTAACATGAGTCTTCAATATTCCCAGGTAAGAAGTTTTAGGTTGTAGTTATTATAGGAATTATAGGACTATTTCTCTCTATACGATTTGTATTTCATATACCTTTGACTATTGGATGTTCTTATAGGCACTTTAGTATTGCCAGTGTAACAGTATAGCTTCCGTCCCTCTCCTCGCTCCTACCTGGGCTCGAACCAGGAACACATCGACAACAGCCACCCTCGAAGCAGCGTTACCCATGCAGAGCAAGGGGAACAACTACTCCAAGTCTCAGAGCGAGTGACGTTTGAAACGCTATTAGCACGCAACCGCTAACTAGCTATACATTTCACATCGGTTACACCAGCCTAAACTTGGGAGTTGATAGGCTTGAAGTCATAAACAGCGCAATGCTTGAAGCATTGCGAAGAGCTGCTGGCAAAACGCATGAAAGTGCTGTTTGAATGAATGCTTACAAGCCTGCTGGTGCCTACCATCGCTCAGTCAGACTGCTCTATCAAATCATAGACTTAATTATAATATAATAAACACACAGAAATACGAGCCTTGGGTCATTAATATGGTCAAATCCGTAAACTATCATCTTGAAAACAAAACGTTTTTCCTTTCAGTGAAATACGGAACCGTTCCGTATTTTATCTAATGGGTGGCATCCTTAAGTCTGAATATTCCTGTTACATTGCACAACCTTATGTCATAATTACGTAAAATTCTGGCAAATTAGTTCGCAACGAGCCAGGCGGCCCAAACTGTTGCATATACCCTGACTCTGCGTGCAATGAACGCAAGAGAAGTGACACAATTTATTGCCTGCTAACCTGGATTTCTTTTAGCTAAATATGCAGGTTTAAAAATATATACTTCTGTGTATTGATTTTAAGAAAGGCATTGATGTTTATAGTTAGGTACAGTCGTGCAACGATTGTGCTTTTTTCGCAAATGCGCTTTTGTTAAATCATCCCCCGTTTGGTGAAGTCGGCTGTCTTTGTTAGGAAGAAATTGTCTTCACAGTTCGCAACGAGCCAGGCGGCCCAAACTGCTGCATATACCCTGACTCTGTTGCAAGAGAAGTGACACATTTTCCCTAGTTAAAAGAAATTCATGTTAGCAGGCAATATTAACTAAATATGCAGGTTTAAAAATATATACTTGTGTATTGATTTTAAGAAAGGCATTGATGTTTATGGTTAGGTACACGTTGGAGCAACGTGTACCTAAGCGATTATATGCAACGCAGGACAGGCTAGATAAACTAGTAATATCATCAACCATGTGTAGTTAACTAGTGATTATGATTGGTTGATTGTTTTTTATAAGATAAGTTTAATGCCAGCTAGCAACTTACCTTGGCTTCTTACTGCATTTGCGTAACAGGCAGGCTCCTCGTGGAGTGCAATGTAAAGCAGGTGGTTAGAGCGTTGGACTAGTTAACCGTAAGGTTGCAAGATTGAATCCCCGAGCTGACAAGGTAAAAATCTGTCGTTCTGCCCCAGAACAAGGCAGTTAACCCACCGTTCCTAGGCCATCATTAAGAATGTGTTCTTAACTGACTTGCCTAGATAAATAAAGAATAAAGATAAATAAATACAATTATTTTTTTAATCGGCCAAATCGGCGTCCAAAAATACCGATTTCTGATTGTTATGAAAACTTTAAATCGGCCCTAATTAATCAGCCATTCCAATTAATCGGTGAACCTCTAATGGAGAGAGGGAATGGAGAGAGAAAATAGAGAGAGGGAGAATGGAGAGAGGGAGAATGGAGAGAGGCAGAATGGAGAGAGAGAATGGAGAGAGAGAATGGAAAGAGAGAATGGAGAGAAAAAGGAGGTAGCACATAGTCTTCAGGAAGTGCCAGACAGGGAAGGAAGGGAAGGGGCTGAACGACGAGGGGGATTTACGCAATTCAATTAACACAGTTTGATTTAGTTATGAATTGATAGGCAATATGGAGGAGGAGAGGATCAAATTATGTACTGTAAAAAACAACTGATTCTTATTTTCACTGTGTCATTCATTTCAGATCTCCAGAGAGAGATGGCCAATATAGGCCATACTGCACATCTCCTGCTAACATTGCTAAACACAGCGGAACATCCATGGACCAAATCAATTCACATGCCATCAACACAGCCACAACCACTTGGAATTGTGAGCTCCAAGAGGAAGCAAGCTTCTTTCTTACATTTACATTTTAGTCATTTAGCAGACGCTCTTATCCAGAGCGACTTACAAATTGGTGCATTCACCTATAATATCCAGTGGAACAACCACTTTACAATAGTGCATCTAAATCTTTTAAGGGGGGGGTTAGAAGGATTACTTTATCCTATCCCAGGTATTCCTTGAAGAGGTGGGGTTTCAGGTGTCTCCGGAAGGTGGTGATTGACTCCGCTGTCCTGGCGTCGTGAGGGAGCTTGTTCCACCATTGGGGTGCCAGAGCAGCGAACAGTTTTGACTGGGCTGAGCGGGAACTGTGCTTCCTCAGAGGTAGGGAGGCGAGCAGGCGAGCAGGCCAGAGGTGGATGAACGGAGTGCCCTTGTTTGGGTGTAGGGCCTGATCAGAGCCTGAAGGTACGGAGGTGCCGTTCCCCTCACAGCTCCGTAGGCAAGCACCATGGTCTTGAGAAGACTCCATTCTTGTTATTGTTGCGTTAGAGTTATTGTGCCCTTGGTCTTGTCATGTCTCAGGTGCCAGGAGGAGGGGAGGCCAGGTCACCATGGGAACAACTTGAAGGCAATGCTAAAGACAGGAAATAATCTGGGAAGAAACTCACTTGAGTTTAACAACAACAGCACTTCTTACCCATCAACCTAGCAGGGTAGTGTTATCTTCTACCTCAGTCGAACCCTTAACCTAGCAGGGTAGGGTTAACTCCTACCTCACTCTAACCCTTAACCTAGCAGAGTAGGGTTATCTCCTACCTCAGTCTACCCATCAACCCAGCAGGGTAGCGTTATCTCCTACCTCAGTCGAACCCTTAACCTAGCAGGGTAGAGTTAACCTCTACCTCAGTCTAACCCTTAACCTAGCAGGGTACGGTTAACTCCTACCTCAGTCGAACCCTTAGCCCTAGCAGGGTAGAGTTAACTCCTACCTCAGTCGAACCCTTAGCCCTAGCAGGGTAGGGTTAACTCCTACCTCAGTCGAACCCTTAACCCTACTCTGCTAGGTTTCTCCTACCTCAGTCTACCCATCAACCTAGCAGGGTAGAGTTAACTCCTACCTCAGTCGAACCCTTAACCCTACTCTGCTAGGTTTCTCCTACCTCAGTCTACCCATCAACCTAGCAGGGTAGAGCTCCTACCTCAGTCGAACCCCCTAAGGGTTGACCTGGTTAAATCAAATAGAATTCCCTCAAGATTGCTCTGATGTCCAAAAAGAGTTCAAATGAAAATGTATTGATTTTAAGTTGCATGTATTTTTGTTTAAATATACATTGGTCAGTCGGTGAATTCTGAAAAGTTATCCAAGGATTGTTCCATTGGGTTGTGTTTTTAGGGAGTGATAGTGTTTCTTGTAGAACACGTTTCATTTTCTTCCATATCGTTATAGTGTTCCTAACTACAAAGTTGTTCATGTTCATAGCTTTATCCTTTGAGAACAGACACGTAAAAAGATTCTGGGGATGAGCATCTTCACTATCTACCCATTGTTCTTCTTTAGTGTATTTAATATATCTGGCAAGTAAAAGTCCTGGGTGGCAAGTTGATATAATTCCAAGTCTGGAAGATTAAAACCACCCTCACACTTAGGAAGACTGTCACGCCCTGACCTTAGAGAGCCTGTTTTATTCTCTATTTGGTTAGGTCAGGGTGTGACTTGGGTGGGCATATCTATGTTTCTATTTCTTTGTTGGCCTAGTGTGGTTCCCAATCAGGGGCAGCTGATTGTCGTTGTCTCTGATTGGGGATCATACTTGGGCAGCCCTTTCTCCCACCTGTAATTGTGGGATCTTGTTTGTGTGTAGTTGCTTTCTGCACTGCATATAGCTTTACGTTCATTTTTGTATTTGTTGTTTTTCCTGGTGTCATTCAAAATAAAATAAAATGTACGCCTACCACGCTGCACCTTAGTCCATTACTAACGACGGACATAACAGAAGATCCCACCCACCAAGTGACCAAGCAGCGTGCCCAGGAGTGGAGGACATCCTGGACCTGGGAGGAGGTAATGGCAGGGGACAAGACCCTGCCATGGAAGCAGGCAGAGGCAGCGAGAGAGGAACGGCGACGAGACCAGGAATCAAGGAGACGACGGAAACCCGAGAGGCAGCCTCCCCAAAAAATGTTTTGGGGGGCACACGAGGTGGCGAGCAGAGCAAAGGTGGGAACAAGAACCAACTCCCTGTAATTATGATGAGGAGTTGGTCACGGTTCAGATACCATGCTTTGCGGAGATACGCAATGTGTCTCCAGTGCGCATCCACAGCCCGGTGCGTTCTGTGCCAGCTCCTCACACTTGCCGTGCGAAAGTGAGCATCCAGCCAGGATGGGTTGTGCCGGCTTAGCGCTCCTGGTCTCCAGTATGCCTCCTCGGTCCAGGATATCCTGCGCCGGCTCGACGCACTGTGTCGCCAGTGCGCCTTCACAGCCCAGTGCTTCCTGTGCCAGCGCCCCGCACTTGCCGGACTAAAGTGAGCATCCAGCCAGGACGGGTTGTGCCAGCTCTACGCTCCAGACCTCCAGTGCGCCTTCACGGCGGCCCAGTATATCCTGTGCCAGCTCCGCTCACCCGGTCTCCAGTGCGTCTCCCCAGCCCGGTACGACCTATGCCTGCTCCACGCACCCGGCCTCCAGTGCGTCTCTCCAGCCTGGTACGCCCTGTGCCTGCTCCACGCACCCAGTCTCCAGTGCGTCTCTCCAGCCTGGTACGCCCTGTGCCGGTTCCACGCACGAAGCCTCCAGTGATGATCCATGGCCCGAAGCCTCCAGTGGTGATCCATGGCCCAGAGGCTCCAGTGATGATCCATGGCCCGGACCCTCCAGTGATGATCCATGGCCCGGAGCCTCCAGTGATGATCCATGGCACGGAGCCTCCAGTGATGATCCATGGCACGGAGCCTCCAGTGATGATCCATGGCACGGAGCCTCCAGTGATGATCCATGGCCCGGAGCCTCGAGTGATGAGCCATGGCCCGGAGCCTCCAGCGACAGTCGGCAGTCCAGAGCCTCCAGCGACGGTCGGCAGTCCAGAGCCTCCAGCGGGGGTTCCCAGTCCAGAGCCTCCGACGACAATCTACGGTCTGGTTCCTCCAGCAACGATCTACGGTCCGGAGCCTCCGGCGACAATCCACGGTCCAGTTCCACGGAAGTGGGGGAGCCTCAAGCGGAGCGAGGTCTGTGTCCCGCACCGGAGCCTCTACCGAGAGGAGATGCCCTGCCGGACACTCCCCTATAGGTTCAGGTTTGCGGCCGGAGTCCGCACCTTTGGGGGGGGTACTGTCATGCCCTGATCTTAGAGAGCCTGTTTTATTCTCTATTTGGTTAGGTCAGGGTGTGACTTGGGTGGGCATATGTATGTTTCTATTTCTTTGTTGGCCTAGTGTGGTTCACAATCAGGGGCAGCTGTTTATCGTTGTCTCTGATTGGGGATCATACTTAGGCAGCCCTTTTTCCCACCTTTGATTGTGGGATCTTGTTTGTGTGTAGTTGCTTTCTGCACTGCATATAACTTTATGTTCGTTTTGTATTTTGTTGTTTTTCCCGGTGTCATTCTAAATAAAAGCAAATGTATGCCTACCACGCTGCACCTTGGTCTCAGTCCAACAACGGACGTGACAAAGATTAAAACCACACTCAGACTTAGGAAGATTAAAACCACCCTCAGACTTAGGAAGATGTAAAACCACCCTCAGACTTAGGAAGATGTAAAACCACCCTCAGACTTAGGAATTAGGAAGATGTAAAACCACCCTCAGACTTAGGAAGATGTAAAACTTTCCTTTTGAATCTATTAATTTTATTTGCCCATATAAAGTCTGTTATGACCGAGTATACTTCAAATAATGACTACGGTGGGGAAAATAAAAACTTTGGCAGCCATGCCATTCTGAAGAGGTTTATTCTACCTGTAACATTTATGGGAACGATTGTTCCATTTAATTAGATCTGCTTTCATATTGTTGAGCAATGGAATAAAGTTATCTTTATATATTTGTTGTTTGTTGTGGTCCATTTAAAGGACTGTTGTAGATCATGAGATATTTTCACTCCCTGATCTGTTTCACCTGTCCTCGTTATTGTCTCCACCCCCTCCAGGTGTCACTTGTTTTCCCCAGTGTATTTATCCCCGTGTTTCCTGTCTCTCTGTGCCAGTCCGTCTTGCATGTCCAAGCCTACCAGCGGTTTTTCCCATTTTCCTGCTTTGCATTTTCTCCTTTTTCTAGTCCTCCTGATTTTGGCCCTTGCCTGTTCTGGACTCTGTACCTGCCTGCCTGACCAGACCTTGAGCCTGCCTACCACTCTGTACCTCCTGGACTCTGATCTGGTTTTGACCTTTTGCCTGTCCACGACCATTCTCATGCCTACTCCTTTTGGATTTATTAAACATCTTAAACTCCAACCATCTGCCTCCTGTGTCTGCGTTTGAGTCTCGTCTGGTGTCATGATAGTTATTATATATATTTTCCTTCCTCTAGCCATTATTATGTTTATTTTCACGTTATATCCTAAGATTTTTGAGTATTCTGAAAATATTTTAAGCAAAAGGGGCATTGAGCTTTCAATATTGGTCAGGTATGTCAGGAGAACATCTGCAAATAAGTCAAGTAAACCCTTTATGACCACATATTATACATATCATAAGGCCTTTAGTTAGGGCCTAGTTATCCTTTGTCTTTCGTTACGGCCTAGTTATCATAGACATTGTGGCCTGAAAATCCTGGCTCATGGGCCACTTCAGAACTGCAAGTCACAATACACTGGTTTGTAAAGTGATCAGCAATTCTTGTCCAGCCAGAGAGAGGTTATTCCAGAATTTTAATATTTTATCACCCCCAACCTGCACTCAGAATGTCTGCTATAGCGAAGGCCGTCACAAACAGGACTACCTAAACCTTCTAAACTGGAACAACTATCTCAGTAACGGGTGCAATAAGTCCTTACAGATTGGATTAGTTTAGAAAAATGTAAGTTATTCAACTTCGTTTTGTAAAAAGTAAATTAAAAAAATGGGCTTTTTTCCTTTATACAGATTACAACTTCTCATTTCCGACTAATTGAAAATGAAATTTTGTTTGAAGTATCACCCTTTCCTAAACAAGCCATACAAAGCTGTCAGTTTAATCCTATCAGAAAAGGGATAAAAAATATTACAACAAATGTTATGGATAAATTCAAATATTCTGATTATAAAAAAACATTCTTTATTTAAGGATTTAAAAAAAATTGTATTATATTTGTTAATGATATTATGAATAGAAGAGACAGAATCAACAGATCATTTATTCTGGTATTGCCCCTATGTAGCTTGTTTCTGGTCACATGTTCAGGAACGGTTAAAAAAATCACAACATGCACTTCAAATGAACCTTACGAACAGCAGTGTTGGGCGATCTGGAAAGACATAGTCAGTCAATAAATAATATAATAATACTCATAGGGAAGGTTTTCATCTTTAGCTCACAATCTGTGGATAAAATATGAGTAGAAAGGTTCAAACATTTTGTAAAACATCACAGCACAATTTAAAAATATATGGCACATGGAAACCAAATGAGGGTGGTCTATGATGACAGGTGGGATGGGCTGAGAGTGGCTGAGGGTTGGGATTAAAGAGTTTATGTATGGTAATGTATTATTGTTAATGTGATTGCTTTATATAAAAGTACCACGTATGTAAAATGTGTATGGAACATGTATGCATATGTAGCAAAAAAGCTGTAAAGAAACGAAGATATTTGTCCTCCGTAGAGGGTGGAGGGGTTAATATAAAAATATATATATATAAAACATTTAAAAAAGTGAATCAATCAATGTGCATGATGAAACATAGATATTCAAACAACCTATTCTAAAAATCAACCAACAACAAAGCATGCTGTGAAATATGATAATGAGGCCCCTCCTGCATCTTCTTCACTCAGATAGTTCAACTAAACATAGTTGAGTAACAACAAACGACTGAAAATATTTCTTGAAACAAATGTCCTGTTCAGTTGTGCTGAAATGTAGGTAAGGTGACAGACTTTCCTAAGATTGATCTGAATAAAAAGGAATGGAAAGTTACATCAATTTCTAATAACTAAATGCATTTTAAAACAGGATGATGGGAAAGTGAACATTTGTGTTTAAAATATGAACAGTGCCTTCAGAAAGTAATCATACCCTTCGACGTATTCCACATTTTGTTGTGATACAGCCTGAATTCAAAATGGATTAAATTTATGGTTGTTCTCTGGAGGCTCCGGACTGGGGAGCGTCGCTGGAGGCTCCGGGCTGGGGAGCGTCGCTGGAGGCTCCGGGCTGGGGAGCGTCGCTGGAGGCTCCGGACTGGGGAGCGTCGCTGGAGGCTCCGGGCTGGGGAGCGTCGCTGGAGGCTCCGGGCTGGGGAGCGTCGCTGGAGGCTCCGGGCTGGGGAGCGTCGCTGGAGGCTCCGGGCTGGGGAGCGTCGCTGGAGGCTCCGGGCTGGGGAGCGTCGCTAGAGGCTCCGGACTGGGGAGCGTCGCTAGAGGCTCCGGACTGGGGAGCGTCGCTAGAGGCTCCGGACTGGGGAGCGTCGCTGGAGGCTCCGGACTGGGGAGCGTCGCTAGAGGCTCCGGACTGGGGAGCGTCGCTGGAGGCTCCGGACTGGGGAGCGTCGCTAGAGGCTCCGGACTGAGGAGCGTCGCTGGAGGCTCCGGACTGGGAAGCGTCATTATCGGTTCCGGACTAGTGACCGCTGCTGCTGGCTCCATGCCATGGATCATCTCTACAGGTTCCGCGCCATGGATCATCACAGGAGGCTTCTTACCATGGATGATCTCTACAGGTGCCGGGCCATGGATTATTCCTACAGGCTTCGTGCCAGGGTTTATCCCTACAGGCTCCGGACCATTTATAACCCCTTCAGGCTTTTTGCCAAGGATTATTTCTACAGGCTCCGGGCCATGGATTACCTCTCGAGGCTTTGTGCCATGGAACATCCCTACAGGCCTCGTGCCATGGATCATGTCTATAGGCGTCAGACCATCGCTTATCACTGGAGGCTTAGATCGTGGAGCTGAAACTGGTCTCACCGGACTAGGAAGACACACTGAGGACCGAGTGCTCAAAGCAGGCACCGGCCGTACTGGATTATGGAGGCGCACTGGAGGGAGAGTGCGAGGAGCAGGCACAGGACGTACTGGATTATATAGGCGCACTGGAGAGAGAGTGCGAGGAGCAGGCACAGGACGTACTGGATTATGGAGGCGCACTGGAGGGAGAGCGCGAGGAGCAGGCACAGGACGTACTGGATTATATAAGCGCACTGGAGAGAGAGTGCGAGAAGCAGGCACAGGACGTACTGGATTATGGAGGCGCACTGGAGAGAGAGCGCGAGAGGCAGGCACATGCTTACCACAATAAGCACGGGGAGTTGGCTCAGGTCTCAGTCCTGGCCCAGCGAAACTACCCGTGTGCCCCCCCAAAACATGTTTTGGGGCTGCCTCTCGTTCTTCCCCGGTAGGCTCCGATACCTCTCTATTACTTGGCCCCAAGTCCAGTTTCTCCTTTCCGTCCACTCCTTGTGTGACCAGGTGTACATTTCTGCCTGGGCACGCCGCTCGATCCAATCATGGTGGGTAGTTCTGTAACAAGGGTCGTCTAAAGGGGACCAAGGCGCGGCGTGTAGAGTGCACATATTTACTTTAATGAAGACACTAAACAGAAAACAACAAAAACGACAGCCAACAGTTCCGTCAGGTAATACTTACAAAACGGAAAACAACTACCCACAAAACCCCATAGACAAACGCCAACATAAATATGATCTCCAATTAGAGACAACACGAACCAGCTGCCTCTAATTGGAGATCATCAAAACTCAACCTAGAACTAGAAAAACAAGAACAAAACATAGAAACAAAAAATATAGACTGCCCACCCATATCACACCCTGACCTAAATAAACAGAAAAACACAGCTCTCCTAGGTCAGAGCATGACAGGATGCCTGTTTTGGAATATTTGTATTCTGTACAGGCTTCCTTCTTTTCACTCTGTCAATTAGGTTAGCATTGTGGAGTAACTACAATGTTGTTGCTCCATCCTTAGTTTTTTCCTATCACAGCCATTAAACTCTGTAACTGTTTTAAAGTCACCATTGGCCTCCTACTGTAATCCCTGAGAGGTTTCCTTATTCTCCGGCAACTGAGTTAGAAAGGACACCTTAAACTCACAGACATCATTCAAACAGTTTTAGAAACTTCAGAGTGTTTTCTATCCAAATCTACTAATTATATGCATATTCTAGCTTTTGGGCCTGAGTAGCAGGCAGTTTACTCTGGGCACGCTTTTCATCCAGACGTGAAAATACTGCCCCCTACCCCGATGAAGTTAAAGGACATATTTGAAGTGACCTGGTGTATTGATACACCACCCAAAGTGTAATTAATAACTTCACCATGCTCAAAGGGATATTCAATGTCTGCTTTTTATTTTATTTTTACCCATCTACTAATAGGTGCCTTTCTATGCGAGGCAGTGGAAAACTTCCCTGCTCTTTGTGGTAGAATTTGTGTTTCGAATTCACTGCTCAACTGAGGGACCATACAGCTAATTGAATGTGTGGGGTACAGAGATGAGATAGTCATTTAAATATCATGTTAAACTCTATTATTGCACACAGAGTGAGTCCATGCAACTTATTATGTGACTTGTTAAGCATCATTTTGGTTTTGAAATGATTTAGGCTTGCCATATTAAGGGGTTGAATACTTTGTAGCTTTTCATTTTTTATTAATTTGTAAACATTTTGAAAAACATTATTCCACTTTGACATTATGGGGTATTGTGTGTAGGCCAGTGACAAAATCTACTTTTAATTCAGGCTGTAACACCAAAAATGGAGAAAAAGTCAAGTCAAAACCTTCTGAAGGCAATGTAGGTGTTCTCCTGGGTGGAAACTGACTGGAAAAGCTGACTATGATGTTTAATCTTGCATTCTTGCATGTCCTGAGTGGCGCAGCGGTCTAAGGCACTGCATCTTAGTGCTAGAGGTGTCACTACAGACCCTTGTCGATTCCAGGATGTATCACAGCGGTCGAAGGCTCTGCATCTCAGTGCTAGAGGTGTCACTACAGACCCTGGTTCGATTCCAGGCTGTATCACAGCGGTCTAAGGCTCTGCATCTCAGTGCTAGAGGCGTCACTACAGACCCTGGTTCCATTCCAGGCTGTATCACAGCGGTCGAAGGCTCTGCATCTCAGTGCTAGAGGCGTCACTACAGACCCTGGTTCGATTCCAGGCTGTATCACAGCGGTCGAAGGCACTGCATCTCAGTGCTAGAGGTGTCACTACAGACCCTGGTTCGATTCCAGGCTGTATCACAGCGGTCTAAGGCACTGCATCTCAGTGCTAGAGGTGTCACTACAGACCCTGGTTAGATTCCAGGCTGTATCACAGCGGTCTAAGGCACTGCATCTCAGTGCTAGAGGTGTCACTACAGACCCTGGTTTGATTCCAGGCTGTATCACAACCGTGATACACACAGTCGTGTGTTTAGACCATGGTAGTTCGTTGGTGATGTGGACAGGAAGAAACTTGAAACTCCAACTCCGTTCCACTAGAAAACTATTTTAATCTCAAAGTCATCTGTCCGACCGCGCAGCAATGATCTCTGTCCGACCCGCAGGTCCCTCAGGCATCCCTCGGGAATGCAGCCCTCTAGTGCAGTCAGTACACAACACCATGCTCATCATGTCTTATCAGGATCAGATAGTGACAGGGGTCCAAGCAGGGTCAGAGCAGCCAGGGAAGACATGTCTACGGAGCTCAGGTGAATTTTGCAGTATGTTAACAATATCTTGAATTGATGGGTAGACCTACAGTATCTACAGGACAGCAGCTTAAAGCTACAGTCTGGGATCTGGGGATAATGGTCATTTCAATTACTGAACTATTGATTCTATTCTTGGATAATATAATGTATAAATGTATAGCATGGTAATTCTTTGTCGTGCCTCATTTTAGGAGGATCAGATGGTGACAGGGGTCTCAGCAGGGTCAGACAGCCAGGGAAGACATCTGTGATGGAGGAGAGTTTACTTCTAAATGTTTTATTCTCTCTGTGCAGCAAAGACTGTACAAGCCAGATGCTATTTTAAGGCAAGTCTGACAAACCTCCAAAGTTGATTTCCAAACTGTATCAAGGGTTGATCGAGGCTTTTCCCCAAAAAATGTGAGGTAGACCTGGTAGAAGCTATTGATGTTGATGAATGGATACAGATATGTTAGAATGCCCTGTCATGTTCACATCATCTCAGACATAAACTACTGTAGTTTAAGACCATCCGTGGAACATACTAAATTACAGTGAAACTGAATTAGATGCACTCTGTCATTCCTCTGCTTGAGGAGTAAAACACAAAAGGGACATATTGGCATAATTATGGCCGTGAAGTCTGGCTGAATTATGGGAAAATATGTTTATTTTTTATTTTTTATCTCAGCATGTCTACAGATTCTCCCTTCTCCCTGTTTTTGTTTGCTTAGAAATGTTGATATTGGAACTCTTATCTGAAGAAACTGTGTAACCAAGCATTTATAGAGGCTAAGAAATACATTTCCATTAATTGGAAGGTTGGTTATCCTCCCACAATGTCAAGTTATGTATTACTAGATTAAGGGTATACTTCGCAACTTTCATAAGGTCTGGTTGGCTTTTATGGAATGAAGTACGAATGAGTGGGGTCTGTATTGAAAACATGTCCACGTCAGGTTAGAACCCGGTTTAGGTAATCCCTAGCTGCTGGGCTGCTCAGTCCTGGCCCTGGGGGTCTACCGTCCTGTGGGTTGTCACTCTGGCCTTGGCTTAACACACCCGAAACCAATAATGAATGTTTCAGTAAGATCCTAAAGCTGAGTGGGTTTGTGTTGGGTTGGGGCGCTGCGGAGTGGTGGACCCCTAGGGACAGGACGAGGTGAGCCAGCTATATTGTGTGCCAGTAAAAAAAGCTCTACAGTCTTATGAGATGAACTATATGCTGTTTCTGTTTATTCATGTATATTTGAGAGGGGGGTTCATATAGAGGACTTCTTAATTATAATTATTTTACATTTTACCTTTATTTAACTAGGCAAGTCAGTTAAGAACAAATTTTTATTTTCAATGACGGCCTAGGAACAGTGGGTTAACTGCCTTGTTCAGGGGCAGAACGACAGATTTTTACCTTGTCAGCTCGGGGATTGGATCTTGCAACTTTTCAGTTACAAGTCCAACGCTCTAACCACTAGACTACCTGCACCTTCTAACCACTAGACTACCTGCACCATCTACACTCTAACCACTAGACTACCTGCACCCTCTACACTCTAACCACTAGGCTACCTGCACCCTCTACACTCTAACCACTAGGCTACCTGCCGCCTCTACACTCTAACCACTAGGCTACCTGCACCCTCTACACTCTAACCACTAGACTACCTGCACCTTCTAACCACTAGACTACCTGCACCATCTACACTCTAACCACTAGACTACCTGCACCCTCTACACTCTAACCACTAGACTACCTGCACCCTCTACACTCTAACCACTAGACTACCTGCACCCTCTACACTCTAACCACTAGACTACCTGCACCATCTACACTCTAACCACTAGGCTACCTGCACCCTCTAACCACTAGGCTACCTGCACCCTCTAACCACTAGGCTACCTGCACCCTCTAACCACTAGGCTACCTGCACCATCTAACCACTAGGCTACCTGCACCCTCTAACCACTAGGCTACCTGCACCCTCTAACCACTAGGCTACCTGCACCCTCTAACCACTAGGCTACCTGCACCCTCTAACCACTAGGCTACCTGCACCCTCTAACCACTAGGCTACCTGCACCCTCTAACCACTAGGCTACCTGCACCCTCTAACCACTAGGCTACCTGCACCCTCTAACCACTAGGCTACCTGCACCCTCTAACCACTAGGCTACCTGCACCCTCTAACCACTAGGCTACCTGCACCCTCTAACCACTAGGCTACCTGCACCCTCTAACCACTAGGCTACCTGCACCCTCTAACCACTAGGCTACCTGCACCCTCTAACCACTAGGCTACCTGCACCCTCTAACCACTAGGCTACCTGCTCTCCTCTAACCACTAGGCTACCTGCACCACTCTAACCACTAGGCTACCTGCACCCTCTAACCACTAGACTACCTGCACCCTCTAACCACTAGGCTACCTGCACCCTCTAACCACTAGGCTACCTCTACCCTCTAACCACTAGGCTACCTGCACCCTCTAACCACTAGACTACCTGCACCCTCTACACTCTAACCACTAGGCTACCTGCACCATCTACACTCTAACCACTAGGCTACCTGCACCCTCTAACCACTAGGCTACCTGCACCCTCTAACCACTAGGCTACCTGCACCCTCTAACCACTAGGCTACCTGCACCCTCTAACCACTAGGCTACCTGCACTCCTCTAACCACTAGGCTACCTGCACCCTCTAACCACTAGGCTACCTGCACCCTCTAACCACTAGGCTACCTGCACCCTCTAACCACTAGGCTACCTGCACCCTCTAACCACTAGGCTACCTGTCACCCTCTAACCACTAGGCTACCTGCACCCTCTAACCACTAGGCTACCTGCACCCTCTAACCACTAGGCTACCTGCACCCTCTAACCACTAGGCTACCTGCACCCTCTAAGCACTAGGCTACCTGCACCCTCTAACCACTAGGCTACCTGCACCCTCTAACCACTAGGCTACCTGCACCCTCTAACCACTAGGCTACCTGCACCCTCTAACCACTAGACTACCTGCACCCTCTAACCACTAGGCTACCTGCACCCTCTAACCACTAGGCTACCTGCACCCTCTACACTCTAACCACTAGGCTACCTGCACCCTCTACACTCTAACCACTAGGCTACCTGCACCCTCTAACCACTAGGCTACCTGCACCCTCTAACCACTAGGCTACCTGCACCCTCTAACCACTAGGCTACCTGCACCCTCTAACCACTACGCTACCTGCACCCTCTAACCACTAGACTACCTGCACCCTCTAACCACTAGGCTACCTGCACCCTCTAACCACTAGGCTACCTGCACCCTCTACACTCTAACCACTAGGCTACCTGCACCCTCTACACTCTAACCACTAGGCTACCTGCACCCTCTAACCACTAGGCTACCTGCACCCTCTAACCACTAGGCTACCTGCCTCCTCTAACCACTAGGCTACCTGCCTCCTCTAACCACTAGGCTACCTGCCCCCTCTAACCACTAGGCTACCTGCACCCTCTAACCACTAGGCTACCTGCACCCTCTAACCACTAGGCTACCTGCACCCTCTAACCACTAGGCTACCTGCCTCCTCTAACCACTAGGCTACCCGTCTCCTCTAACCACTAGGCTACCTGCACCCTCTAACCACTAGGCTACCTGCACCCTCTAACCACTAGGCTACCTGCACCCTCTAACCACTAGGCTACCTGCACCCTCTAACCACTAGGCTACCTGCACCCTCTAACCACTAGGCTACCTGCACCCTCTAACCACTAGGCTACCTGCACCCTCTAACCACTAGGCTACCTGCACCCTCTAACCACTAGGCTACCTGCACCCTCTACACTCTAACCACTAGGCTACCTGCACCCTCTAACCACTAGGCTACCTGCACCCTCTAACCACTAGGCTACCTGCACCCTCTAACCACTAGGCTACCTGCACCCTCTAACCACTAGGCTACCTGCACCCTCTAACCACTAGGCTACCTGCCTCCTCTAACCACTAGGCTACCTGCACCCTCTAACCACTAGGCTACCTGCACCCTCTAACCACTAGGCTACCTGCACCCTCTAACCACTAGGCTACCTGCACCCTCTAACCACTAGGCTACCTGCACCCTCTAACCACTAGGCTACCTGCACCCTCTAACCACTAGGCTACCTGCACCCTCTAACCACTAGGCTACCTGCACCCTCTAACCACTAGACTACCTGCACACTCTAACCACTAGGCTACCTGCACCCTCTAACCACTAGGCTACCTGCACCCTCTAACCACTAGGCTACCTGCACCCTCTAACCACTAGGCTACCTGCACCCTCTAACCACTAGGCTACCTGCACCCTCTAACCACTAGGCTACCTGCACCCTCTAACCACTAGGCTACCTGCACCCTCTAACCACTAGGCTACCTGCACCCTCTAACCACTAGGCTACCTGCACCCTCTAACCACTAGGCTACCTGCACCCTCTACACTCTAACCACTAGGCTACCTGCCTCCTCTAACCACTAGGCTACCTGCACCCTCTAACCACTAGGCTACCTGCACCCTCTAACCACTAGGCTACCTGCACCCTCTAACCACTAGGCTACCTGCACCCTCTAACCACTAGGCTACCCGTCACCCTCTAACCACTAGGCTACCCGCCTCCTCTAACCACTAGGCTACCCGCACCCTCTAACCACTAGGCTACCCGCCTCCTCTAACCACTAGGCTACCTGCACCCTCTAACCACTAGGCTACCTGCCCCTCTAACCACTAGGCTACCTGCACCCTCTAACCACTAGGCTACCTGCACTCCTCTAACCACTAGGCTACCTGCATCCTCTAACCACTAGGCTACCTGCACCCTCTAACCACTAGGCTACCTGCACCCTCTAACCACTAGGCTACCTGCACCCTCTAACCACTAGGCTACCTGCACCCTCTAACCACTAGGCTACCTGCACCCTCTAACCACTAGGCTACCTGCACCCTCTAACCACTAGGCTACCTGCACCCTCTAACCACTAGGCTACCTGCACCCTCTAACCACTAGGCTACCTGCACCCTCTAACCACTAGGCTACCTGCACCCTCTAACCACTAGGCTACCTGCACCCTCTAACCACTAGGCTACCTGCCTCCTCCTCTAACCACTAGGCTACCTGCACCCTCTAACCACTAGGCTACCTGCACCCTCTAACCACTAGGCTACCTGCACCCTCTAACCACTAGGCTACCTGCACCCTCTAACCACTAGGCTACCTGCACCCTCTAACCACTAGGCTACCTGCACCCTCTAACCACTAGGCTACCTGCACCCTCTAACCACTAGGCTACCTGCACCCTCTAACCACTAGGCTACCTGCACCCTCTAACCACTAGGCTACCTGCCTCCTCTAACCACTAGGCTACCTGCCTCCTCTAACCACTAGGCTACCTGCACCCTCTAACCACTAGGCTACCTGCCTCCTCTAACCACTAGGCTACCTGCCTCCTCTAACCACTAGGCTACCTGCCCCCTCTAACCACTAGGCTACCTGCACCCTCTAACCACTAGGCTACCTGCACCCTCTAACCACTAGGCTACCTGCACCCTCTAACCACTAGGCTACCTGCCTCCTCTAACCACTAGGCTACCCGTCTCCTCTAACCACTAGGCTACCTGCACCCTCTAACCACTAGGCTACCTGCACCCTCTAACCACTAGGCTACCTGCACCCTCTAACCACTAGGCTACCTGCACCCTCTAACCACTAGGCTACCTGCACCCTCTAACCACTAGGCTACCTGCACCCTCTAACCACTAGGCTACCTGCACCCTCTAACCACTAGGCTACCTGCACCCTCTACACTCTAACCACTAGGCTACCTGCACCCTCTAACCACTAGGCTACCTGCACCCTCTAACCACTAGGCTACCTGCACCCTCTAACCACTAGGCTACCTGCACCCTCTAACCACTAGGCTACCTGCACCCTCTAACCACTAGGCTACCTGCCTCCTCTAACCACTAGGCTACCTGCACCCTCTAACCACTAGGCTACCTGCACCCTCTAACCACTAGGCTACCTGCACCCTCTACACTCTAACCACTAGGCTACCTGCACCCTCTAACCACTAGGCTACCTGCACCCTCTAACCACTAGGCTACCTGCACCCTCTAACCACTAGGCTACCTGCACCCTCTAACCACTAGGCTACCTGCACTAGGCTACCTGCACCCTCTAACCACTAGACTACCTGCCCCTCTAACCACTAGGCTACCTGCACCCTCTAACCACTAGGCTACCTGCACTCCTCTAACCACTAGGCTACCTGCACCCTCTAACCACTAGGCTACCTGCACCCTCTAACCACTAGGCTACCTGCACTCCTCTAACCACTAGGCTACCTGCACCCTCTAACCACTAGGCTACCTGCACCCTCTAACCACTAGGCTACCTGCACCCTCTAACCACTAGGCTACCTGCACCCTCTAACCACTAGGCTACCTGCCTCCTCTAACCACTAGGCTACCTGCCTCCTCTAACCACTAGGCTACCTGCCTCCTCTAACCACTAGGCTACCCGTCTCCTCTAACCACTAGGCTACCTGCACCCTCTAACCACTAGGCTACCTGCACCCTCTAACCACTAGGCTACCTGCACCCTCTAACCACTAGGCTACCTGCACCCTCTAACCACTAGGCTACCTGCACCCTCTAACCACTAGGCTACCTGCACCCTCTAACCACTAGGCTACCTGCACCCTCTAACCACTAGGCTACCTGCACCCTCTAACCACTAGGCTACCTGCACCCTCTAACCACTAGGCTACCTGCACCCTCTAACCACTAGGCTACCTGCACCCTCTAACCACTAGGCTACCTGCACCCTCTAACCACTAGGCTACCTGCACCCTCTACACTCTAACCACTAGGCTACCTGCACCCTCTACACTCTAACCACTAGGCTACCTGCACCCTCTAACCACTAGGCTACCTGCACCCTCTAACCACTAGGCTACATGCCCCTCTAACCACTAGGCTACCTGCACCCTCTAACCACTAGGCTACCTGCACCCTCTAACCACTAGGCTACCTGCACCCTCTAACCACTAGGCTACCTGCCCCTCTAACCACTAGGCTACCTGCACCCTCTAACCACTAGACTACCTGCACCCTCTAACCACTAGGCTACCTGCCTCCTCTAACCACTAGGCTACCTGCACCCTCTAACCACTAGGCTACCTGCACCCTCTAACCACTAGGCTACCTGCACCCTCTAACCACTAGGCTACCTGCACCCTCTAACCACTAGGCTACCTGCACCCTCTAACCACTAGGCTACCTGCACCCTCTACACTCTAACCACTAGGCTACCTGCACCCTCTAACCACTAGGCTACCTGCACCCTCTAACCACTAGGCTACCTGCACCCTCTAACCACTAGGCTACCTGCACCCTCTAACCACTAGGCTACCTGCACCCTCTAACCACTAGGCTACCTGCACCCTCTAACCACTAGGCTACCTGCACCCTCTAACCACTAGGCTACCTGCACCCTCTAACCACTAGGCTACCTGCACCCTCTAACCAACCCTCTAACCACTAGGCTACCTGCACCCTCTAACCACTAGGCTACCTGCACCCTCTAACCACTAGGCTACCTGCACCCTCTAACCACTAGGCTACCCGTCTCCTCTAACCACTAGGCTACCCGCCTCCTCTAACCACTAGGCTACCCGCACCCTCTAACCACTAGGCTACCCGCCTCCTCTAACCACTAGGCTACCTGCACCCTCTAACCACTAGACTACCTGCACCCTCTAACCACTAGGCTACCTGCACCCTCTAACCACTAGGCTACCTGCACCCTCTAACCACTAGGCTACCTGCACTCCTCTAACCACTAGGCTACCTGCACCCTCTAACCACTAGGCTACCTGCACCCTCTAACCACTAGGCTACCTGCACCCTCTACACTCTAACCACTAGGCTACCTGCACCCTCTAACCACTAGGCTACCTGCACCCTCTAACCACTAGGCTACCTGCACCCTCTAACCACTAGGCTACCTGCACCCTCTAACCACTAGGCTACCTGCACCCTCTAACCACTAGGCTACCTGCACCCTCTAACCACTAGGCTACCTGCACCCTCTAACCACTAGGCTACCTGCACCCTCTAACCACTAGGCTACCTCCTCTAACCACTAGGCTACCTGCACCCTCTAACCACTAGGCTACCTGCACCCTCTAACCACTAGGCTACCTGCACCCTCTAACCACTAGGCTACCTGCACCCTCTAACCACTAGGCTACCTGCACCCTCTAACCACTAGGCTACCTGCACCCTCTAACCACTAGGCTACCTGCACCCTCTAACCACTAGGCTACCTGCCTCCTCCTCTAACCACTAGGCTACCTGCACCCTCTAACCACTAGGCTACCTGCACCCTCTAACCACTAGGCTACCTGCACCCTCTAACCACTAGGCTACCTGCACCCTCTAACCACTAGGCTACCTGCACCCTCTAACCACTAGGCTACCTGCACCCTCTAACCACTAGACTACCCGCCTCCTCTAACCACTAGGCTACCTGCACCCTCTAACCACTAGGCTACCTGCACCCTCTAACCACTAGGCTACCTGCACCCTCTAACCACTAGGCTACCTGCACCCTCTAACCACTAGGCTACCTGCACCCTCTACACTCTAACCACTAGGCTACCTGCACCCTCTACACTCTAACCACTAGGCTACCTGCACCCTCTAACCACTAGGCTACCTGCACCCTCTAACCACTAGGCTACCTGCACCCTCTAACCACTAGGCTACCTGCACCCTCTAACCACTAGGCTACCTGCACCCTCTAACCACTAGGCTACCTGCCTCCTCTAACCACTAGGCTACCTGCACCCTCTAACCACTAGGCTACCTGCACCCTCTAACCACTAGGCTACCTGCACCCTCTAACCACTAGGCTACCTGCCCCTCTAACCACTAGGCTACCTGCACCCTCTAACCACTAGGCTACCTGCACCCTCTAACCACTAGGCTACCTGCACCCTCTAACCACTAGGCTACCTGCACCCTCTAACCACTAGGCTACCTGCACCCTCTAACCACTAGGCTACCTGCACCCTCTAACCACTAGGCTACCTGCACCCTCTAACCACTAGGCTACCTGCACCCTCTAACCACTAGGCTACCTGCACCCTCTAACCACTAGGCTACCTGCACCCTCTCCTCTAACCACTAGGCTACCTGCACCCTCTAACCACTAGGCTACCTGCACCCTCTAACCACTAGGCTACCTGCCTCCTCTAACCACTAGGCTACCTGCACCCTCTAACCACTAGGCTACCTGCACCCTCTAACCACTAGGCTACCTGCACCCTCTAACCACTAGGCTACCTGCACCCTCTAACCACTAGGCTACCTGCACCCTCTAACCACTAGGCTACCTGCACCCTCTAACCACTAGGCTACCTGCCTCCTCTAACCACTAGGCTACCTGCACCCTCTAACCACTAGGCTACCTGCACCCTCTAACCACTAGGCTACCTGCACCCTCTAACCACTAGGCTACCTGCACCCTCTAACCACTAGGCTACCTGCACCCTCTAACCACTAGGCTACCTGCACCCTCTACACTCTAACCACTAGGCTACCTGCACCCTCTAACCACTAGGCTACCTGCACCCTCTAACCACTAGGCTACCTGCACCCTCTAACCACTAGGCTACCTGCACCCTCTAACCACTAGGCTACCTGCACTCCTCTAACCACTAGACTACCTGCACCCTCTAACCACTAGGCTACCTGCACCCTCTAACCACTAGGCTACCTGCACCCTCTAACCACTAGGCTACCTGCACCCTCTAACCACTAGGCTACCTGCACCCTCTAACCACTAGGCTACCTGCCTCCTCTAACCACTAGGCTACCTGCCTCCTCTAACCACTAGGCTACCTGCCCCCTCTAACCACTAGGCTACCTGCCTCCTCTAACCACTAGGCTACCTGCACCCTCTAACCACTAGGCTACCTGCACCCTCTAACCACTAGGCTACCTGCACCCTCTAACCACTAGGCTACCTGCACCCTCTACACTCTAACCACTAGGCTACCTGCACCCTCTAACCACTAGGCTACCCGTCTCCTCTAACCACTAGGCTACCCGCCTCCTCTAACCACTAGGCTACCCGCACCCTCTAACCACTAGGCTACCCGCACCCTCTAACCACTAGGCTACCTGCACCCTCTAACCACTAGGCTACCTGCACCCTCTAACCACTAGGCTACCCGCCTCCTCTAACCACTAGGCTACCTGCACCCTCTAACCACTAGGCTACCTGCACCCTCTAACCACTAGGCTACCTGCACCCTCTAACCACTAGGCTACCTGCACCCTCTACACTCTAACCACTAGGCTACCTGCACCCTCTAACCACTAGGCTACCTGCACCCTCTAACCACTAGGCTACCTGCACCCTCTAACCACTAGGCTACCTGCACCCTCTAACCACTAGGCTACCTGCACCCTCTAACCACTAGGCTACCTGCACCCTCTAACCACTAGGCTACCTGCACCCTCTAACCACTAGGCTACCTGCACCCTCTAACCACTAGGCTACCTGTCTCCTCTAACCACTAGGCTACCTGTCTCCTCTAACCACTAGGCTACCTGCACCCTCTAACCACTAGGCTACCTGCACACTCTAACCACTAGGCTACCTGCACCCTCTAACCACTAGGCTACCTGCACCCTCTAACCACTAGACTACCTGCACCCTCTAACCACTAGGCTACCTGCACCCTCTAACCACTAGGCTACCTGCACCCTCTAACCACTAGGCTACCTGCACCCTCTAACCACTAGGCTACCTGCCTCCTCCTCTAACCACTAGGCTACCTGCACCCTCTAACCACTAGGCTACCTGCACCCTCTAACCACTAGGCTACCTGCACCCTCTAACCACTAGGCTACCTGCACCCTCTAACCACTAGGCTACCTGCACCCTCTAACCACTAGGCTACCTGCCTCCTCTAACCACTAGGCTACCTGCACCCTCTAACCACTAGGCTACCTGCACCCTCTAACCACTAGGCTACCTGCACCCTCTACACTCTAACCACTAGGCTACCTGCACCCTCTACACTCTAACCACTAGGCTACCTGCACCCTCTACACCCTAACCAATAGGCTACCTGCATCCTCTACACTCTAACCAATAGGCTACCTGCACCCTCTACACTCTAACCAATAGGCTACCTGCACCCTCTACACTCTAACCAATAGGCTACCTGCACCCTCTTCGCTCTAACCAATAGGCTAATCAAAAGACTTTGTATCTTTTCAAGAGTTGTTATATCATATTTAATAATGACCTCTTACCTAGCTTGAAGACTGTGGGCATTTTTGCTTACATTTTGTTCTAAGTAGGGATGGCATACTGGATTGTATAAAAATGCAGGAAATGCACTTTAGATGCCCCCCAAAAAATCTGGGAGAGGACTCCAAAACCCCCCCTCCACACACACACACACACACACACACACACACACACACACACACACACACACACACACACACACACACACACACACACACACACACACACACTTCTAAAACCAAAGTGGCACCCCTTAACGCACTAATCAAGTTCACCCACAGGTGTGGGGAAAGGCTCTCTCCATCTATCTCACGCAGGCACACATAAACACTCTGCAACTACACACACACATAAACACTCTGCAACTACACACACACATAAACACTCTGCAACTACACACACACACATAAACACTCTGCAACTACACACACACATAAACACTCTGCAACTACACACACACACATAAACACTCTGCAACTACACACACACACATTAAACACTCTGCAACTACACACACACATAAACACTCTGCAACTACACACACACATAAACACTCTGCAACTACACACACATAAACACTCTGCAACTACACACACACAAACACTCTGCAACTACACACACACATAAACACTCTGCAACTACACACACATAAACACTCTGCAACTACACACACACATAA
Organism: Salmo salar; assembly: GCF_965601325.2. Taxonomy (NCBI): domain Eukaryota; kingdom Metazoa; phylum Chordata; class Actinopteri; order Salmoniformes; family Salmonidae; genus Salmo; species Salmo salar. The sequence continues at coordinate 34,453,808 of NC_138318.1, forward strand.
ACACTCTGCAACTACACACACATAAACACTCTGCAACTACACACACATAAACACTCTGCAACTACACACACATAAACACTCTGCAACTACACACACAAATGACTGTCAGCTCCTATGTATTTTATCCTACTAATGCGCACATTGATGGTCCTGGTGAAAATATACATAATGACAAGATTCTCTTTCCAAGCAAGACAAACATTATATACAAAGGCACTTGGTATTCTGATTCCATCAAGTGATATTTTCGTTAGAACTCACCCAAGTCGAAATGGGAACTGAGGGCAAACCCGGGGATGAAGAATGATGAAGACATTATGACCATCAGCAGAGCCGCCAACATCTTCCTCGCCATGTGTGGTTAATGATGTTGCAGAGACACTAGCCCACTGCAGCTTCTAATCAAAGAAATGGGCCAGTTGTAGAGAGAAACACTGCATTGTTTTGCACATTCAAACCCGGTTTTTGCGTTTCAAAGCGCTCCTTCATCTTTTGACAGGCAAAAAAAAAATATCAATCGGATTGAAAGGCAGATGTTGGCAGAATGTTAGAATGTCCTTTTGTTGGCTTGTATTTGATGGTATGTTTGCATGTCGCTGCATAGAACCATCAGAGTCTCACGTGCAATTGACCGTTTCCTAGGCAGTCCAATAGTGGAAAATGTGCTGTGATTGTCGCTGCAAAAGTGTCCCTGGTAAGTGCCGTTACCCGTAGAAAATCAACCGGATACCAAACAGTATTTAAATCGCTGCTATTCTCTTCAATCTCTGCTGCACCAAACGACGGACAGGTCTGATGTAGTCTATCATACCCCTCACATATTAACTCAGATGAATGCTCAATTCTTTGATCATGATATCACCAACAATAGCCTAATAGCACAATTTACTATCAATAACTCAATCTCATTTAATTAATGGCAGCTTCTCATTGCTGTTGCGTTAATAGCACAATCACATAGCGGCAGCTGTCCGCTTGCGGGTGCTGACAGCGAGAGCGCCATCTTGCCTGCTAATGTTCCATTCCCAAAAAAATCATTTCTGACTGAGCTGGGGTTCAGCTCTGCTCCTGAAACTGCGGGGGAGGGGGCGATGCGCTATAGCTGGCGGAGAGAGCCTATTTGAGGTGAGCAGTTAAAGCGAGACCAGTTTATACCGATGAACCAGTTGTAGTATGCTTATCTCACAAATCAAAATGTGTTTTTGGTCATAGAGTTAGGGTTTAGAATAGACTTTAACTGTCATCATTCACATTGTTGATATCAAGTCATGACGTGACTTATTTCATGTTTCAAATTTCATGTTTCCCTTTCCTTAGATATTATAATTATAAGGAAGGACTTCCTCCCTCTCCCTGCTGTTCTAAAGTGTCAGCCAAGACCCCCTCCCCTTCCATCCATCCATCTATCCCTTTACCCCCCTTTCCTTTCCTCCAGTCCTTCGCCCTCATTCCCGCTTCCTGACACACACACACACACACACACACCCTCTCTCTCTCTCTCTCGCGCTCTCTTTCTCTCCCATTAATTTAATTAAGATTTCCCCCGTCTCCTCGCGTGCCACGGTCCGTATGTCACTATCAACGCAACCCTTCCTTTTAACACAGAGAGACGGATAAAAATGTCACAGAGCTGTCAAGGAACGTCTGTTTCCCTTTCCATGGATGGAATTCCCTTTTTGTCACATTCTTCCCTTACAGAAAAAAACCCACATGAATTTCACATATAATCACGTGTTTCACATGTGATCTAATGTGATCTTATGTGAAGTTAATGTGATAACATGAAACTACACATGTGAAAACGTGATCTCATGTGAAATAAATAATAAACATGGAGATGCAAAATGTCAACATGTGATACCATGAAACTACACGTGACAATATTTGAATGTTTTTCACATGTAAAACTGCTAATTCAATCTTTACATATGAATGTTTTGCACATGTGAAAATGCGATTCTATATGTGAGAGATATTTTCAATTAGCAAGATTTTCACATGTGATAGTGCAAATTCAATTTTCACATGTGAATCTGCAATTCACATGTGAGGTGAAAACATGGTATTCTCCTCTCGTGAAAAGGTGGTGGAAATACGTATGATTTCACATGTGAACAACTGACCTCACAAGTATCTGTGTGGTTTTCATGTGGGAAAATTTTAACTCAATATGATTTTTCATGTGAAAATACAATTTCACATGTTTTTTGTTGTTGTAAATAGTGTAAACATCTTGAATAATTATGACTACACTAGATATGATCATTTAGTTATGATATTTCAATATAACACCACCTGGGATTTGAACACACAACCTCTAGATTTTAGGTATGCTGCTCTTTCTGCACAACAGTCTGTAGCAGTCCCCTACACATTCATTATCTATAATACATCTCCGCTCTTAGTAAAAGACTACCATCTGCACTGTTATTCTAGTTATCAGTTATTCTGGCTACTCTCTCATCATTGATTTAATTTACTTATTTCAGCAATTTGAGGATTTTCTCTACAGTTGTCTGATGTTGGTGGGGAATATTATTCTGTTTGAATGTTACTCCCTGAATCACTATGATAAATGTAATAGTTTTTCTTGAGTGTATTTTTAACAAAGTTGAGATTGACTTTGAAGTCCAAAGTGTATGAATACAGGTGAAATCAGTTACTGACACAGACATGGTGGAGTAGCAGGAAGATTGGACTGCTGTGAACACACTTAACCAACAAGGTCTTTTACCAAATAGGGATATCTTCTCTATACCACCCCTACTTTGTCACAACACAACTGATTGTCTCAAACACATTAAAAGGAAAGAAATTCCGCAAATGTAATTTTAACAAGGCACACCTGTTAATTGAAATTCATTCCAGGTGACTACCTCATGAAGCTGGTTGAGAGAATGCCAACAGTGTGCAAAGCTGTCATCAAGGCAAAGGGTGGCTACTTTGAAAAATCTAAAATCTTTCTTTAACACTTTTTTGCTTACTGCATGTTTACATATGTGTTATTTCATAGTTTTGATGTCTTCACTATTATTCTACAATGTAAAACATAGTAAAAAAGAAAGAAAAAAATCCTGGAATGAGTAGGTGTGTCCAATGGGAATAGAGGGTCATTTTTATTTGTAATAGAAAAGGAATTTTAGCTTTTATAATAAACGCATGCCTTTACATGGGTACATATTAGCTGCTAGGGCACAATATTTGAGTTATATTGGTCTAGTTACTTCATATTCTGATCCCTGACAGAATGGTACACCGTGTTGCTTATGTATTGTTTCCCTGGTAACAGCATGGATGGAGGGGTGATGGAGCGATGATTTCTGAGGTGAAAAGCTAACAGAAGTGGTTCTCTCCACACACGTCTCACCCTTAACACAGATCATGTTGAAATGCTGTGCACATAGGCTACCGTTTATATACCTGCATCGAGGAGGCTGGCGGGAGGAGCTTTAGGAAGACGGGCTCATTGTAATGGCTGGAGTGGAATACATGGAACGGAGCTAGAGTAAACATGCATGTTCGCTACCGTTCCATTTATTCCATTCCAGCCATGATTACAATGAGCCCGTCCTCCTATAGTTCCTCCCGCCAGCCTCCTCTGATCTGCATATCAAGTCGTTGGTACTGTATGTTGAAGCATCTACCTTGGTGTTCTCTGACTAACACACTGCAAAGTCAAATACAGACTCCTTGTGTTGTATTATTTAACAAATACACAATATAAACACAACCTCCAAAAAGATCCCGGTCAAATCCAACACAGATGGTTCATACACCCCTCTGCTCTGCTCACAGAGAAAAGCAGTGATGGAATCAGCACATTGGTATTAATAAAATAATAACCTCTTCCCTCTTCCTTTCCCCTCTCCTCCCCCTCCTCCTCTTCCCTCTTCCTTTCCCCTCTCCTCCCCCTCCTCCTCTTCCCTCTTCCTTCCTCCTCCTCCTCCTCCTCTTCCCTCTTCCTTTCCCCTCTCCTCCCCCTCCTCCTCTTCCCTCTTCCCCCTCCTCCTCCTCCCCTTCCTTTCCCCTCTCCTCCTCCTCCTCCTCCTCTTCCCTCTTCCTTTCCCCTTTCCTCCTCCTCCTCTTCCTTTCCCCTCTCCTCCTCCCCCTCCTCCTCTTCCCTCTTCCTTTCCCTCCTCCTCCTCCGCTTCCCTCTTCCTTTCCCCTCTTCTCCTCCCCCTCTTCCCTCTTCCTTTCCCCTCTCTTCCTCCTCCTCCTCTTCCCTCTTCCTTTCCCCTCTCCTCCTCCTCCTCTTCCCTCTTCCTTTCCCCTCTCCTCCTCCTCCTCTTCCCTCTTCCTTTCCCCTCTCCTCCTCCTCCTCTTCCTTTCCCCTCTCCTCCTCCTCCTCTTCCCTGTTTCTTTCTTTCCCCTCTCCTCCTCCTCTTCCTTCTTCCTTTCCCCTCTCATCCACCTCCTCTTCCCTCTTCCTTTCCCCCCTCCTCCTCCTCTTCCCTCTTCCTTTCCCCCCTCCTCCTCCTCCTCCTCTTCCCTCTTCCTTTCCCCTCTCCCCCTCCTCCTCCTCTTCCCTCTTCCTTTCCCCCCTCCTCCTCCTCCTCCTCTTCCCTCTTCCTTTCCCCTCTCCCCCTCCTCCTCCTCTTCCCTCTTCCTTTCCCCCCTCCTCCTCCTCCTCTTCCCTCTTCCTTTTCCCTCTCCCCTCCTCCTCTAGCCTCTGCCCACCTCCCTCCCTTCACCCTCCCCACTGTCCTCCTAACCACTTTCCTCATCCCTCCCTCCATACCAGACTCAGAGAAGTCCCCTGGGGGTGATGGAGTGAGAGGGCCTGTGGCTGCAGACTTGGAGCCCAGGTTTAACAATCCCCTCTGGAGCACGGGTCATTCTCCACCTGGGGAGCTGCAGCTGGTTCTGTGGAGCCGATCATTACCAAACCCCTGGTTTCACTCCCTCCCTCTCTTTCTCTCGCTCCCTCCCTCTCTTTCTCTCCCTCCCTCTCTTTCCCTCCCTCCCTCCCTCCCTCCCTCCCTCCCTCCCTCTCTTTCTCTCCCTCCCTCCCTCCCTCTCTTTCTCTCTCTCCCGCTCTTTCTCTTTCCACCTCTGTCTGTCTGTCTCTCACTCTCTTTTGCTCTCTTTTGCTCTTTTACTCTCTCTGTCTTTCTCTCTCTCCATCGTCTTTCCCCCTCCCTCCCTCTCTCATTCTCCCCCTCCCTCTCTCAATCTTCTCTCTACCCCTCCCTCGCTCTCTCCAGTCTCTCCCCCCCACTCTCTCCCCTCCCATCTCTCCCCCTCCCTCTCTCTTCTCTATATCCCTCTTTCTCTCTCTTCTCTACATCCCTCTTTCTCTCTATCTGTCTTTCTCTCTCTTCTCTATTTCCCTCTTTTTTCTCTCTTTCTTGCTCTCTCTCCATCTTCTCTCGCTTTCTCTTTTTCTAGCCAGCTGCTCTGGAACAGTCCCAGTGAAGCCTCCACTATGTGGGTGTAGAACTTCTCTCAGTAGGAAAACATCTAAAAATATCCCATATATTTAATTAAAGAACACAGACAAGAACACATACCTCTATGTCTAAAGTTAAACCATACATCCCAGAAACTGAAATCTGATGCATTGCACCAAATAGCTAAAAAGTGAATGCTCATCTCCAGTCCTTAGGCAGGTGCAGGCCTAATAACATTCCCCATACATACATCAGCTTAGTCATGGGTAGTGGACACGTAGTGGTGTTGTGTACACAGGCAGTAAAGCTGTGCATGTTAACACGTCATTAGGAAGCTGTCATCAGCAGCTCTGTTGTGTTAATCCTCTACTAATGTGCTGTATATAAATGTCCCAACATTGCACCCTATTCACTGTGTAGTGTACTACTTTTGATAGGGGCCCATAGGGCTCTCATCAAAAGTAGTGCACCACATAGGGAAAAGGGTGCCATTTAGGACTCGGACTATCTCTCTGTAATGAGATGCTTCACAATGGTAAATGAGTCTTTCACCAACTCATTTTACCGTAGGCCTTCAAGGTAGTCAGAATCAGAAATTCTTAATTTGGAGGAGACATGCAGTGAGTTTAATATAATGGAAAAATAAAATGGTAATAGTTGTAGTTTATTATGAAAAACAATTCGGTTGCACTTCAAATGGGAAATATTAAATCTTGGGTCAATATTATGTCAAAGGGATTTTGAGTAGAGTGTTGATAGGCAGCTCCAGTTAAATGTGTGCTAATTTTTGTCTATTTTCTTCCCTCAGTGTATATCTTACCACAGAAGTGACGTCCCAATTGCACCCTAAATACCTTTACGGAGCACTACTTTTTGACCAGGGCCCACAGGGTTCTGGTCAAAAGTAGTGTACTATGTAGGAAATAGGGTTCCATTTGGAACGCAGGCAGAGAGCTCCATCGCCCCTGATCGCTTGAGTTAGAAACTCTTCTTTATAACACAATGGCTAGTGGGCTGCCGTGAGAAACACTCATCGTCACCATTGCATTATATAAAGGCCATTAAACTCCTACTTACACAGTATCGTATACCACAGCCTGTTTCAATAGGTCTAACAGCATTGAGACCATGATAAACATATACGATTACTTGGTCATGTCGCCTTAATGGACATATTTTGCATTGCAGCTGCTTTTTTGTTGTTTAAGGCACTTAGATCTAAAGTAAATATACTATAGCAGCAGTATATTAAATATTTGAAAGGTGCAATCTGGGATGTAGGAATCTATATCTGTATACCAGAACAAGCAGTGGAGCTGACATTTTGCAACAATAAAAAACTCCCAGATTGTAGGTTTAATAGACATCCTAATAGTTAAACATCCCTCTGGTAAAAGAAAAGACGAGTAAAGGTGAGGTAGTTTCTCTGTCGGTGCACAGATAGATGCAGTGGAGAGAGACCAGAACAGATAGATGCAGTGGAGAAAGACCAGAACAGATAGATGCAGTGGAGAGAGACCAGAACAGATAGATGCAGTGGAGAGAGACCAGAACAGATAGATGCAGTGGAGAGAGACCAGAACAGATAGATGCAGTGGTGAGAGACCAGAACAGATAGATGCAGTGGAGAGAGACCAGAACAGATAGATGCAGTGGAGAGAGACCAGAACAGATAGATGCAGTGGAGAGAGAATAGAACAGATAGATGCAGTGGAGAGAGACCAGAAACAGATAGATGCAGTGGAGAGAGACCAGAACAGATAGATGAAGTGGAGAGAGAACTGAACAGATAGATGCAGTGGAGAGAGAACTGAACAGATAGATGCAGTGGAGAGAGACCAGAACAGATAGATGCAGTGGAGAAAGACCAGAACAGATAGATGCAGTGGAGAGAGACCAGAACAGATAGATGTAGTGGAGGGAGAACTGAACAGATAGATGCAGTGGAGAGAGACCAGAACAGATAGATGCAGTGGAGAAAGACCAGAACAGATAGATGCAGTGGAGAGAGACCAGAACAGATAGATGCAGTGGAGACCAGAACAGATAGATGCAGTGGAGAGAAACCAGAACAGATAGATGCAGTGGAGACCAGAACAGATAGATGCAGTGGTGAGAGACCAGAACAGATAGATGCAGTGGAGAAAGACCAGAACAGATAGATGCAGTGGAGAGAGACCAGAACAGATAGATGCAGTGGAGAGAGACCAGAACAGATAGATGCAGTGGAGAGAGACCAGAACAGATAGATGCAGTGGAGAGAGAATAGAACAGATAGATGCAGTGGAGAGAGAACTGAACAGATAGATGTGATAGAGAGAGAGAATAGAACAGATAGATGCAGTGGAGAGAGACCAGAACAGATAGATGTAGTGGAGAGAGAACTGAACAGATAGATGCAGTGGAGAGAGACCAGAACAGATAGATGCAGTGGAGAGAGACCAGAACAGATAGATGCAGTGGAGAGAGACCAGAACAGATAGATGCAGTGGAGACCAGAACAGATAGATGCAGTGGAGAGAGACCAGAACATATAGATGTGATGGAGAGAGACCAGAACATATAGATGTGATGGAGAGAGAACTGAACAGATAGATGCAGTGGAGAGAGAGAATAGAACAGATAGATGCAGTGGAGAGAGACCAGAACAGATAGATGTAGTGGAGAGAGAACTGAACAGATAGATGCAGTGGAGAGAGACCAGAACAGATAGATGCAGTGGAGAGAGACCAGAACATATAGATGTGATGGAGAGAGACCAGAACATATAGATGTGATGGAGAGAGAACTGAACAGATAGATGCAGTGGAGAGAGAGAATAGAACAGATAGATGCAGTGGAGAGAGACCAGAGCAGATAGATGTAGTGGAGAGAGAACTGAACAGATAGATGCGATAGAGAGAGAGAATAGAACAGATAGATGCAGTAGAGAGAGACCAGAACAGATAGATGTAGTGGAGAGACAACTGAACAGATAGATGCAGTGGAGAGAGACCAGAACAGATAGATGCAGTGGAGAAAGACCAGAACAGATAGATGCAGTGGAGAGAGACCAGAACAGATAGATGCAGTGGAGACCATAACAGATAGATGCAGTGGAGAGAAACCAGAACAGATAGATGCATTGGAGACCAGAACAGATAGATGCAGTGGAGAGAGACCAGAACAGATAGATGCAGTGATGAGAGACCAGAACAGATAGATGCAGTGGAGAAAGACCAGAACAGATAGATGCAGTGGAGAGAGACCAGAACAGATAGATGCAGTGGTGAGAGACCAGAACAGATAGATGTAGTGGAGAGAGACCAGAACAGATAGATGCAGTGGAGAGAGGCCAGAACAGATAGATGCAGTGGAGAGAGACCAGAACAGATAGATGCAGTGGAGAGAGAATAGAACAGATAGATGCAGTGGAGAGAGACCAGAACAGATAGATGCAGTGGAGAGAGAACTGAACAGATAGATGTGATAGAGAGAGAGAATAGAACAGATAGATGCAGTGGAGAGAGACCAGAACAGATAGATGCAGTGGAGAGAGACCAGAACAGATAGATGCAGTGGAGAGAGACCAGAACAGATAGATGCAGTGGAGAGAAACCAGAACAGATAGATGCAGTGGAGAGAGAACTGAACAGATAGATGCAGTGGAGAGAGACCAGAACAGATAGATGCAGTGGAGAGAGACCAGAACAGATAGATGCAGTGGAGAGAAACCAGAACAGATAGATGCAGTGGAGAGAGACCAGAACAGATAGATGCAGTGAAGAGAGAACTGAACAGATAGATGCAGTGGAGAGAGACCAGAACAGATAGATGCAGTGGAGAGAGAACTGAACAGATAGATGTGATGGAGAGAGACCAGAACAGATAGATGCAGTGGAGACCAGAACAGATAGATGCAGTGGAGAGAAACCAGAACAGGTAGATGCAGTGGAGACCAGAACAGATAGATGCAGTGGAGAGAGAACTGAACAGATAGATGCAGTGGAGAGAGACCAGAACAGATAGATGCAGTGGAGAGAGACCAGAACAGATAGATGCAGTGGAGAGAGAACTGAACAGATAGATGTGATGGAGAGAGACCAGAACAGATAGATGCAGTGGAGACCAGAACAGATAGATGCAGTGGAGAGAAACCAGAACAGGTAGATGCAGTGGAGACCAGAACAGATAGATGCAGTGGAGAGAGAACTGAACAGATAGATGCAGTGGAGAGAGACCAGAACAGATAGATGCAGTGGAGAGAGACCAGAACAGATAGATGCAGTGGAGAGAGACCAGAACAGATAGATGCAGTGGAGAGAGACCAGAACAGATAGATGCAGTGGAGAGAGACCAGAACATATAGATGTGAGTGGAGAGAGACCAGAACATATAGATGTGATGGAGAGAGAACTGAACAGATAGATGCAGTGGAGAGAGAGAATAGAACAGATAGATGCAGTGGAGAGAGACCAGAACAGATAGATGTAGTGGAGAGAGAACTGAACAGATAGATGCAGTGGAGAGAGACCAGAACAGATAGATGCAGTGGAGAGAGACCAGAACATATAGATGTGATGGAGAGAGACCAGAACATATAGATGTGATGGAGAGAGAACTGAACAGATAGATGCAGTGGAGAGAGAGAATAGAACAGATAGATGCAGTGGAGAGAGACCAGAACAGATAGATGTAGTGGAGAGAGAACTGAACAGATAGATGCGATAGAGAGAGAGAATAGAACAGATAGATGCAGTGGAGAGAGACCAGAACAGATAGATGTAGTGGAGAGACAACTGAACAGATAGATGCAGTGGAGAGAGACCAGAACAGATAGATGCAGTGGAGAAAGACCAGAACAGATAGATGCAGTGGAGAGAGACCAGAACAGATAGATGCAGTGGAGACCAGAACAGATAGATGCAGTGGAGAGAAACCAGAACAGATAGATGCATTGGAGACCAGAACAGATAGATGCAGTGGAGAGAGACCAGAACAGATAGATGCAGTGGTGAGAGACCAGAACAGATAGATGCAGTGGAGAAAGACCAGAACAGATAGATGCAGTGGAGAGAGACCAGAACAGATAGATGCAGTGGTGAGAGACCAGAACAGATAGATGTGATGGAGAGAGACCAGAACATATAGATGTGATGGAGAGAGAACTGAACAGATAGATGCAGTGGAGAGAGAACTAGAACAGATAGATGCAGTGGAGAGAGACCAGAACAGATAGATGCAGTGGAGAGAGAACTGAACAGATAGATGTGATGGAGAGAGACCAGAACAGATAGATGCAGTGGAGACCAGAACAGATAGATGCAGTGGAGAGAAACCAGAACAGATAGATGCAGTGGAGACCAGAACAGATAGATGCAGTGGAGAGAGAACTGAACAGATAGATGCAGTGGAGAGAGACCAGAACAGATAGATGCAGTGGAGAGAGACCAGAACAGATAGATGCAGTGGAGAGAGACCAGAACAGATAGATGCAGTGGAGAGAGACCAGAACAGATAGATGCAGTGGAGAGAGACCAGAACATATAGATGAGATGGAGAGAGACCAGAACATATAGATGGATGGAGAGAGACCAGAACAGATAGATGCAGTGGAGAGAGAGAATAGAACAGATAGATGCAGTGGAGAGAGACCAGAACAGATAGATGCAGTGGAGAGAGAACTGAACAGATAGATGCAGTGGAGAGAGACCAGAACAGATAGATGCAGTGGAGAGAGACCAGAACATATAGATGTGATGGAGAGAGACCAGAACATATAGATGTGATGGAGAGAGAACTGAACAGATAGATGCAGTGGAGAGAGAGAATAGAACAGATAGATGCAGTGGAGAGAGACCAGAGCAGATAGATGTAGTGGAGAGAGAACTGAACAGATAGATGCGATAGAGAGAGAGAATAGAACAGATAGATGCAGTGGAGAGAGACCAGAACAGATAGATGCAGTGGAGAGAGAACTGAACAGATAGATGCAGTGGAGAGAGACCAGAACAGATAGATGCAGTGGAGAAAGACCAGAACAGATAGATGCAGTGGAGAGAGACCAGAACAGATAGATGCAGTGGAGAGAGACCAGAACAGATAGATGCAGTGGAGAGAGACCAGAACAGATAGATGCAGTGGAGAGAGAACTGAACAGATAGATGCAGTGGAGAGAGAACCAGAACAGATAGATGCAGTGGAGAGAGAACTGAACAGATAGATGCAGTGGAGAGAGAATAGAACAGATAGATGCAGTGGAGAGAGACCAGAACAGATAGATGCAGTGGAGAGACAATGAACAGATAGATGCAGTGGAGAGAGACCAGAACAGATAGATGCAGTGGAGAGAGACCAGAACAGATAGATGCAGTGGAGAGAGACCAGAACAGATAGATGCAGTGGAGACCAGAACAGATAGATGCAGTGGAGAGAAACCAGAACAGATAGATGCATTGGAGACCAGAACAGATAGATGCAGTGGAGAGAGACCAGAACAGATAGATGCAGTGGAGAGAGACCAGAACAGATAGATGCAGTGGAGAGAGACCAGAACAGATAGATGCAGTGGAGAGAAACCAGAACAGATAGATGCAGTGGAGAGAGAACTGAACAGATAGATGCAGTGGAGAGAGACCAGAACAGATAGATGCAGTGGAGAGAGACCAGAACAGATAGATGCAGTGGAGAGAAACCAGAACAGATAGATGCAGTGGAGAGAGACCAGAACAGATAGATGCAGTGAAGAGAGAACTGAACAGATAGATGCAGTGGAGAGAGACCAGAACAGATAGATGCAGTGGAGAGAGAACTGAACAGATAGATGTGATGGAGAGAGACCAGAACAGATAGATGCAGTGGAGACCAGAACAGATAGATGCAGTGGAGAGAAACCAGAACAGATAGATGCAGTGGAGACCAGAACAGATAGATGCAGTGGAGAGAAACCAGAACAGGTAGATGCAGTGGAGACCAGAACAGATAGATGCAGTGGAGAGAAAACTGAACAGATAGATGCAGTGGAGAGAGACCAGAACATATAGATGCAGTGGAGAGAGACCAGAACAGATAGATGCAGTGGAGAGAGACCAGAACAGATAGATGCAGTGGAGAGAGACCAGAACAGATAGATGCAGTGGAGAGAGACCAGAACATATAGATGAGATGGAGAGAGACCAGAACATAAGATGTGATGGAGAGAGAATAAACAGATAGATGCAGTGGAGAGAGAATAGAACAGATAGATGCAGTGGAGAGAGACCAGAACAGATAGATGTAGTGGAGAGAGAACTGAACAGATAGATGCAGTGGAGAGAGACCAGAACAGATAGATGCAGTGGAGAGAGACCAGAACAGATAGATGAGGGGAGACCAGAACAATAGATGGTGGAGAGAGACCAGAACAGATAGATGCAGTGGAGAGAGAATAGAACAGATAGATGCAGTGGAGAGAGACCAGAACAGATAGATGCAGTGGAGAGAGAACTGAACAGATAGATGCAGTGGAGAGAAACCAGAACAGATAGATGCAGTGGAGAGAGACCAGAACAGATAGATGCAGTGGAGAGAGACCAGAACAGATAGATGCAGTGGAGAGAGACCAGAACAGATAGATGCAGTGGAGAGAGACCAGAACAGATAGATGCAGTGGAGAGAGACCAGAACATATAGATGTGATGGAGAGAGACCAGAACATATAGATGTGATGGAGAGAGAACTGAACAGATAGATGCAGTGGAGAGAGAGAATAGAACAGATAGATGCAGTGGAGAGAGACCAGAGCAGATAGATGTAGTGGAGAGAGAACTGAACAGATAGATGCGATAGAGAGAGAGAATAGAACAGATAGATGCAGTAGAGAGAGACCAGAACAGATAGATGTAGTGGAGAGACAACTGAACAGATAGATGCAGTGGAGAGAGACCAGAACAGATAGATGCAGTGGAGAAAGACCAGAACAGATAGATGCAGTGGAGAGAGACCAGAACAGATAGATGCAGTGGAGACCAGAACAGATAGATGCAGTGGAGAGAAACCAGAACAGATAGATGCATTGGAGACCAGAACAGATAGATGCAGTGGAGAGAGACCAGAACAGATAGATGCAGTGGAGAGAGACCAGAACAGATAGATGCAGTGGAGAGAGACCAGAACAGATAGATGCAGTGGAGAGAGACCAGAACAGATAGATGCAGTGGAGAGAGACCAGAACAGATAGATGCAGTGGAGAGAGACCAGAACAGATAGATGCAGTGGAGAGAGACCAGAACAGATAGATGCAGTGGAGAGAAACCAGAACAGATAGATGCAGTGGAGAGAGACCAGAACAGATAGATGCAGTGGAGAGAGAACTGAACAGATAGATGCAGTGGAGAGAGACCAGAACAGATAGATGCAGTGGAGAGAGAACTGAACAGATAGATGTGATGGAGAGAGACCAGAACAGATAGATGCAGTGGAGACCAGAACAGATAGATGCAGTGGAGAGAAACCAGAACAGATAGATGCAGTGGAGACCAGAACAGATAGATGCAGTGGAGAGAGAACTGAACAGATAGATGCAGTGGAGAGAGACCAGAACAGATAGATGCAGTGGAGAGATACCAGAACAGATAGATGCGATAGAGAGAGAATAGAACAGATAGATGCAGTGGAGAGAGACCAGAACAGATAGATGCAGTGGAGAGAGACCAGAACAGATAGATGCAGTGGAGAGAGACCAGAACAGATAGATGCAGTGGTGAGAGACCAGAACAGATAGATGCAGTGGAGAGAGACAAGAACAGATAGATGCAGTGGAGAGAAACCAGAGCAGATAGATGCAGTGGAGAGAGACCAGAACAGATAGATGCAGTGGAGAGAAACCAGAACAGATAGATGCAGTGGAGAGAGAACTGAACAGATAGATGCAGTGGAGAGAGAACTGAACAGATAGATGCAGTGGAGAGAGAATAGAACAGATAGATGCAGTGGAGAGAGAATAGAACAGATAGATGCAGTGGAGAGATACCAGAACAGATAGATGCGATAGAGAGAGAATAGAACAGATAGATGCAGTGGAGAGAAACCAGAACAGATAGATGCAGTGGAGAGAGACCAGAACAGATAGATGCAGTGGAGAGAGACCAGAACAGATAGATGCAGTGGAGAGAAACCAGAACAGATAGATGCAGTGGTGAGAGAACTGAACAGATAGATGCAGTGGAGAGAGAATAGAACAGATAGATGCAGTGGAGAGAGAATAGAACAGATAGATGCAGTGGAGAGATACCAGAACAGATAGATGCGATAGAGAGAGAATAGAACAGATAGATGCAGTGGAGAGAGAATAGAACAGATAGATGCAGTGGAGAGAGAATAGAACAGATAGATGCAGTGGAGAGATACCAGAACAGATAGATGCGATAGAGAGAGAATAGAACAGATAGATGCAGTGGAGAGAGAACTGAACAGATAGATGCAGTGGAGAGAGAATAGAACAGATAGATGCAGTGGAGAGAGACCAGAACAAAGGCCACATGGTGTGTTCCCTATGGGACCCAACCCTCCCAATGGTGCCTGTCTGTGAGGCTGTGTGTGCGTCCCAAACTGCACCCTATTCCCTATATACAGCATTACTTCTGACCTGGGCCCATTTGGGACGCAGCCTGGGGTTGGTCTGTATCTGTGCAGTGGTCCAGATCACACAGCAGGCTTTTTTTATGGATCTGAGCCTAGTGGGGGGGGGGGGTCTCTATCTTTGGGATGGGATCTGAGACAGACCGGATCGATACACAGTGGGGAAGAGAACACAGCAATACACAACAGACCTCGACTCTGAATACATGGATACAAACTGGTAGAATCGAATAAGTGTTGGACTCTCTCTCTCTCGGTCTGTCCTCTCTCTCTCTCTCTCTCTGTCTCTCTCTCTTTCTCTTTCTGTCTCTCTCTCTCTGTCGTTCTCTCTCTCTCCCTCTCTCTCTCTCTCTCTAAAATGTGCATACCTTAACTCGCATCTCAAAGTTGTCACATTTGCATAATTACAGCATCTTTGCCCTCTAATTATGCCATGTCCCTAAATACTTTATATTTGGTGCATTTTCTGTCATAACAAGTAGTAATGTATTCGACGATGGACAAACCCATGCAAATTTGTACTTGGTTCTTTGAAAAGCTCTATATAAAATGCAGGTATTATCATGATTATTATATTCATGAATAATGTTATATTCATTACACGGAAGAATATCCACAAAATGTATTGTTCTCTAACTGCTTCTGTGCACTTTATTCCCAGCTGAACATGGTTTTCAAAGGCCATTAACAAAGAAAGTTCCAAACCTCTCTGCTCATCTTACAGCATCTCACTGTGACTAGGCCAGGGAATTTAGACAGGAGTGCCTTATTACAGTGTCTGGGCCAGGGAATTTAGACAGGAGTGCCCATCTTACAGTGTCTGGGCCAGGGAATTTAGACAGGAGTGCCCATCTTACAGTGTCTGGGCCAGGGTATTTAGACAGGATTGCCCATCTTACAGTGTCTGGGCCAGGGAATTTAGACAGGAGTGCCCATCTTACAGTGTCTGGGCCAGGGAATCTAGACAGGAGTGCCCATCTTACAGTGTCTGGGCCACGGTATTTAGGCAGGAGTGCCCATCTTACAGTGTCTTGACTGTTTAGGATACAAAGATCCAAGGTTAATGGTCATTGGGATCCATGGTGGAGAGAGAGACGGGTGCAAGGCCACTGGTGGACACAGTGCTCCATACTACCTTATATAAGACAAAGTTTGAGAGCCAGAGGCATGAGGAGTATCTGCCAGGAAATTGAGAATCTAGATGGTGTGGGACAGTGGATGAGATAGAAGTGGTGAGTGTGATGGAGGAATCAGGGACAGTGGATGAGATAGAAGTGGTGAGTATGATGGAGGAATCAGGGACAGTGGATGAGACAGAAGTGGTGAGTATGATGGAGGAATCAGGGACAGTGGATGAGACAGAAGTGGTGAGTATGATGGAGGAATCAGGGACAGTGGATGAGACAGAAGTGGTGAGTGTGATGGAGGAATCAGGGACAGTGGATGAGATAGAAGTGGTGAGTATGATGGAGGAATCAGGGACAGTGGATGAGATAGAAGTGGTGAGTATGATGGAGGAATCAGGGACAGTGGATGAGATAGAAGTGGTGAGTGTGATGGAGGAATCAGGGACAGTGGATGAGACAGAAGTGGTGAGTGTGATGGAGGAATCAGGGACAGCGAGGCAGGGACAGGTCTACTGGAGGGGGAAACATTTGAATGTTTGAGTTGTTTTGTGCTGATAGTACTGAACAAGTCAGTGAAAGAAATTGTGTTAGCATGTGAGATGAATGTTGGTTGACTAACTCCAGTGGCACACAATGTCCAAATGCATGTGGTTCGCTCTTCAGAATACATGGAAATCCAATGGGAATGCTCCCTCTCTTTGAAGCCCTGACTGTCTGATAACCCTGGCCTACATACAATATGTTCTGGAGGGAGAAAAACGGCAAAAAAGTGCTTGAAGTGCAAATGATAGAGACTGGGGGAGGAGACGATGAATTTGTGTGAGATGAATGAGGAAACATTCTGTCTGCCTGTCTGTCTGTCTGTCTGTCTCTCTCTCTCTCTCTCTCTCTCAATTCAATTCAATTTAAGGGTTTTATTATCATGGGAAACATATGTTAACATTGACAAAGCAAGTGAAGTAGATAATATACAAAAGTGAAATAAACATTAAAAATGAAGAGTAAACATCACACTCACATAAATTACAAAAGAATAAAGACATTACAAATGTCGTATTATGTATATATACAGTGTGGTAACGATGTGCAAATGGTTAAAGTACAAACGAGTAAATAAATAAAATAGACATGGGTTGTATTTACATTGGTGTTTGTTCTTCACTGGTTGACCTTTTCTTGTGGCAACAGGTCACAAATCTTGCTGCTGTGATGGCACACTGTGGTATTTCACCCAGTAGATATGGGAGTTTTTTCAAATTCTTTGTGGATCTGTGTAATAAAGGGAAATATGTGTTTCTAATATGGTCATACATTTGGCAGGAGGTTAGGAAGTGCAGCTCAGTTTCCACCTAATTTTGTGGGCAGTGTGCACATAGCCTGTCTTCTCTTGAGAGCCAGGTCTGCCTATGGCAGCCTTTCTCAATAGCAAGGCTATGCTCACTGAGTCTGTACATAGTCAAAGCTTTCCTTAATTTTGCGTCAGTCACAGTGGTCAGGTATTCTGCTATTGCTCTGCTCTGTTTAGGGCCAAATAGCATTCTAGTTTGCTTAGTTTTTTTGTTAATTCTTTCCAATGTGTCAAGTAATAATCTTTTTGTTGGGGAGGGAGGGAGGCAAATACCACAGGGTGAGATCATGAATTGGATCAGCAGGGAATGGAGTCCTAATTTCATACTGATCGTAAAAATGTTAGGGTCTTAAAATGAGGCCTTGAATTGAATGTGCCTCTCTGCAGGCAACACCAACTACAGTAAGTCTCTGGAGGTTATCAGTCAGTAGCAGACATCACAGCAGCCAGAGGAGGTTATCAGTCAGTAGCAGACATCACAGCAGCTAGAGGAGGTTATCAGTCAGTAGCAGACATCACAGCAGCCAGAGGAGGTTATCAGTCAGTAGCAGACATCACAGCAGCCAGAGGAGGTTATCAGTCAGTAGCAGACATCACAGCAGCCAGAGGAGGTTATCAGTCAGTAGCAGACATCACAGCAGCCAGAGGAGGTTATCAGTCAGTAGCAGACATCACAGCAGCTAGAGGAGGTTATCAGTCAGTAGCAGACATCACAGCAGCCAGAGGAGGTTATCAGTCAGTAGCAGACATCACAGCAGCCAGAGGAGGTTATCAGTCAGTAGCAGACATCACAGCAGCCAGAGGAGGTTATCAGTCAGTAGCAGACATCACAGCAGCCAGAGGAGGTTATCAGTCAGTAGCAGACATCACAGCAGCCAGAGGAGGTTATCAGTCAGTAGCAGACATCACAGCAGCCAGAGGAGGTTATCAGTCAGTAGCAGACATCACAGCAGCCAGAGGAGGTTATCAGTCAGTAGCAGACATCACAGCAGCCAGAGGAGGTTATCAGTCAGTAGCAGACATCACAGCAGCCAGAGGAGGTTATCAGTCAGTAGCAGACATCACAGCAGCCGGAGGAGGGCATGAAAAATAAATATTTTAGAAATGTTTATGTAACAGAGATTAAGAACGTACCATGAGCTCACTCCACAGCCAGCTTGAAATGTCGATTGGTCAAACGGTTGGTATGTTGTCAAGGAGGGCGGTCACGTGTGTCTGCGAGCAGAGAATCACTGGTTCGAGCCCAGTATGGGACAGAGACAGTGGAGGAAGCTATACTGTTAGCAGCACACTGATGTCTGATTTCATTTACATAAGAACACACTAATTGTAATAGGGCCATCTTCTGCACTAGACAAGGTCGTGCGTTAAAGTCTCGTAACAAATCGCATACACATGCTAATAATTTATTCCCAAACTGTCTTTAGTAGCTGTCTAAATTGCATTTAGATAAAAACATCTACCAAGTTGTATATCATATGAATATTACTATTATCAACGTTCAGTAAATTACTCTTAGCCAACTCTCTTGCTCGATAGACTCTGCTATTCCTTCCCTACGCAGAAACATTCTATCAACAGTTCCCAGTACAGTTCCTTTAGTACCCCGTTTGATGAGGAGGATGAGGCCATGATGCAGGCTGCTGACGGAGACCATCGACTACAGCGGTGAGGGGTTGGGGAAAAGCCTTTTTAGATCATAATAAATACCATTATATGGACAGTTGGGACATGATCCTAGATCAGCACTGTTACCAGAGACGGAAGAAGAAGCGAGACATCTCACTCGCTCCTTTTTTCTGGGTTATATACAGTCAATGAACTAAGCAGACCAGACCCAGCTACTAATGTATTGGTCCCTATGGGAGAGCCAATCCTTAAGCAGACCAGACCCAGCTACTAATGTATTGGTCCCTATGGGAGAGCCACTCTTTAAGCAGACCAGACCCAGCTACTAATGTATTGGTCCCTATGGGAGAGCCACTCTTTAAGCAGACCAGACCCAGCTACTAATGTATTGGTCCCTATGGGAGAGCCACTCCTTAAGCAGACCAGACCCAGCTACTAATGTATTGGTCCCTATGGGAGAGCCACTCCTTAAGCAGACCAGAACTGGGACCAATTTCCTTTCGAAGTGGGACACCTTCAATTATACGCTTTGGTGCTACTCTGAGACATTTTTTTGAATTTGGGTCCTTGCCTGCACTGAGATATGGCCACAAGAGGTCAGCAGAGAACAGGTTGTTCACAGGGCCAGTTTGGTACTGTTACAGTCAACACAACGAACAAAGCTTTTTACTCATGGACCAACATCTTTAGCAAGTACAGAGGTTACTTCTGGTTTAGTTTTTTGTCACAAAGACATCACTTGATCGCATAGAGACCTTGCATCCCCACAAATGTTGAGCCTGATATTCAAACAGGGGATTATGGATGTTATGTATTGTGATGAGACACCACGACATTGGAAAGTGAGGAACATTACTGTAGCTGGCTGGTGGGAGTTTAATGATTGTTGGATGTTAGCTATAATTAATATAACAGCATTAATCACGTCTACCCAGCAGACCCAGGATGTCTTTCTACCTCCTCCCATCAAACTCTTCCCCCCCAACTCCTACTTCTACCACCTTCTATCAACAACTCTCTCTCATCCTCATCTTCCTCATCCTCCTCCTCTTTCTATCATTCTATAACAGGGAGTTTTAGTGGGTTGTTGGGGGGGGGGGGAGAGAATCCACGGCATTGACCTTTCACTAAACTGCATAGACAAGACTGCCTTTACTCATTTGAATACATACTTTTTACAAGTCTGTTCTACTTTGAATACTTCCTGTATTCATTTGAATGGAATGTTTTTTGCTAAATGAACTCCCTTAGCACACAGCACGGAGCACTCTCACAGGAACAAGATTACACTGCGGTGTGAAAGGATATGACCTCGCTTACATTACACAACCTCCAACTGCCACACTTCACATTTGGCAGACAATGCTGAAGTAGAATACATGACTCACTGCAAAGACAGATCCTGTGTTTCAAGTCACCCCTCGTCTACTCAGACCCAATGGTCAGTTACAACGTTGTTCTCGCTCTCCTCCAGAGTTCTCTCTGACATTGTCCTCCTGGAGAAGAAATCCAGGAAGTAGAGGTCAGAGAATGGTAAGAAGGGTCTTCACCACCTAAGAAGTAGAATAGGATGTTATGGCAGACTGGAGAGAAAGAAACCATTTCTCTGGGTGTGATCTTTGCTGGGACATTGTTGACTACATGGGTAGTTCTTGTCTGGCCTCCAAAAATAATGATGAAACTAAGACTTGTTTAATACTTAATCAGGTATGTGGTTTGTCCTGTTTGTACTTTTTGTGTCATGATATTAGGCATTTGGGAGTGGAGAGAAAACCGTGTTGCCATACTTCAAGACCTTTTATCTGTACAGAACACATTTGTTAATGGTGGATTAAAGGGACAGGGCTTTCAAATACACACATGATCAGGGCGGATATATTCTCACCCAGCAGGTCACCAAGCCAAAACATAATGTACCACAACCAACCAAGAAGAAGGCCTTCAACTCTAGATTAAATGTTGTGAAAGCCATAAGGCAAAACTGCTCGATGGTGGTGTTGCCAACCTGTATTTTCTATCCTGTATTGACCTTACCGCCTATTCAGGAGAAACACAAATTATATTCAACTGACTAACATGCAATTCTGTTCAACTGACTAACATGCAATTCTGTTCAACTGACTAACATGAAACACCAGACACACAAATATAATTCTTTATTCATAATAGATGTGTCATTACATTAACATAAATTCTAATTTAAAAAAAGTGAAAAGACAAAACGATAAACATTACGCCCCCTTGTGTTTTAGTACAGTGGATCACTCAGCACAAATTCACATCGTCAGACACTTTGCATGGAGAATAGCAATACGAGTCAGGAAGTTTATCCCATGGGACAAGAGAGCTGTTCAAAATAAACTCCATCAAAATTAGGAGAGTACTATATGTTGTTTTCTCACAGTTCTCTACTGCATTGTGAGTCATCTGTAGAGGAACCATTTAGTGAGTCATCTGTAGAGGAACCATTTAGTGAGTAATCTGTAGAGGAAACATTTAATGTAAAAGTTTAATGATAGTTTTTTTTTTAATAACATCGTTCTGATTTTGGTTTCCTTTCTTTATCATCTTGCACCACACAGAAGTAGATACAAGCTACATACAGCAATATGTGGACACCCCTTCAAGTTACTGGGTTCGGCTATTTCAGCCACACCCGTTGCTGATCGGTGTATAAAATCAAGCACACAGCCATGCAATTTCCATAGACAAACATTGGCAGTAGAATGGCCTTACTGAAGAGTTCAGTGACTTTCAATGTGGTACCGTCATAGGATGCCACCTTTCCAACAAGTCAGTTCCTAAAATGTCTGCCCTGCTAGAGCTTCCCCAGTGAACTGTAAGTTCTGTTGTTGTGAAGTGGAAACGTCTAGGAGCAACAACGTCTCAGCCACAAAGTTGTAGGCCACACAAGCTCACAGAACAGAACTGCCGAGTGCTGAAGCTCGTAAAAATAGTCTGTCCTTGGTTGCAACACTCACTACCGAGTTCAAAGCTGCCTCTGGAAGCAACGTCAGCACAATAACTGTTCGTAGGGAGCTTCATTAAATGGGTTTCCATGGCCGAGCAGCCTCACACAAGCCTAAGATCACCATGCGCGATGCCAAGCATTGGCTGGAATGGTATAAAGCTCGCCGCCATTGGACTCTGGAGCAGTGGAAATGCGTTCTCTGGAGTGATGAATCACGCTACACCATCTGGCAGTCCGACGGACAAATCTGGGTTTGGTGGATGCCAGGAGAACGCTACCTGCTCGAATGCATAGTGCCAACTGTAAAGTTTGGTGGAGGAGGAATAATGGTCCGGGCTAGGCCCCTTAGTTCCAGTGAAGGGAAATCTTAATGTTACAGCATCCAATGACATTCTAGACAATTCTCTGCTTCCAACTTTGTGGCAACAGCTTGGGGAAGGCCCTTTTCTGATTCAGCATGACACAGCCCCCGTGCACAAAGGGAGGTCCATACAGAAATGGTTTGTCGAGATCAGTGTGGAAGAACTTGACTGGCCTGCACAGAGCTCTGACCTCCACCCATCAAACAACTTTGGGATGAATTGGAACGCCGACTCCGACCCAGGCCTAATTGCCCAACATTAGTGCCCAACCTTACTAATGCTTGTGGCTGAATGGAAGCAAGTCCCCACAGCAATGTTCCAACATCTAGTGGAAAGCCTTCCCAGAAGTGTGGAGACTGTTATAGCAGCAAAGGGTGGACCAACTCCATATTAATGCAAATGATTTTGGAATGAGATTTTCGATGAGCGGGTGTCCACATACTTTTTGTCATGTAATACATATAATAATACATAAAGCCCCATATACTACCCACCACTGCGACCTGTATGCTCTCATTGGCTGGCCCTCTTTTTATATTCGGTCGCCAAACCCACTGGCTCCAGGTCATCTATAAAAGTCTTTGCAAGGCAAAGCCCCACCTTATCTCAGCTCACTGGTCACCATAGCAACACCCACCCACAGCACAAGCTCCAGCAGGTATATTTCACTGGTCACCCCCAAAGCCAATTCTTCCTTTGGCCGCCTTTCCTTCCAGTTATCTGCTGCCAATGACTGTAACGAATTGCAAAAATCACTGAAGCTGGAGACATATCTCCCTCACTAACTTTAAGCATCAGCTGTCAGAGCAGCTTACTGATCATTGCACCTGTACATAGCCCATCTGTAAATAGCCCAGCCAACTACCTCATCCCCATATTGTCATTTATTTTTGCTCCTTTGCACCCTAGTATCTCTACTTGCACATCATCTTCTGCACATCTATCATTCCAGTGTTAAATACAATTTAGCATTTCGCCACTATGACCTATTTATTGCCTTACCTCCCTAATCTTACTACATTTGCACACACTGTATATAGATTTTTCTATTGTGTTATTGACAGTACGTTTGATTATCCTATGTGTAACTCTGTGTTGTTTGTGTCGCACTGCTTTGCTTTATCTTGACAAGGTCGCAGTTGTAAATGAGAACTTGTTCTCAACTTGCCTACCTGGTTAAATAAAAGGTGAAATAAATAATAATAATAATAATTTAAAAAAAAAACATCTCAATTGGGTTGAGGTCAGGTGATCGTGGAGGCCAGGTCATCTGATGCAGCACTCACTCTCCTTCTTGGTCAAATAGCCCTTACACAGCCTGGAGTTGTGTTTTGGGTCATTGTCCTGTTGAAAAACAAATGATAGTGGGACTAAGCGCCAAACAGATGGGATGGAGTATCGCTGCAAAATGCTGTGGTAGCCATGCTGGTTAAGTGTGACCTTGAATTCTAAATAAATCACAGACAGTGTCACCAGCAAAGTACCCCCACACCATCACACCTCCTCCGCCATGCTTCACGTTGGGAACCACACATGCGGAGATTATCCGTTCATCTACTCTGCGTCTCACAAAGACACAGCGGTTGGAACCACAAATCTCAAATTTGGACTCATCAGACCAAATGACAGATTTCCACCAGTTGAATGTCTATTGCTCATGTTTCTTGGCCCAAGCAAGTCTTCTTATTGGTGTCCTTTAGTAGTGGTTTCTTTGCAGTAATTCCACCATGAAGGCCTGATTCATGCAGTCTCCTCTGAACAGTTGATGTTGAGATGTCTGTTACTTGAACTCTGCAGGTAACTGGTAACTCAAATGAACTTATCCTCTACAGCAGAGGTAACTCTGGGTCTTCCTTTCCTGTGGCAGTCCTCAAGAGAGCCAGTTTCATCACAGCGCCTGAAGGTTTTTGTGACTGCACCTGTAGAAACTTTCAAAGTTCTTGACATTTTCTGAATTGACTGACCTTCATGTCTTAAAGTAATGGACGGACTGTCGTTTCCCTTTGCTGATTTGAGCTGTTCTTGCCATAATATGGAATTTTACCAAATAGGGCCATCTTCTCTATACCACCCCTACCTTGTCACCACACAACTGATTGGCTCAAACGCATTAAGAAGAAGAAAAAAAATCCACAAATTAAATTTGAAGGCACACCTGTTAATTGAAATGCATTCCAGGTGACTACCTCATGAAGCTGGTTGAGAGAATGCCAAGAGATCATCAAGGCAAAGAGTAGCTACTTTGAAGAGTCAAATATATTTTGTATTTGTTTCACACCGCTTTGGTTACTACATGATTCCATATGTGTTATTTCATAGTGTTGATGTCTTCACTATTATTCTACATTGTAGAAAATACTAAAAATAAAGTAAAAACCCGTGAATGAGCGGGGGTGTCCAAACTTTTGACTGGTACTGTGTGGATCGTTCAAAAGTTTGGGGTCACTTAGAAATGTCCTTGTTTTTTGAAAGAAAAGCTAAAAAAAAATGTCCATTAAAATAGCATCAAATTTATCAGAAATACAGTGTAGACATTGTTAATATTGTAAATGACTATTGTTGCTGGAAACTGCAGATTTTTTATGGAATATCTACATAGGCGTACAGAGGCACATTATCAGCAACCATCACTCCTGTGTCCCAATGGCAGTGTGTTAGCTAATCCAAGTTTATCATTTTTAAAATGGCTAATTGATCATTAGAAAACCCTTTTGCAATTACGTTAGCACAGCTGAAAACTGTTGTTCTGATTAAAGAAGCAATAAAACTGGCCTTCTTTAGACTAGTTGAGTATCTGGAGCGTCAGCATTTGTGGGTTCAATTACAGGTTCAAAATGGCCAGAAACAAAGAACTTTCTTCTGAAACTCGCCAGTCTATTCTTGTTCTGCGAAACTAAAGCCATATTATGCGAGAAACTGCCAAGAAACTGAAGATCTCGTACAACGCTGTGTACTACTCCCTTCACAGAACAGCACAAACTGGCTCTAACCAGAATAGAAAGAGGAGTGGGAGGTCCCGGTGCACAACTGAGCAAGAGCGCAAGTGTCTAGTTTGAGAAACAGATGCCTCACAAGTCCTCAACTGGCAGCTTCATTAAATAGTACCCGCAAAACATGAGTCTCAACGTCAACAGTGAAGAGGCGACTCTGGGATGCTGGCCTTCTAGGCAGAGTTGCAAAGAAAAAGCCACATTTATCAGACTGGCCAATAAAAATAAAAGATTAAGATGGGCAAAAGAACACAGGCACTGGATAGACACTGGACAGAGGAACTCTGCCTAGAATGCCAAACCTGTCAGGTGGGTGGATTGTCTTGGCAGATGAGAAATGCTCACTAACAGGGATGTAAACAAATTTGTGCACTACATTTGAGAGAAATAAGCTTTTTGTGCATACGGAACATTTCTGGGATGTTTTATTTCAGCTCAGCGTTTATATTTTTTGTTCATTAATATATATATATATAAATATACAGTTTATGACTAATTTTTAATCCTACAGGAGGTGGTCGTTGCCATGGCAACCTTGAGTGAGTTAGTTCCTGAGTTCACTGGCGCATGTAGAGAGTGATGAGGCCTGCATGGTGGAGCTGTTGCCACAGTCTCAACTCCATCTTCATGTCATGGTTGATGAAGAAACCCACTGGGTGATATTGGCGGTCGAAGTAGTGGTCAGAGTATTTCACATAGTCTGGAGTCATGAAGCCGTACGCGCTGACCTGTTTTCAAACACGACAGAGAGACAGACAGAGAGACAGACAGAGAGACAGACAGAGAGACAGACAGAGAGACAGACAGAGAGACAGACAGAGAGACAGACAGAGAGACAGACAGAGAGACAGACAGAGAGACAGACAGAGAGACAGACAGAGAGACAGACAGAGAGACAGACAGAGAGACAGACAGAGAGACAGACAGAGAGACAGACAGAGAGACAGACAGAGAGACAGACAGAGAGACAGACGAGAGCAGACAGACAGAGAGACAGACAGACAGAGAGACAGAGAGACAGAGAGACAGAGAGACAGAGAGACAGAGAGACAGAGAGACAGAGAGACAGAGAGACGAGAGAAACAGGGGGGTGGGGGGCAGAGGTCAGTTGCTGCAGTCACAGCCCTTTGTTATCAAGTGTTCCATGCCTCAAGAACAATGACTACCATATGGAGCTTTGCTTTAGGCAGTGATCAGAGCAGCTTGTACTATTTCTGTTTTACAAGGCTTTTGAAGACTATCAGGGTCAGAGTAAATGCTGTCCAACTGGAAAGCCAGTGCAGTCATGTCCAGGGAGTTATTGTTTAAATGGCTAGTCACTGGTGGGTCGTACCGTACCTGGTCACAGGTGTGCACCGCAGCCAGCAGCATCACAGCACCTGTTGATGGACGGTAGATGTCCTTGTATTTGGTCTGCATGGCATGTGCCCGGAGGAACCTACGACATAAAACACAAAAAGAGCATTTAACAATACAAGCTGGTCCACACATTTACTTCAAAATAAAACCATTAAAATAGTGTCCAAGAAAATTATCTTCAGGGACAATGAATTGTATCCTTTCCTAAAATGCCCTTGCTGGAGAAAAGGTTGTGGACAGACCAGACCTGGCTGCCACCTTTTCCTTGTTGAGAGGAAAGCTAACCCTACACCACACAGGTCTTATTAGTATGCACCCGAACTGAGTCATGGTATAATAATTCCCTTTTAGTGTTAGATGGTGTGGGGATGGAGTTCTGGCCTCCTTGGTGACATCACCAGGTGGTAAATTAGTTAATAGACCAATAAGAGAGATCCAAGCATAACAGCTAGTTTCCGTTCCCCCCCCCCCTCCCCACTCAGACCACTCCCAGAGTCTTAGCAAAATCCTCGCTTGAGAAATTGCTCTTTGCTAAGAAGCTATTTTTTTTTCAATTCAAAATGGTCAAAAATAAATAAAAATCACAGTAAGGTCATTATTTGATATGGAGATGAAAACAGGCACTGCCACTTAACCAGGGTTGGGATCAGTTACATTTCAATTAAAAAAAATGTGTAAAACAAATTCACAAAAATTCCTCATCAGATGACCTCTTTAGAGAACTCGTCCTACAATGGCTATCATAAAGTGGCTCCCCACCCAAAACAGTTGGACTTCAAAAGGGGTTTGTTTAATACCTTTGTCCAGGTGTGTGTGTAATCAGAGCTCAGCTGTGATTCGGATTAGCCACAACAACTCTCCTAAACGTTGTGCTTTGTACTAAGATAACTCACTTCTCCCCTCTTTTACACACCTTTTCCTGATGTAGCCTAATAGCTACACAATTAGCCGCTACACAGTAACCCACATGAACTCAGCACTGGGTAGACCATGTGATGATGCTACAACATTCTATGGTGATGGCACAAAGAGGGAAGCACAAGAGAACAGAGTCTGGGAAACCTGTAATATGACTTCATATCCTGTCATCGTCATGGTGCATCGGCAAAAAACACTTTATAGAACAATAAGTGACTCATCAACATCAGCATCATGAAAACTGAACAAATGGTGTAATTTTACCATGCAGACCTGCAGTTACATAAAGGCAATTGTAAAGTGGGTGATTCAAGCACTGGATGCTGATTGGCTGACAGCCGTATACCACGGGTATGATTAAAAAAAAAAAATGTACTGCTCTAATTACATTGGTAACCAGCTTATAATAGCAATAAGTCACCTCGGGGGTTTGTGGCATATTGCCAATATACAATGGCTAAGGGCTGTGTCCAGGCACTCTGCGTTGCACCTAAGAACCTCCCTTATCCCTTGGGCCTTACTGCTTAAATTATATATAACTGGGCTGATTTCCACACAACATGGACATGGCTTAAGATGGATTTTATTTTGATTAAAAAAACAGTTCCGAACCTGTGTCCCCTCATAGCGACGGTCTTGTATCAAACGAGGCCATTTATGTCTTCATCATCAGAGTAACTACTAACTCTTTCTGAGGAACACTGAATCATAGAAAGTCAACGATAGAGATAAGCAGACAAAGGGTTTGATGGGAGTTGTGCAAACAATTCCACTGAACAAAAAGGTAGAGATAAAGTGATTGGAGATTGCATTGAACCATATGGTATTCCTTTACCACCCACATGTCTGAAACAAATAGGCTTAAACACGTATGCTTCACTTCTTATCTGTCTTATGAACGATATCAAGACGAAACAGTCCACGAGTGAGAAACACCACATGGAGCGGAGAGTTCTCTGTTGTGGTCGACCGTATTTAGTCTATATTATAGGAAAAATAGGAAGCAGACTTCCTTTAAACTGAAGATAACTCACTTCTCCCCTCTTTTACACACCTGTTTCTGATGTAGCGTATGAAATCTGGATGGTACATCTTCAACTTTTCTACAGTCACATTTCCTCCAAAGTATGTGGGAGGTCTAAAAAAAACAAAAAAAAAACAAATGCATATTTTCACAAGCTGCAGGAGGAAACAGATAACAGTGTAGAACACACATTAGTAAATAAAGAAGGAATACTTGGGGACATTGAGGGTATTCAATTACAATGGAAATCCACATAGATGCTGTGTGGGGAATGAAATCAAAACTGCCTCTATGGATATGAACCCATTCGGTATCTTACGTTTTGCTCTTCTCTGGTCCTCTCTCTACTGGAGTGTGTGTGGCAGCTGCTTTCATCAGCAGATAATCCCTGTCATGGTCTGGCAGGAAGACATAGCGTGTCTCCTACAGGATAAAGCGAGGACGAGGGGAATACATGATCAGACTATACTTTTCTTTTTTTTTTTTTTTTTTTTTAACTGTTAAGAGTTTGTCTGTAAATGAATTAAAGAATGGAGGTTGAAGTTTATTCCCAGTGAGTAAATGTGATCATGAACCACCATCATCATCATCATGGAAGTGTTCACCTCAGAGAGCGGTGGTCCTCTGTAGCCCGCTCCGGCGTAGCTCCTCATGGAGTTCCGGAGTGTGTTGGTGGAGAACGTGTAGAGGGATGTTCTGGAGCCCACATCCTGCTCAAAGCCTTTAATGACCGCTCCGTTGGTCCTGGACTCACAACAGAAGCATAGAACAGAACTTTGTCAATAACCAAATAAAAATGTATTCATTTTTAAATGTAAAAGTTGCTGGTTCGAATATCAGAGCCGACAAGGTGGAGAAAAATAATCTACCACTGTGCCTTTGAGTAAGGCACTTAACCCAAATTACTTCAGGGGTGCTGGACAATGGTGACCATGGCCATGACCTCACTCCCTGCGGGTGTCTCAGCAGGAGCTGGGATATGCAAAGAAAACACATTTCTATTACATAGTCCCTTGTGACAAAGCTCTTAAAAGAAAAGGGCGGACAAAAAAAGCGAGAATGGAATGGACTCTACCTACGTGTCTTTATCCTACTGTTTTACCAAACTAAATATCAATATAAGCACCTCCCAAATTATTATCTTTATACAACACAGGAACACTGTCAATGATGACCAATTACAACACAGGACACACAGAAAGGAACACTGTCAACGACAACCACAGCATGAAGGAACATGAACACTGTCAATGACCCCACACTCAGGTAACCACAGAAACCAGATGCACGCTTCATTCAACAGACTCTTGAGGAGCCCTTGAATTGCCCATCCTGAATGACAAAATGAAGGCCAACTGTATTAACATAATACACATTCCAAGGAACATCTTCCACTTAAGTAGGTCCAACCACCCCCGCAGGCTATTGAGGAAGTCAAGACTAAACAAGGTCAAAGACAGCGTCTCACCTGAATATATAGTCATGCTGGTCAATATCCCGGCCTTTCTTTGAATCCTTCAGAATCCCTCCGTTGCCCACGACAGCACAGCGGACACACCGTGAGCCGTTGCTACGACGATCCCAGTCATCAAACATGTGCCAGTTGGCTGACGTGTTGAGAACAGATAGGGTCGACACCAGAGCTGCAACAACAAATGCATTTCAATGTAATAAAATAACTTGTGAAGACAGCCAATCAACAGATGATTTCTGCCAGAAATCTCTGCCTCGTGCACATTTCCAATGGACGACTTCTACACTAAACTGTGGGTGTCTCGTCTCACTAGCTGGGATGCGTGGGTAAAGTCCACGGGGTAAAAACAGTGGAATGAATTCTATCCTTTTCTCTTGTAGATGTGAGCTGATAAGAGATTCCCCATGCATCTGTGAAGAAGTGCAGATGTACTCAATCGACTGACCATAAAGGGTTGTGTCCCATCTCTGAAGCCATATAACATCTCTGAAGCCATATAACATCTCTGAAGCCATATAACATCTTTATTGAGACGGCCATGGATCATAGGGCACTGGAGTTAGACAGTGGCCGCATTTGAGTGTCAGTCAATGATGTGGAACTAAATTATTTGTCGTCGCCACGCGTGAACATGATTTGTCAGCTAATTTCAAACAATATTTGGTGTGAAGTAACGCATTGAAACGGTCATGTCAACATGTATTGAAAGTACTTACTGTTAAAGTCGAGGTTTCCCCAGCCATGAGTCCCTGGGTACAGTCTGAGGCGCTGGTACTGTTCTGGAGTGGCATGCTTGGCCCACTGGAGCACAGGGATCCTGCCCAGATACCTTACCCCAAAGTCTGTCTGGGACACCCTGCTACGAATACTGTCTGGACAGTCCTGGATGGAATAACGTTCAGAAAGTTGAAGCTCATTTACTGTGTTTCAATACAAATTTTTTTTTTTACTCTAGAATGTTATTTGGAGAACAGCAAAAAAAAACAAGTAAAAAAAGACCCCAGACATTATCAGATTGTCTGCTGTAGCTTCACTCACCTCAGTTCATCTACAAACACATAGCCTGGTAGCTATACAATTAGCCGCTACACAGTAACCCAAATGAACTCAGCACTGGGTAGACCATGTGATGATGCTACAACATTCTATGGTGATGACACAAAGAGGGTAGCACAAGAGAACAGAGTCTGGGAAACCTGTAATATGACTTCATATCCTGTCATCGTCATGGTGCATCGGCAAAAAACACCAGCACACCTGTCTTTATAGAACAATAAGTGACTCATCAACATCAGCATCATGAAAACTGAACAAATGGTGTAATTTGACCATGCAGACCTGCAGTTACATAAAGGTAATTGTAAAGTGGGTGATTCAAGCACTGGATGCTGATTGGCTGACAGCCGTATACCACGGGTATGATAAAAAAAAAAAAAATGTACTGCTCTAATTACATTGGTAACCAGCTTATAATAGCAATAAGTCACCTCGGGGGTTTGTGGCATATTGCCAATATAGAATGGCTAAGGGCTGTGTCCAGGCACTCTGCGTTGCACCTAAGAACCTCCCTTATCCCTTGGGCCTTACTGCTTAAATTATATATAACTGGGCTGATTTCCACACAACATGGACATGGCTTAAGATGGATTTTATTTTGATTAAAAAACAGTTCCGAACCTGTGTCCCCTCATAGCGACGGTCTTGTATCAAACGAGGCCATTTATGTCTTCATCATCAGAGTAACTACTAACTCTTTCTGAGGAACACTGAATCATAGAAAGTCAACGATAGAGATAAGCAGACAAAGGGTTTGATGGGAGTTGTGCAAACAATTCCACTGAACAAAAAGGTAGAGATAAAGTGATTGGAGATTGCATTGAACCATATGGTATTCCTTTACCACCCACATGTCTGAAACAAATAGGCTTAAACACGTATGCTTCACTTCTTATCTGTCTTATGAACGATATGAAGACGAAACAGTCCACATGAGTGAGAAACACCACATGGAGCGGAGAGTTCTCTGTTGTGGTCGACCGTATTTAGTCTATATTATAGGAAAAATAGGAAGCAGACTTCCTTTAAACTGAAGTGACTGTTTTGCAAATGAACCTCGGCAATTGTTCATATGAAATGTGCAGTTCTTTCCTTGTCTTGGTTGACCATGTGATGACACTGCAACATTCTTTTATTGTGATGACAGGGTAGGGTAGAACAAGAGAACACAGTCAAGGAAACATGTCATATATTTGCCATTATACATGAGCCCAAAGAAAACACCAGCCCATTTTCACTGGCATTCATTCAACTAGACATCCCACGCACGCAAACACCAGCCAACATCATTACAGAGCATGAAGTCCTTAACATCTGCGTGATTAAAACTGAACAAATGGTGTAATTTTACCATGCAGACCTGCAGTTAAATAAAGGTAATTATAGAACTGGGCTTATTTCCACATAATGTAATATGGAGATTGCTTAAAATGGTCCAGAGCTTATCAAATTGCTGTATGAATTACACTTTGATGACCTTTTTGGGTTGTGTAATCTGGTGGTTAACTAAAGTATCACCCATGTCACCTGACAGAGTTAACAGATATCCACTGTCCTTATTTTATAGCAAAGTGGGGCTATAAAAAAGTACCAGGAACAGCTCAGAAAAAGGAACTTCAACTCACTGTTTGAGGTGGGGCATCTTCACTGTAGTAGCTGTCGCCAATGAAGGGTGGCTCTGTTGGTTTGGCGGACTTCAGGAGAGCACCTTTAAGATCAGAGCCCTTGGTCGTCCTGGCTCCAGGTTGTGTTGACGCTCTGATTCTGGCAGGGGATGTGGACTGCACCTTTAAACTTAAAGGTGTTGGTGGTGTGATCCTGGTGTGCTGGTCATCACTACCATCTGACAGCGTATTGCCAACAAGAGGGTCTTCAGGGTAACGTAACCTGGCAAGAGACAAAACACACACCTTAGAGCTGAAACCGGTGTCACCTTAACTGTCCTGGGTAATGTAAAATGTGTCAAATGTCGTCGTCTTCAGTTCAGGGTCATAGAAAATCTCTGGTTTCCTCCAAGTGCACAATGTCCTGCTATCCAATTGTGGAAAAACTCACATCTTCCTCTAACACAAACAAAAGTTCCACAGTAACAGCTGAAATATGTTGATTCTGTATCTGACTCGGCAGAAACAGCACACGCTCTGGCAACTGTGGTCATGTGATCCCAATTGAGCAGAGAAGCTGAACCTAAAATGGCTTTCTAAACATTATCTAGGGTTGAGCCCAGTCATTATAAAGTGTTGTCAGATTTCACCACTATTGAAATTTGTTTTACACAAACCTACAACTTCTCTTCTTCCAGGCTAATTTGTGGTCGAGTCTGGATTAGGGTTTACCCCAATTATTCAACTGGTGGATAGGCTTTGGGCGACCAATATTTTTTGTTGATTTTGTTAGGGACAGCCCTAGTCTTCATTTTTTCGGAGTAAAACAGTACGGAGAAGAAGTATGCTGTTCAATGTGTCAATGGTAGAGCTGCATCGTGTTTGGTAGGGAAAGACAACAATCGTCCGTCTCATAACCGGACCTGTATCCTCCACATTGATGTTGGCCAAGTGTACTTATATTAAATAAACAATAAGGCCTGATTGTGTCTGGATGTATTTTCAGTACAACAAAATGCCAAAGAGCTCTACAGAGTAATATTGCATCCAATGCATAGAGTCATATCTGGACCTGTATCCTCCAGCCATTTAATGAAAGACAAAGGTAATAAACCAAAATCCGATTAGGGCGTAACCAAAGCCTGTGTTAATCTGAGATCAACAAGGTGATAGTCGCCACCAGGAAAAAGAACTGAAGGACTGATGCATCATGGACTATCCATTCTATCATAAGAGGCTCTCAAGCAGACAAAGAAAAACCGATGGTTGATGCAAAAATTCCCCCTTCTCCACAGAAATGCTAATGTTTTTGTCATGGAATAGCAGAATTCCCCTTCTCCATAAACTGTTCATTCATCATTCCCCGGCCTGTCTAAATACAGTGATCTCCATTTGTGTTAATAGACGGTGACTCCAACGCAAAAATGCATTTGGAGAGACAGTTTGGAACAAAACGGAGTGGCAGAACAGGCCGATTTCGACGAACTGGCATTCAGATAAAAGCACTGCTTAGGTGAAACCCAAGGGCTACGGCAGGCAGGCCATCAAAATGACAGACCTGCTGAACCTTGAACCACTCAAACGTATGATTTAGTCTCCAAATTAGACCTCTCACAGCGAGAGAAAGACAGCTGCTTCCACTACTCTGACATTACGACCAGGCTGACATTTCACATGTAACCCCATTCTGTTGCTCTCCATTTGTTTTAATGTTAGCCCAGCTGCTTCCTGTGTGTGGCTACATTGTGAAAACCACAATGATATGACTTGCAGGAAGACAGTAAGCGTTTGATAAAAAAATCCCATGGTTTAAGTCTCCATGATCTCAGGCAGGTGAACCATGTCCCTCTGTACGGGTAGTCATTTGGCAAACCGAGCGACCAGGAGAATTTTCAATAAATACATTTTTTTAAAAGGTAGAAAGAATAGACATTGCATACAGTTCATACATTAATTCCACTAGGTCAGCTTTTTAATCAATTAAAATCCCTCAGAATCTTTGCTTTTGAATTACACAATACACTAATCATTTAACATTCCCAGACAGTAGCTAGGTTTCCATCCAATTCACGACCGATTTTTATTTTATTATTTATTTAACTAGTCAAGTCAATTAAGAACAAATTCTTATTTAGAATGACGGCCTAGCAACAGTGGGTTAACTGCCTTCTTCAGGGGCAGAACGACAAATTTTTTACCTTGTCAGCTCGGGGATTTGATCTTGCAACCTTTCGGTTACTGGCCCAACGCTCTAACCACTAGGCATTGAACTTTAGATTTTTTATAGAATATTCGCTTGAATATGGGGCGGCAAGCCCCATATTCAAGCGAATATTCTATAAAAAATCTAAAGTTCAATGCGTTTCCATCGCATTTCAACTCTGCCAATAGTTGTCACAAAAACTGTTGGGTTAAATAGCAAATGTGCCTACTCTGGTCTTGGCAAGTGCGCTTTAGTCAACACCTGGCAGATACAGTGCAGGTATGCTGTGCGGGGTATTTGTATTTATTATGATCCCCATCAGCTACTCTTCCTGGGGTCCAGCAAAATTAAGGCAGTTTATACAATTTTAAAACATTAAAATACATTCACAGATTTCACAACACACTGTGTGCCCTCAGGCCCCTAGTCTACATGAGATTATTATGGATAAGTGCCCTCAGGCCCCTAGTCTACATGAGATTATTATGGATAAGTGCCCTCAGGCCCCTAGTCTACATGAGATTATTATGGATAAGTGCCCTCAGGCCCCTAGTCTACATGAGATTATTATGGATAAGTGCCCTCAGGCCCCTAGTCTACATGAGATTATTATGGATAAGTGCGAGACTATTTCAAAATGTGTCAACGGCAGTCAAGCATTGATCATCATGTCACCAGAATAAGGCCTTTGATATTAAGTGGAAAAGGAGCATCAAGATCGAGTACTTTCACCACCCTGTGAAGCTCATCATAAACTATTGAATCTGGAGCCTACTAAACTGCATGGTTTCCCCAAGTTTACTTCCATATGATGGTTCTTATATTAATATTTGCATATAAAAAGGCGTTTCTGCCGCCATTTCTCGCATAATTAATTTTTTGCAGACACAAAAAGATCCCACCATGTCAAACGAACAAATGATTTGTCGGCATTTACAAAATTGTTCCAGGACTTTCGCTGTTTCCGTCACAGCTGTTATGATATTATTTATACGGTATAACTATAAATCACAAACTGTGAATGGAAACATTGTTAGTAGTGTTATGTTTTCCACCAGGAGTTTTAGATTGATGCATCATTGTTTGTTTACCTGTTGGGTTCCTGTGTGTACCAGATGCCAGGGAATTGTGCCAGGTTTAGGTTGTCCATGCGCCAGGTGATCTCAAGGTTCAGACAGATGATGTAGATGACTGGCAGGAAGCTGACACCCAGGAAGCACAGCCCTAGCCTCCTCTGGTGCCCCATGCTCTTCATCGTGGCCCTGAGCCTGAGCAGCCGGCTGCATGTGTACCCGCTACCCTCCATGGAGGAGGAATGTGGGGAGTAGAGGGGAGTCACCGATGTCCTGATGAGGATGTTTGGGTTTTCAGGGGAGCAACGAGGAAAGAGACGAGGGCTGGGGGTGGAGTTGACTGTAAAATGAGTCCACAGAGGTGCACACTACTCTGGGGCCTCTCTTACCACATGACAGTCTGGAGAGACAGAGAGAGGAGAAACAGGGGAGATGGACAGAGATAAAATGGAGAGAGCAAAGGGGAAACTTTACCTCACCATGTCAACAGAGCTGCTCCCAATAATCCCTTTTTAATTAAACCTCTGACCACAAAATACAGGATCTCTGTATTCTTTCAGATCCCTATATTTTAGGGGCAGATGGGTTTTTACTTTGGACTGTTTATTGCCACTGATGGATCATGGTACAGGAACTCCCTCTGACCAGGTGAAGCCTTCATCCTTCCAGAACAACACAATGATGGCAGAGTAACTGTCAAACGTACCATCTCTGACAACCCTGCTCAACCGCTCACCCGTGGCGGTTCTAGTTGTACTGTTAGAGGGGCCAGTTACATTAGATGTTATTGTTGTCATATCGTTTTGCATGGGGTACGATACTGTTGTGTTCCGCCTAAAGCCGTCCCTCTAGAAAATGTGTGGGTTAAATTCGTGTTCCGCGTTGCCACTGTCTAATAACGGATGTAAAAAAAGAACGATAGCAAAAATGTGTTATGTAAAAATTATTTCATACTCCACATTTAGGGGGGCCACAAGGGGGTCCAAAATTGTTGTCACACGGGCACTGCCCCTCCCTGCCCCCCCCCCCCCCCAGAACCGCTAGTGCTGCTCACCCCTGCTCAACCTGTTTCAACCCTGCTCAATACTACTAACCCCGCTCACCCTGTTTAACCCTACTAACCCCGCTCACCCTGTTTAACCCTAATAACCCCGCTCACCCCTGCTCACCCTGTTTAACCCTACTAACCCCGCTCACCCCTGCTCACCCTGTTTAACCCTACTAACCCCGCTCAACCCTGGTAAACCTACTAACCCCGCTCAACCTGCTCAACCCTACTAAACCCGCTCACCCTGTTTAACCCTACTCAACCCTGCTCACCCCTGGTAAACCCTACTAACCCTAACCCTGCTCACCCCTGGTAAACCCACTAACCCTAACCCTGCTCAACCCACTAACCCTGCTCAACCTACTAACCCTGCTCAACCCACTAACCCTGCTCAACCCACTAACCCTAACCCTGCTCACCCCTGGTAAACCCACTAACCCTGCTCACCCCTGGTAAACCCACTAACCCTGCCCACCCCTGGTAAACCCACTAACCCTGCCTACCCCTGATAAACCCACTAACCCTGCTCACCCCTGGTAAACCCACTAACCCTGCTCACCCCTGGTAAACCCACTAACCCTGCTCACCCCTGGTAAACCCACTAACCCTGCACCAGACAAGAAGAGGGTCCTGATGACTGACTTGTGATAAGTCAAATAAGATGTTATTGGTCACATACAACACATTTATCAGATGTTACTGTGGGTGTAGTGTAATGCATGTGTTCCTAGCTCCAACAGTACAGTAATATCTAACAACTCACAAATCTAAAAAGTAAAAGAATGGAATTAAGAAATAATAGGACAAGCAATGTCAGAGTGGCATTGACTAGAATACAGTAGAATAGAATACAGCAGAATAGAATACAGTAGAATAGAATACAGTAGAATAGAATACAGTATATACATATGAGATGAGTAAAGCAGTATGTAAACATTATTAAAGTGATTAGTGTTCCATTATTAAAGTGACCAGTGATTCCATGTCTATGTACATTGGGCAGCAGCTTCTAAGGTGCAGAGCTGAGTAACTGGGTGGTAGCCAGCTAGTGATGGATATTTAACAGTCTGATGGCCGTGAGATAGAGGCTGTTTTTCAATCTCTCTGTCCCAGCTTTGATGCACCTGTACTGACCTCGCCTTCTGGATAATAGCGGGGTGAACAGGCAGTAGCTCGGATGGTTGATGTCCTTGATTATCATTTTAGCCTTCCTATGACATTGGGTGCTGTAGGTGGGTAGTAATGGCAACACCAGGAAACCAGAATCACATCACTACTCTGAGGAAATGTCTCCGTCCCAAGTGGCTCAGGTCAAAAGCAGTGGACTATACAGAATAAATACTTTTTTTATTTTTATTTTAAAAGGGCTTTTGGGGTACAATCAATGTATTCTTCACATGCTCCTCCCCCTGGCTGTGACGAACGTTTTGAACGTCAACAGTTACTCTGGTAGAGTAAACCCATTAGCACCTTTATGACACCACGTACTCCCATACGTCATCTGTCACCTCCCTCTGATTACAATGACATGGTAAACACAGTGCTGGGCTGATGTTATCTGGCCTTCTGTTCTGCTTGGATTTACATGAGTGAAATACATACTCTTTAACAACAGATTAAACTTGTCTGTTTACCCTAGCCTTGGATGTGGAGTGACCCAAAGCCACATTCCTGCTTCATGTAGGAGTGCAGCTATTAGCATACTGTAACATTTGGACTAACAACATAAAGACAGCAATACGAACTATACGGGAGCTTCTCATCTAAAACCCATACCGTACATAGTGTTGCACACTTGATCAATGCCATGATTCAAAAGGGTGTGGATATTATAAAAGCCTTGAAATTTTCAATTGGGCTAACAGAGCAAAAAAATATATATATGAAAATAAATAATACTGTCTACTGGTATTACATTTGCATTTTCTTTTTTTACATTTTTAGTCCTTTAGCAGACGCTCTTATCCAGAGCGACTTACAGTAGTGATTTTTTTTTTCTCCCTGTACTGGTCCCCCGTGGGAATCGAACCCACAACCCTGGCATTGCAAACACCATGCTCTACCAACTGAGCCACACGGGACCTTAAGGTCATTCTTGCAGGGGCATGTGATGTGGGAGAGCCATTGTCTTTACGCTGTACCACTCAGAGAGGGGTATGTGGGGTACAGTAGATAACTCACATTACTACCTCCGGGGGTATTGTGGCAGCATTGAGAACAATAGAGAACTTTAGTGGCCCAAAGTCTGTTTTAGCACGGGCAGCACCATTGAGGGCTTCCCCCATTTTAATGTAGTCAACTGGATGGGACTTCCAATTCATTGGCTGATCCCTCCTGGTGACGCTGTTGGAGTCATGTCCAACCAGGTCACCAGGAGGGATCAGACAATTGTGAAGAAAATGGACTACTTTAAAAATGGAGGTAGCCTCAATGGCACTACCCATTCTGTCACATACCTTAGAATGGCACAGATACAAAAGGTTGAGTCTGTGTGTGGGAGACATCTTATGGTCATATCTCCATGTTACAGTGATTGATTAGGGAAACCAGACAGGCGACCACCTCCGGGGGTAGTGTGGGAGACATCTAATAATGGAACACTCCAGTATTTATGCTGCAGTAGTTTATGTGTCGGGGGGCTAGGGTCAGTCTGTTACATCTGGAGTATTTCTCTTGTCTTATCCGGTGTCCTGTGTGAATTTAAATATGCTCTCTCTAATTCTCTCTTTCTCTCTCTCGGAGGACCTGAGCCCTAGGACCAAGCCTCAGGACTACCTGGCATGATGACTCCTTGCTGTCCCCAGTCCACCTGGCCGTGCTGCTGCTCCAGTTTCAACTGTTCTGCCTGCGGCTATGGAACCCTGACCTGTTCACCGGACGTGCTTGTTGCACCCTCGACAACTACTATGATTATTATTATTTGACCATGCTGGTCATTTATGAACATTTTAACATCTTGACCATGTTCTGTTATAATATCCACCCGGCACAGCCAGAAGAGGACTGGCCACCCCTCATAGCCTGGTTCCTCTCTAGGTTTCTTCCTAGGTTTTTGGCCTTTCTAGGGAGTTTTTCCTAGGGAGTTTTTCCTAGCCACCGTGCTTCTTTCACATGCATTGCTTGCTGTTTGGGGTTTTAGGCTGGGTTTCTGTACAGCACTTTGAGATATCAGCTGATGTACGAAGGGCTATATAAATAAATTTGATTTGATTTGATCTACACCCCCCTCTGAAGTTAGCCATCTAGCTTTTCTGAGCAAGTGTAGTTTGGTTAGATGGCAGCATCCATAGCTGTATGTGTAACTGTTACATTCTCTCTCGTTGATGAAAGATTTTTTTTTAAACGGCCATATATTTCCAAGCCCATATCGCATGCGATGATTACCAACGTTAAAACACAGCGTTGAGATTGTAGTTCACATGAGCCAGTCATTGGACAAGGCTAATGAATTAAAACTGTAGGGAGAAGGAAGAATGTGGAGAGCTATCCTGGACCTAGTTTGTGTTGTCAAAGTAGTGTAGAGTAAATCTTTGAAACATACCAAAAGGTAATGAATACATCAGTAAACATTTATCAAACTACTGTAAGACAGATGTCATTAAAATGTCACTGATTTACTTTTCCTTCAGTGTTTGTTTGAAGATAGATGACCAGGGAATGGAAGGAAAACCTAGACCCTCAGATTAGCCCTGTTCAACACATCTGTGAACACATTGACATTTGGTGGAGAATAGAGACAGCAAACATTTTACCTTAAAAAAGGTCTTAAAATGTATTTTATAATCGTGGCTGTGCTATCACCTTTTGTTCCATTCAGTTTAATAATGATGATAATAAAATACTTTCCCTCTTTTGATTTAATTCCAGTTTTTTTGGTTCTCCTAAAAATCTGAACGAATCCTAAGTAGAAAGCTGTAAACTTTAATGGTATTTGTTAAAGTTTATGTTTTGCACCAATTACCATGATCACCCTCAGAGAAACAGCAAGTCACTACTCTGAGATCTCTCTCCTCCCTTCTCACAACACAAAGCTAAACATAGAAGAATAAAAAAAAAAGTTAAAATGTCCCCATATCCACTTACCTGTGACGAGTCTTCGTTTAGTGACAGTTATCTGTCTGCATAGTAGGAGAGTAGCGACAGTAGAAAGTCATCTAAACCAGAAGAACTCTTTGACTAATAGAGCGGAGAGCCGGCACAGCACAGCACAACACAGCATGGGCGGGACTATTGTGAAATGAGCAACAGATGCTGGCAATTGGGAGAGAGGGAACATTTACTACGGGGTGTAATCATTAGTCCAAACAGTTTTGTTTTGAAACGAAAACTAGCGTTTCTATTTGACAAATTCAGCTTGGTCCAGTCCCGTTTCGTTCTGTTTAGTTCCTAGTGAATACACCCCAGGCTACAATTAAAGTTAGACGTGAGACGACAGCGTTAGAGGAATAGCGTTGCTATGGTCACACAGGCAGCCCAATTCTGATATTTTTTCCACAAAAAATAAACTGTCCAGGGCAGAGGTGTCATGCCCATTGGGGGCTTGTGCCCCCTCAGATTTGTACATTTAAAAAAAATGTACAAATAAAAATTATACT
This sequence comes from Salmo salar, assembly GCF_965601325.2. NCBI lineage: Eukaryota > Metazoa > Chordata > Actinopteri > Salmoniformes > Salmonidae > Salmo > Salmo salar. The sequence continues at coordinate 34,495,576 of NC_138318.1, forward strand.
TTTGTTTTTGTTTTTCTGTAGTACTACTAGCCACTGAGCATTTTTGTGAAGGTTTTAGATAGCCCAGATAGGTTCCCATTCTCATAACATGCTACCAAGAAGCCATTTCAGGCTATCAATCAAGTTACAGTAGCTAGCTTGTCTAAAGCCTTGTTCACATTGACAGTTTGAAGTGCCTCAAAGCAATTTTCTTTTGCATATCCGATTCAAATCTGTTCTCTTTCCTAGTTTCCAAACTCTATTCTGACCGGCCAAAATGCATATGGAATCGGATATTTCAAGCCAGCTTTGTAGGTTGTTTGACGTCAGATAGAAATTTGATTCCTGGCCATGAGACTTCTCTGAACGGTAAAATCTGATTTATTTTCCCTCAAGTAGTTTTTAGACTGTTATTTGGCATAACTTGTTGCTTGCTAGCTACTCTGTTAACAGTTTGACAACAACATATGGTAGCTAACTAGTGTGTTAATTGTGTATAAGATGGTGACGAAGAACATGGCTGACATTTTACATTCTCCCAACCAATTGTGCTATTTTGTTTAGATTTTTTTTTTCATTTTGTGTAACTTATTTTTTAACTTATTGTGTACATAATGTTGCTGCTACCGTGTCTTATGACCGAAAATAACTTCAGGACATCAGAAAAGCGATTACTCACCGCGGACTGGAAGAAACTTTTTCCTTTAACGAGTTCAACGAGAAGGACATCCTGCTTTCACTGGAACAGGCCCAGATCCACGCCATTTGCGTGAAGAAAAGACACCGGAAAAAGGGCCACAGATCGGGCAGCCTTCTGAGAATCCAGAGACGAGTGAGTAAACTCCCACTGCCATCCGTTCTTCTTGCTAACGTGCAATCATTGGAAAATAAAATTGATGACCTACGATTAAGATTATCCTACCAATGGGACATTAAAAACTGTAACATCTTATGTTTCACCGAGACGTGGCTGAACGACGATACGGACAATATAAAGCTAGCAGGATTTTCCATGCACCGGCAGAATAGAGACACTACCTCTGGTAAGACAAGGGGTGGGGGTGTGTGTCTATTTGTCAATAACAGCTGGTGCGCGATGTCTAATATTAAAGAAGTCTTGTGGTATTGCTCGCCTGAGGTAGAGTACCTTATGATAAGCTATAGACCACGCTATCTACCAAGATAGTTCTCATTTGTATTATTCGTAGCCAACTATTTACCACCACAGAATGAAGCTGGCACTAAGACCGCTCTCAACCAACTCAATAAGGCCATCAGCCAAGAAGAAAATGCTCACCCAGAAGCGGCGCTCCTAGTGGCCGGGGACTTTAATGCAGGCAAACTTAAATCAGTTTTAACACATTTTTACCAGCATGTCACATGTGTAACCAAAGGGAAAAAAAACTCTAGACCACCTTTACTCCACACACAGAGATGCATACACAGCTCTCCCTCGCCCTCCATTTGGCAAATCTGACCATAATTCTATCCTCCTGATTCCTGCTTCCAGGCTAAAACTAAAGCAGGAAGTACCAGTGACTCTCTCAACACTGAAGTGGTCAGATGACGCGGATGCTACACTACAGGACTGTTTTGCTAGCACAGACTGGAATATGTTCTGGGATTCATCCAAGGGAACTGAGTACACCACCTCAGTCATCAGCTTCATCAATAAGTGCACAGATGACGTCGTCCCCAATGTGACTGTTTGTACAGTTGAAGTCGGAAGTTTACATACCCTTAGGTTGGAGTCATTAAAACTTGTTTTTCAACCACTTCACAAATTTCTTCTTAACAAACTATAGTTTTGCCAAGTTGGTTAGGACATCTACTTTGTGCATGACACAAGTAATTGTTCCAAACACACCACCCCGAACCACATAAAACGAATACCCTCTGCCATGTCCTGACCAAACTACAATACCAATTAACCTTATACTGGCCAGGACGTGACAGTATGTCAAGGCCTACCTTCAAACTCAGCACCTCTTGCTTGACATCATGGGAAAATCAAAAGAAATCAACCAAAACAATTGTAGACCTCCACAAGTCTGGTTCATCCTTGGGAGCAATTTCCAAATGCCTGAAGGTACCATGTTCATCTGTACAAACAATGGTACACAAGTATAAACCCCATGGGACCACGCAGCCATCATACCACTCAGGAGGAGACGCGTTCTGTCTTCTAGAAATGAATGTACTCTGGTGCGAAAAAAGTGCAAATCAATCCCAGAACAACAGCAACGGACCTTGTGAAGATGCTGGAAGAAACAGGTACAAAAGTATCTATATCCACAGTAAAACGAGCCCTATATCGACATACCCTGAAAGACCGCTCAGCAAGGAAGAAGCCACTGCTCCAAAACCACCATAAAAAAGCCAGACTACGGTTTGCAACTGAACATGGGACAAAGATCATACTTTTTGGAGATATGTCCTCTGGTCTGATGAAACAAAAATAGAACTCTTGGCCATAATGACCATCGTTAAGTTTGGAGGAAAAAGGGGGAGGCTTGCAAGCCGACGAACACTAAACCGTAAAGCAAGGGGGTGGCAGCATCATGTTGTGGGGTTGCTTTGCTGCAGGAGGGACTGATGCACTTCACAAAATAGATGGCATCATGAGGCAGGAAAATTATGTGGATAAATTGAAGCAACATCAAGACATCAGTCAGGAAGTTAAAGCTTGGTCGCAAATGGGTCTTCAAATGGACAATGACCCCAAGCATACTTCCAAAGTTGTGGCAAAATGGCTTAAGGACAACAAAGTCAAAGTATTGTAGTGGCCATCACAAAGCCCTGACCTCAATCCTATAGAACATTTGTGGGCAGAACTGAAAAAGCGTGTGCGATCAAGGAGGCCAACAAACCTGACTCAGTTACACTAGCTTTGTCAGGAGGAATGGGCCAAAATTCACCCAACTTATTGTGGGAAGCTTGTGGAAGGCTTCATATTTGACCCAATTTAAAGAATTTAAAGGGCAATGCTACCAAATACTAATTGAGTGTATGTAAAATTCTGACCCACTGGGAATGTGATGAAAGAAATAAAAGCTGAAATAAATAATTCTCTCTACTATTATTCTGACATTTCACACTGTTAAAATAAAGTGGTGATCCTAACTGCCTTAAGACAGGGAATTTTTACTTGGATCAAATGTCAGGAATTGTGAAAAACTGAGTTGAAATGTATTTGGCTAAGGCGTATGTAAACTTCCGACTTCAACTGTACATATCCCATGCAGATTCCATGGATTCAGGCAACATCCACATCGAGCTAAAGGCTAGTGCTGCCTCTTCAAGGGGTGGGAGACTAATCCGGACGCTTTTAAGAAATCCCGCTAAGCCCTCAGATGAACCATCAAACAAGCAAAGTGTCAATACAGGATTAAGATTGAATCCTACTACTCCGGCTCGGACACTCGTCGGATGTGGCAGGAATTGAAAACTATTTCGGACTACAAAGGGAAACCCAGACGCGAGCTGCCCAGTGACGCGAGCCTACCAGATGAGCTAAATGCCTTTTGTGCTTGCTTCGAGGCAAGCAACACTGAAGCATGCACGAGAGCACCAGCTGTTCTGGATGACTATGTGATAACACTCTCGGTAGCCGATGTGAACAAAACCTTTAAACAGGTCAACATTCACAAAGCCGCTGGGCGAGACGGATTACCAGGACGTGTTCTCAAAGCATGCGCGGACCAACTGTCAAGTGTCTTCACTGACATTTTCAACCTCTCCCTGACCAAGTCTGTAATACCTAGATGTTTCAAGCAGACCACCATAGTCCCTGTGCCCAAGGAAGCGAAGGTAACCTACCTAAATGATTACCGCCCCGTGACACTCACGTCGGTAGCCATGAAGTGCTTTGAAAGGCTGGTCATGGCTCACATAAACAGCATCCTCATAGACACCCTAGACTCACTCCAATTCACATACCGCCCCAACAGATCCACAGATGACGCAATCTCAATCACACTCCACACTGCCCTTTCTCACCTTGACAAAAGGAACACTTATGTGAGAATGCTGTTCATTGACTACAGCTCAGCGTTCAACACCATAGTGCCCATAAAGCTCATCACTAAGATAAGGACTCTAGGACTAAACACCTCCCTCTGCAACTGGATCCTGGAGTTCCTGATGGGCCGCCCCCAGGTGGTAAGAGTAGGCAACAACACGTCTGCCATGCTGATCCTTAACACTGGGGCCCCTCAGGGGTGTGTACTTAGTCCCCTCCTGTATTCCCTGTTCACCCACGACTGCGTGGCCAAACACGACTCCAACACCATTATTAAGTTTGCTGATGACACAACAGTGGTAGGCCTGATCACCGACAATGATGAGACGGCCTATAGGGAGGAGGTCAGAGACCTGGCAGTGTGGTGCCAGAACAACAACCACTTCCTCAAAATGAGCAGGACAAAGGAGATGATTGTGGACTACAGGAAAAGGCGGGCCGAACAGTCCCCCATTAACATCGACGGGGCTGTAGTGGAGTGGGTCGAGAGTTTCAAGTTCCTTGGTGTCCACATCACCAACGAACTATCATGGTCCAAACATACCAAGACAGTCGTGAAGAGGGCACGACAAAACCTTTTCCCTCTCATGAGACTGAAAAGATTTGGCATGGGTCCCCAGATCCAAAAGGTTCTACAACTGCATCATCGAGAGCATCATGACTGGTTACATCACCGCCTGGTATGGCAAGTTCTCGGCATCTGACCGCAAGGCGCTACAGAGGGTAGTGCAAACGGCCCAGTACATCACTGGGGCCAAGCTTCCTGCCATCCAGGACCTATATAATAGGCGGTGTCAGAGGTAAGCCCATAAAATTGTCAGAGACTCCAGTCACCCATGTTATGGACTGTTTTCTCTGCCACCGTACGGCAAGCAGTACCGGAGCACCAAGTCTAGGACCAAAAGGCTCCTCAACAGCTTCTACCCCCAAGCCATAAGACTGCCGAACAATTAATAAAATCGTCACCGGACAATTTACATCGCCCCCCCCCCCCCCCCCTCCTCCATTTTGTACACTGCTGCTACTCGCTGTTTGTTTGTTATCTATGCATATAGCCTTGTTATTCTTATTCTTATTGTGTTACTTTTTATTATACATTTTTATTTTAGTCTACTTGGTAAATATTTTCTTAACCAACAGTGCAGTTCCAGAAGAGTTAAGGGCTTGTAAGTAAGCATTTCACGGCAGTGTCTACACTTGTATTGTATTTGGCTCTTGTGACAAATTAAGTTTGATTTGATTTAAAAACAAATTAGTGAATGTGCTAGAAAGCTAAACAGCTACCTAGCTAGCTAGTTGACCGTTGTGGCTAGCTAGTTGACTGCTGTGGCTAGCTAGTTGACTGCTGTGGCTAGCTAGCTGATTGTTGTGGCTAGCTAGTTGACTGCTGTGGCTAGCTAGTTGACTGCTGTGGCTAGCTAGCTGATTGTTGTGGTTAGCTAGTTGGCTGCTGTGGCTAGCTAGTTGACTGCTGTGGCTAGCTAGCTGACTGTTGTGGCTAGCTAGTTGGCTGTTGTGGCTAGCTAGTTGTCTGTTGTGGCTAGCTAGCTGACTGTTGTGGCTAGCTAGTTGACTGCTGTGGCTAGCAAAAAAGGACTTGAAAGTTGGATAATGTCCTTTGAGGCTTTAAGTGTTCTTACACTATGATTTTGAACATCCAAAGCAACTAAGAAACATCCATGGCAGGAATTGTTGTCACTTTAGCTTGCTACGTAAGCATCTGTCATGTATACTCCCTCTCCGGCCTCTAGGTCATCAGGTTGCTGATTATCCCGCACACCTGTCACGATCGTCTTGCGCACCTGTGCTCATGACACTCACCTGGACTCCATCACCTCCTTGATTATCTTCCCTATATCTGTCACTCCCCTTGGTTCTTTCCTCAGGATTTTATTGACTCTGTTTTCATGTCGGTGTGTTGTTTGTGTTTATTGGTTTGTTTGTTTATTTATTAAAACACTCACTCACTCACTCACTCACTCACTCACTCACTCACTCACTCCCTGTACTTGCTTCCTGACTCTCAGTGCACTCGCTACAGCATCCATGTCAGCAAATCACTGCTGCCTAAACACGCAAAATCCGATTTGGTCACTTGTAACTTTCTGTTTATTCATGGATGCCAAGGGAAGCCAGGCTTCCCCCCAAAATATACAAAATAAAAAAATAATAGAATTTTATTTATCGTTTTACCAGCGCACTGCTACTGTTTTTTAAGCTACTTTATTAAGCGGAGCTGATAAGGCGCGATTGAAGGCAAGGTTGAAGTTCTCAGAATCAAAGTACACATCCAGAGTGTGATTGAGGAGAAAGGATTAGCCCAGGTGAAAATGACATCCCTTGAGAGGGCTTGAACAAGATGTATGTCAGGAGAAATGCAGTATACTTGGAATACAGAGGAGGAATTGAGGGAAAAGGAGAGGCAGAGGAGGTCGAAGAGAGAGCGAGAGGAAGGGGGTGAGCTTGAATCAGTTAACAATAAGGGGGAAAAGGGAGATGGTTTGTTAAAGAAGAATGGTAGAAAGTGTAAGCAGAGTGAGCTGAAGACAGGAGGAGAAATGGAAGTGAGTGAGGGCAAAGTATCGGAGGTGGTAGGTGCGGTGAAGTTCTCAGAGCCAGAGGCTCGCACCGAGGATCAGGATAAAGATGAGTCTGTGATGGTAGGAGTAAATTAAACTTCCGACTTCAACTGTATGTTATCTTTATGAGCTTTTGTGCTGAATACATTAAGTTGTTATAGGTGTCAAGCTTATTGGCATGGGGCAGCAGTGTGTAGGAGGGAGGTTCCTTGGTGTGAGAAGTGTTTAGAAGGGTATGAGACAAAGGAATGTGTAGTGTTGGGGAAAGTAGTGGAATGTGGTAATTGTAGGGGTGTCCATGGAACTGGGGATCAGAAATGTCCCGTGTGAGAGAGGCAGGTTGAGGTTTCCTGGGTTACAGTAGAGCAGAAGTTGTTGTATGCTAAGGCAGATGGGGCAAGGAGGGAGGGATCCTGAGAGGAGTGGCGTGATTAGTAGATTTGTACCAGTACAGAGGGATAGGCCAACAAGTGATATATGCTTCAGTAAGATTGGCTGTTTAGCGTTCATAGCAATGGTTATCAACTGTACTGAACGGATGGAAACTAAGTTGTAGAAAATGGAGGTTGAGGTGGCAGCTGCAGATGGGTATTTTGGGGTTCTTGACTTGACGTCAGAAGAGTTGCTTGGTGTGTTGAGTGGTGGTGTCCATTCTTTCAGGCTGTTGGCCTGAGGTAGGAATTGATAGATTTAAATAGTGGAATAAGGTGGTGGGTTTTTAAGTGAGTGTAGGGTTGGATGGTAGGGTCCTTGGTGATCTTTGTGGCCTTCCTGTGACACCGGTTGCTGTAATGTCCTGGCTGGCAGGCAGTGTGTCCCCGGGGATTCATTTATCAGACACACTGGAGACTACAGGTCTCCTCATTTCCAAACGGAGAGAAGAGAGAAGTTATTAGTAATCACTTTAGTGGATCTCAGTTTCTCTGGACCCCCCGCAAGGTCTGAGTTTGGAATTATTGACACCCTTGACAAAGATGAGCAATAATGACTGTATAAAATAAATCATTTAAATATTGAGCTATATTGTATGCTCAAAACAATGTGGACATTTTATTTTAAACTAATACACTCTTAGAATAAAACATTTAAAAAATCAAGAACCTAAAATGGTTCTGCGGCTGTTCTCATGAGAAGTATTTGGTCAATATTCCTAGCACACAATGACTACATCAAGCATGTGACTGTGCATTTCAAGTTAAAGTGTTTCAGATTATTTGGGGCCCAATATAAATTCATGGACAGTAATGTATTGTGCCATTTTGGAGCAAATGTTACTTTAAATAAGAATAGAATGGGTTTCTAAACACTTCTAGATTAATGCGGATCTTACCATGAAGGCAGATAATCCTGAAGGAATCGTGAACAATCATGAGTGAGAAAGTTACAGAGGGTCAAAGATCATACCCCCCAAGACATGCTAATCTGCTCTGTGGGGAACAGGATCTTCTCTCTGCTCTGTGGGGAACAGCAGCCTCTATCTGCTCAGTGGGGAACAGGAGCCTTTCTGCTCTGTGGGGAACAGCAGCCTCTCTGCTCTGTGGGGAACAGGAGCCTCTATCTGCTCTGTGGGGAACAGCAGCCTCTATCTGCTCTGTGGGGAACAGGAGCCTCTATCTGCTCTGTGGGGAACAGGAGCCTCTATCTGCTCTGTGAGGAACAGGAGCCTCTATCTGCTCTGTGGGGAACAGGAGCCTCTATCTGCTCTGTGGGGAACAGGATCTTCTCTCTGCTCTGTGGGGAACAGCAGCCTCTCTGCTCTGTGGGGAACAGGAGCCTCTATCTGCTCTGTGGGGAACAGCAGCCTCTATCTGCTCTGTGGGGAACAGCAGCCTCTATCTGCTCTGTGGGGAACAGGAGCCTCTATCTGCTCTGTGGGGAACAGCAGCCTCTATCTGCTCTGTGGGGAACAGGAGCCTTTCTGCTCTGTGGGGAACAGCAGCCTCTCTGCTCTGTGGGGAACAGGAGCCTCTATCTGCTCTGTGGGGAACAGGAGCCTCTCTGCTCTGAGGGGAACAGGAGCCTCTATCTGCTCTGTGGGGAACAGGAGCCTCTATCTGCTCTGTGGGGAACAGGAGCCTCTATCTGCTCTGTGGGGAACAGGAGCCTCTATCTGCTCTGTGGGGAACAGGAGCCTCTATCTGCTCTGTGGGGAACAGGAGCCTCTCTGCTCTGAGGGGAACAGGAGCCTCTATCTGCTCTGTGGGGAACAGGAGCCTCTATCTGCTCTGTGGGGAACAGGAGCCTCTATCTGCTCTGTGGGGAACAGGAGCCTCTATCTGCTCTGTGGGGAACAGGATCCTCTCTCTGCTCTGTGAGGAACAGCAGCCTCTATCTGCTCTGTGGGGAACAGGAGCCTCTCTCTGCTCTGTGGGGAACAGCAGCCTCTATCTGCTCTGTGAGGAACAGCAGCCTCTATCTGCTCTGTGGGGAACAGGAGCCTCTATCTGCTCAGTGGGGAACAGCAGCCTCTATCTGCTCTGTGGGGAACAGGAGCCTCTATCTGCTCTGTGGGGAACAGCCGCCTCTCTGCTCTGTGGGGAACAGCAGCCTCTATCTGCTCTGTGGGGAACAGGAGCCTCTATCTGCTCAGTGGGGAACAGCCGCCTCTCTGCTCTGTGGGGAACAGCAGGCTCTATCTGCTCAGTGGGGAACAGCCGCCTCTCTGCTCTGTGGGGAACAGCAGCCTCTATCTGCTCTGTGGGGAACAGGAGCCTCTATCTGCTCTGAGGGGAACAGGAGCCTCTATCTGCTCTGTGGGGAACAGCAGCCTCTATCTGCTCTGTGGGGAACAGCAGCCTCTATCTGCTCTGTGGGGAACAGGATCTTCTCTCTGCTCTGTGGGGAACAGCAGCCTCTATCTGCTCTGAGGGGAACAGGATCCTCTCTCTGCTCTGTGGGGAACAGCAGCCTCTCTGCTCTGTGGGGAACAGCAGCCTCTATCTGCTCTGTGGGGAACAGCAGCCTCTATCTGCTCTGAGGGGAATAGGATCCTCTCTCTGCTCTGTGGGGAACAGCATCCTCTATCTGCTCTGTGGGGAACAGCAGCCTCTATCTGCTCTGTGGGGAACAGGAGCCTCTCTGCTCTGTGGGGAACAGCAGCCTCAATCTGCTCTGTGGGGAACAGGAGCCTCTATCTGCTCTGTGGGGAACAGCAGCCTCTATCTGCTCTGTGGGGAACAGGAGTCTCTATCTGCTCTGTGGGGAACAGCAGCCTCTATCTGCTCTGTGGGGAACAGGAGCCTCTATCTGCTCTGTGGGGAACAGGAGCCTCTATCTGCTCTGTGGGGAACAGCAGCCTCTATCTGCTCTGTGGGGAACAGGAGCCTCTATCTGCTCTGTGGGGAACAGCAGCCTCTATCTGCTCTGAGGGGAATAGGATCCTCTCTCTGCTCTGTGGGGAACAGCAGCCTCTATCTGCTCTGTGGGGAACAGGAGCCTCTCTGCTCTGTGGGGAACAGCAGCCTCTATCTGCTCTGTGGGGAACAGGAGCCTCTATCTGCTCTGTGGGGAACAGCAGCCTCTATCTGCTCTGTGGGGAACAGCAGCCTCTATCTGCTCTGTGGGGAACAGGAGCCTTTCTGCTCTGTGGGGAACAGCAGCCACTCTTTGCTCTGTGACAGCAGCAGCCTCTATCTGCTCTGTGGGGAACAGGATCCTCTCTCTGCTCTGTGGGGAACAGCAGCCTCTATCTGCTCTGTGGGGAACAGGAGCCTCTATCTGCTCTGTGGGGAACAGGATCCTCTCTCTGCTCTGTGGGGAACAGCAGCCTCTATCTGCTCTGTGGGGAACAGGAGCCTCTATCTGCTCTGTGGAGAACTGGAGCCTCTATCTGCTCTGTGGGGAACAGCAGCCTCTATCTGCTCTGTGGGGAACAGCAGGTATTTCCAACTCATTCAAAATACACATACATTCCAGAGGTGGGAGAATGGTTCAATCCAACCATTGCTCTGTGGGTTGGGCCTAGGTGTTGTTAAAGATCACAGCCCCTAAGGAGAGAGAATGTTTCAGTCCAGCCATTGGGCCTCTGCACATTGAAAGATTGCAATCCCATTGTCTAGGGAGAGAATAGTTCAGTCCTTCCAGGAGTCCACTGGGCCTCTGGGTAATTAACGATCACATCCTCCCTGGTCACTGTGTAATTAACGATCACATCCTCCCTGGTCTGAGTAAGATAAGATAACATCCTCTCTGGTCTCTGCGTAATTAAAGATCACATCCTCCCTGGTCTCTGCGTTATTAAGGATCACATCCTCCCTGGTCACTGTGTAATTAAAGATCACATCCTCCCTGGTCTCTGTGTAATTAAAGATCACATCCTCCCTGGTCTCTGCGTTATTAAGGATCACATCCTCCCTGGTCACTGTGTAATTAAAGATCACATCCTCCCTGGTCTCTGTGTAATTAACAATCACATCCTCCCTGGTCTCTGCGTTATTAAAGATCACATCCTCCCTGGTCCCTGAGTAATTAAAGATCACATCCTCCCTGGTCTCTGTGTAATTAACAATCACATCCTCCCTGGTCTCTGCGTTATTAAAGATCACATCCTCCCTGGTCTCTGTGTAATTAAGGATCACATCCTCCCTGGTCTCTGCGTTATTAAAGATCACATCCTCCCTGGTCTCTGCGTTATTAAAGATCACATCCTCCCTGGTCTCTGTGTAATTAACAATCACATCCTCCCTGGTCTCTGCGTTATTAAAGATCACATCCTCCCTGGTCCCTGAGTAATTAAAGATCACATCCTCCCTGGTCTCTGTGTAATTAAGGATCACATCCTCCCTGGTCTCTGCGTTATTAAAGATCACATCCTCCCTGGTCCCTGAGTAATTAAAGATCACATCCTCCCTGGTCTCTGTGTAATTAACAATCACATCCTCCCTGGTCTCTGCGTTATTAAAGATCACATCCTCCCTGGTCTGAGTAAGATAAGATCACATCCTCCCTGGTCTCTGCGTAATTAAAGATCACATCCTCCCTGGTCTCTGTGTTATTAAAGATAACATCCTCCCTGGTCTCTGAGTAATTAAAGATCACATCCTCCCTGGTCTCTGCGTAATTAAAGATCACATCCTCCCTGGTCTCTGTGTAATTAACAATCACATCCTCCCTGGTCTCTGCGTTATTAAAGATCACATCCTCCCTGGTCCCTGAGTAATTAAAGATCACATCCTCCCTGGTCTCTGTGTAATTAAGGATCACATCCTCCCTGGTCTCTGCGTTATTAAAGATCACATCCTCCCTGGTCCCTGAGTAATTAAAGATCACATCCTCCCTGGTCTCTGTGTAATTAACAATCACATCCTCCCTGGTCTCTGCGTTATTAAAGATCACATCCTCCCTGGTCTGAGTAAGATAAGATCACATCCTCCCTGGTCTCTGCGTAATTAAAGATCACATCCTCCCTGGTCTCTGTGTTATTAAAGATAACATCCTCCCTGGTCTCTGAGTAATTAAAGATCACATCCTCCCTGGTCTCTGCGTAATTAAAGATCACATCCTCCCTGGTCTCTGTGTTATTAAGGATCACATCCTCCCTGGTCTCTGCCTTATTAAAGTTCACATCCTCCCTGGTCTCTGCGTAATTAAAGATAACATCCTCCCTGGTCTCTGCGTTATTAAAGTTCACATCCTCCCTGGTCACTGCGTTATTAAAGTTCACATCCTCCCTGGTCTCTGCGTAATTAAAGATCACATCCTCCCTGGTCTGAGTAAGATAAGATCACATCCTCCCTGGTCTCTGCGTAATTAAAGTTCCATTCCTCCCTGGTCTCTGTGTAATTAAAGTTCACATCCTCCCTGGTCTCTGCGTAATTAAAGTTCACATCCTCCCTGGTCTCTGCGTTATTAAAGATCACATCCTCCCTGGTCTCTGCGTTATTAAAGATCACAGTCTCCCTCGTTCAGCCTGAGACGACATCCTGTTTAGCCTCTTGGGAGCCGTATTCATAGTATCCAGTAGCCAGGTTTCCCTGGCCATATCCGGCCTGCTTCTGGAACCTTTATTTAACTAGGCAGGTCAGTTAACAACAAATTCTTATTTACAATGACGGCCTACCCCGGCCAAACCCGGGTAAAGCTGGGCCAAGTTGGGCTAAGTGTAAATCTGTTGTTCTGCCCCTTAACAAGGCAGTATTCCTAGGCCGTCATTAAAAATAAGAATTTGTTCTTAACTGACTTCCCTGGTTAAATAAAACATTTTTAAATGATGCAGCCTTGATTTGAACCAGGAACTGCACTGAGATGCAGTGCCTTAGACCGCTCCACCACTCAGAAGCTTCTCCCATTAGTCCCAACAGCTCGGTCTCTAATCTCTGGGTCTACAGAGACACACTATCAGGCAGGCTCGGTTTCTAACATAGCAGAAACACATCGACCAGACGAGAGAAAAAACAGAAGGAAAAGACGGGGCCCTAGTGACAGAATGGATGAAAGAATGAGACGGGGAAGAGGAGGAGGTGGTGTTCCAAGTCCCGCCCTTCTGTCAGTCACTTCTCTAGCAGCTGCTTCCTGTTAGGTTCCAAACAGGACCTCTAGGTGGTCAGCCTATCAGAAGAGAGAGGTTGGGATTAACAGAGCTATCAATTATCACTCACATCTCAACTCAGTTCCTTCCTATCCTCTCCAATGTTTACTTGGTGTAAAGCCCCTCACAGAAACACTGTCTTAGAAGCAGCTGCAGCGCAGCAACACTCCGATTGCATCCCAAATTACACTTTATAGTGCACTACTTTTGACCAGAGCCTAACAGACCCATTTAGGACCCAAACTAAGACTAACCTTAGCCTGTTTCCTTAGGCTAGCCACAGTCTCTTCCTTCTTCAAGATGGCTGACTTCCCTGCCAAAATAACACAGAAGAAATGTATTTTGTTTGGCATTGAGATGACATCTCCCCTTTTGTTGATTTTTCATGTGACCATGATCGTCTACCTTCTGTACTACGGACTGAATCCCTGACTCATTATACAGGTATCACATGAAGAAAAATATCTGCTACCACCTATTCCAGAGCAGTGTGAATAACGGTCAGTTTACATAGCGACACACAAAAAACTGGACTTAATAAGTTGTTTATTTAACCAGGACCTTCCATTGAGGTCTTTACAAAGAGAAACCTGGCTGGAATAACTTGTCACAAAATATTCTCTCTTTCTATTCCTCTCCTCTCTTTCTATTCCTCTCCTCTCTTTCTAACCCTCTCCTCTCTTTCTGTCCCTCTCCTCTCTTTCGAACCCTCTCCTCTCTTTCTGTCCCTCTCCTCTCTTTCTATCCCTCTCCTCTATTTCTAACCATCTCCTCTCTTTCTAACCCTCTCCTCTCTTTCTATCCCTCTCCTCTCTTTCTAACCCTCTCCTCTCTTTCTGTCCCTCTCCTCTCTTTCTATCCCTCTCCTCTATTTCTAACCCTCTCCTCTCTTTCTAACCCTCTCCTCTCTTTCTATCCCTCTCCTCTCTTTCTAACCCTCTCCTCTATTTCAATCCCTCTCCTCTCTTTCTAACCCTCTCCTCTCTTTCTTTTCCTCTCCTCTTTCTATCCCTCTACCCTCTTTGTATCCATCTCCTCTCTTTCTATTCCTCTATCTAACCCTCTCCTCTCTTTCTATTCCTCTCCTCCTATTCCTCTCCTCTTTCTTTTCCTCTACCCTCTTTCTATCCCTCTCCTCTCTTTCTATCCCTCTCCTCTCTTCTTTCTATCCCTCCCTCTCCTCTCTTTCTATCCCTCTCTCTCCTCTCTTTCTATCCCTCTCCTCTCTTTCTATCCATCTCCTCTCTTTCTAACCCTCTCCTCTCTTTCTGTCCCCTCTCCTCTCTTTCTATCCCTCTCCTCTCTTTCTATCCATCTCCTCTCTTTCTGTCCCATCTCCTCTCTTTCTATCCATCTCCTCTCTTTCTATCCCTCTCCTCTATTTCTAACCCTCTCCTCTCTTTCAATCCCTCTCCTCTCTTTCTATCCCTCTCCTCTCTTTCTAACCCTCTCCTCTCTTTCTGTCCCTCTCCTCTCTTTCTATCCCTCTCCTCTATTTCTAACCCTCTCCTCTCTTTCAATCCCTCTCCTCTCTTTCTATCCCTCTCCTCTCTTTCTAACCCTCTCCTCTCTTTCTGTCCCTATCCTCTCTTTCTGACCCTCTCCTCTCTTTCTATTCCTCTCCTCTCTTTCTATCCCTCTCCTCTCTTTCTATTCCTCTCCTCTCTTTCTATTCCTTTCCTCTATCCACCAACACACGTTCAGTATGAAAAAAGCCCACCTGTCACGTCCTGACCAGTAAAAGGGGTTATTTGTTATTTTAGTTTGGTCAGGACGTGGCAGGGGGTATTTGTTTTATGTGGTTCCGGCTGATTGTGTTAGTAGTTGGGTGTTTGATTTATTATTCCGGGTTTTGGGCACTGTTCTATGTTTATGTATTTCTATGTTTAGTCTAGTCATTTGTATTTCTATGTTTAGTTAATTGGGGGTTGGACTCTCAATTGGTGGCAGGTGTTTTCTAGTTGCCTCTGATTGAGGGTCCTATAAATAGGTATGTGTTTGTGTTAGTATTTTGTGGGAGATTGTTCTTGTTTAGCTATGTGTGCCTGACAAGACTGTCAAGTTCGTTTTGTGTTTTGTATACGGTTTTTTTTCGGGTTTTTTTTCTTCACATAAATAAAAGAAGATGAGTGTACATTTTCCCGCTGCGTCTTGGTCTCAACCCTACGACAACCATGACAGAATCTCCCACCAACCAAGGACCAAGTAGCGGGGTAAGGAGCAACGGAAAAATTATATGGACTATCAGGGGAATTGGACATGGGAGGAGATTCTGGATGGGGCTGGACCATGGCACCAGGCTGGGGACTACCGTCTCCCACCGGAGGAGATAGAAGCAGCCAAGGCAGAGAGGCGCCGGTATGAAGCGATATACGCGCCGATAAAGCACGAGAGGCAGCCCCAATAATTTTTTGGGGGGGGGCACACGGGTAGGTTGGCTAGGCCAGGCAGTAGACCTAAGCCAGCTCCCCGTGCTTATTATGGGAAGCAGGTGGAGAAGAAAGCGCCGGAGTATGCGGAAGTGCGCACGATTTCGCCCATGCGCACGCACAGTCCGGTGCGAGTGATCCCAGCCCCTCGCAAGTGTCATGCTAGAGTGGGCATCCAGCCTGGAAGGAGGATGCCTGCGCAGCGCATCTGGCCATCGGTGCGCCTCCTAGGTCCAGGCTACCCTACGCCCGCTCTACGCACGGCAACCATCAGGCCCCTGCACAGCCCAGTTCGCCCTGTGCCAGCACTTCGCTCGTGCAGGGCTACTAGTTCCATCCAGCCAGGACGGGTTGTGCAGGAGGTGCGACCGAGACCGCCAGTGCGCCTCCACGGCCCGGTATATCCACTACCAGCCCCACGCACTAGGCTTCCAGTGCGTCAGCTCAGTCCCGAGCTTCCAACGACAGTGCCCCGTCCAGAGTGTCCAACAACAGTGCCCCGTCCAGAGTGTCCGGCAACAGTGTATAGTCCGGAACCGAGTGAGAGGGCCTACAGTCCAGAACCGAGTGAGTCTGCCTACAGTCCGGAACCGAGTGAGTCTGCCTACAGTCCAGAGCTCCTAGAGTCATCCTACAGTCTAGAGCTCATAGAGTATAGTACAGGGTCTACAGTGACATGTGTCAGGCCGAGGTATTTGGGAGGAGTGGACTGGTCAGGGGGTGGGGGGGTGGGGGGGGGGGTGTATGCACGAGTGCCGTCGGTGACGGCAGCCACCCTCCCTTCCCTCCCTTTAGTTTAGGGGATTTATTTTTGTTTTGGGGGGATTTTGTTTATTTGTGTGAGGTGCATCCGGGGTCTGCACCTTTGGGGGGGTACTGTCACATCCTGACCAGTAAAAGGGGTTGTTTGTTATTGTAGTTTGGTCAGGACGTGGCAGGGGTTATTTGTTTTATGTGGTTTGGGCTGGTTGTGTTAGTAGTTGGGTGTTCGATTTATTATTCCGGGTTTTGGGCACTGTTCTATGTTTATGTATTTTTATGTTTAGTCTAGTCATTTGTATTTCTATGTTTAGTTCATTGGGGGTTGGACTCTCAATTGGAGGCAGGTGTTTTCTAGTTGCCTCTGATTGAGGGTCCTATAAATAGGTATGTGTTTGTGTTAGTATTTTGTGGGAGATTGTTCTTGTTTAGCTATGTGTGCCTGACAAGACTGTCAAGTTCGTTTTGTGTTTTGTATACGTTTTTTTTTTCGTTTTTTTTTCCTTCACATAAATAAAAGAAGATGAGTGT
This sequence comes from Salmo salar, assembly GCF_965601325.2. Classification (NCBI taxonomy): domain Eukaryota; kingdom Metazoa; phylum Chordata; class Actinopteri; order Salmoniformes; family Salmonidae; genus Salmo; species Salmo salar. Next base: position 34,512,400 of record NC_138318.1, read on the forward strand.
ACATTTTCCCGCTGCGTCTTGGTCTCAACCCTACGACAACCGTGACACCACCCAAGGATGAGAGGGAGGAATGCTTGGATCAGGCCCTGCCTGTGTCTGTTCCTAGCCTGGCTACCCATCCACATGGCTCTGGCCAAACACCACGCCTACTAACGTTTCTTCTCCACCATGAGTCTAGATTTGCTTTCCTCCCTTTGGTGTTTTAGAGTGTGAACACATTCTGACCGTTCTGATTGGTCCAATATACTAATGGGTTGGGCCAGAGCCATCATTGGCTTTGATACTATAATTGCTGATGAATTTATGTTGTACAATGCCCCTCATTTTGAATGACTTCTAGGATGGCTGTTTCAGACAATGTATGGAGCGATCGATTGAGCAGCGGAATTATATTCAGGATGAGTTGTCAGGCAAGTCTAAACCTGTGTGATGTCCTCAATCTCCTGCTCTCTCTGTAGTCTGATCAGCTCTCCCTCCGTCTCCTCTTCATCATCCTGCTGTTTCTTCAGAGCGGACCTCTCCGAGCGCTCCGACTCTCATCTCAGCTTCGTACTTCCCCATCACACGCTTCACCCTGAGAGAAACAGCTACACAATCAGATACTCTATGTCAAGCCCCTGGGGTGAAGTTTCCCCTAAGTACAGACCTAGGATCAGCTTAACCTCCCCCAATCCTAACCTTAACCATTAGTGGGGGAAAATTCAAAACTGACCCAAGATCAGCATCTAGGGGCAACTTCACTGTATATCAACATGTAGATATGCTTAGACACATAGCATGTCCAGGTAAATAGTACCCATATGTGTATTTATACATGCACAATGTATATGGGGGATGGGGGAAGTGTGGCATGGTAGTGGTGGATGGGGGTGGGGTAGAGGTGGATGGGGAGGGGGTGGCAGGGTAGAGGTGGATGGGGGAGGGGGTGGCAGGGTAGAGGTGGATGGGGGAGAGGGTGGCAGGGTAAAGGTGGATGGGGTGGCAGGGTGGAGGTGAATGGGGGAGGGGGTGGCAGGGTAGAGGGGGATGGGGGAGGGGTGGCAGGGTAGAGGGGGATGGGGGAGGGGTGGCAGGGTAGAGGGGATGGGGGAGGGGTGGCAGGGTAGAGGTGAATGGGGGAGGGGGTGGCAGGGTAGAGGTGAATGGGGAGGGGGCGGCAGGGCAGAGGGGGTGGATGGGGGAGGGGGTGGCAGGGTAGAGAGGGATGGGGGAGGGGGTGGCGGGGTAGAGGGGGAGGGGTGGATGGGGGAGGGGGTGGCAGGGTAGAGGTGGATGGGGGAGGGGGTGGCAGGGTAGGGGTGAATGGGGAGGGGGTGGCATGGCAGAGGGGGATGGGGGAGGGGTGGATGGAGGAGGGGGTGGCATGGCAGAGGGGGATGGGGGAGGGGTGGATGGAGGAGGGGGTGGCATGGCAGAGGGGGATGGGGGAGGGGTGGATGGAGGAGGGGGTGGCAGGGTAGGGGTGAATGGGGAGGGGGTGGCATGGCAGAGGGGGATGGGGGAGGGGTGGATGGAGGAGGGGGTGGCAGGGTAGGGGTGAATGGGGGAGGGGGTGGCATGGCAGAGGGGGATGGGGGAGGGGTGGATGGGGAGGGGGTTGCAGGGTAGAGGTGGATGGGGAGGGGGTGGCAGGGTAGAGATGGATGGGGGAGGGGGTGGCAGGGTAGAGGTGGATGGGGAGGGGTGAATGGGGGAGGGGTTGGCAGGGTAGAGATGGATGGGGGAGGGGGTGGCAGGGTAGAGGTGGATGGGGGAGGGGGTGGCAGGGTAGAGGTGGATGGGGAGGGGTGAATGGGGGAGGGGTTGGCAGGGTAGAGGTGGATGGGGGAGGGGTGAATGGGGGAGGGGTTGGCAGGGTAGAGGTGGATGGGGGAGGGGTGGCAGGGTAGGGATGGATGGGGGAGGGGGTGGCAGGGTAGAGGTGGATGGGGAGGGGTGGATGGGGAGGGGGTTGCAGGGTAGAGATGGATGGGGGAGGGGGTGGCAGGGTAGAGATGGATGGGGGAGGGGGTGGCAGGGTAGAGGTGGATGGGGAGGGGTGAATGGGGGAGGGGTTGGCAGGGTAGAGGTGGATGGGGAGGGGGTGGCAGGGTAGGGATGAATGGGGGAGGGGTGAATGGGGGAGGGGTGGCAGGGTAGAGGTGAATGGGGGAGGGGTGGATGGGGAGGGGTGGCAGGGTAGAGGTGGATGGGAGGGGGTGGCAGTGTAGAGGTGGATGGGGAGGGGTGGATGGGGAGGGGGTGGCAGTGTAGAGGTGGATGGGGAGGGGTGGATGGGGAGGGGGTGGCAGTGTAATGGTGGAGGGGGTGGCAGGGTAATGGGGGAGGGGTGGCAGGGTAATGGGGGAGGGGTGGCAGGGTAGAGGTGGATGGGGGAGGGGTGGATGGGGGAGGGGTGGCAGGGTAGAGGGGGATGGGGGAGGGATGGATGGGGGAGGGGTGGCAGGGTAGAGGTGGATGGGGAGGGGGTGGCAGGGTAGAGGTGGATGGGTAGGGGGTGGCAGGGTAGAGGTGAATGGGGGAGGGGTGGATGGGGAGGGGTGGCAGGGTAGAGGTGGATGGGAGGGGGTGGCAGTGTAGAGGTGGATGGGGAGGGGTGGATGGGGAGGGGGTGGCAGTGTAGAGGTGGATGGGGAAGGGTGGATGGGGAGGGGGTGGCAGTGTAGAGGTGGATGGGGAGGGGTGGATGGGGAGGGGGTGGCAGTGTAATGGTGGAGGGGGTGGCAGGGTAATGGGGGAGGAGTGGCAGGGTGGCAGGGTAATGGGGGAGGGGTGGCAGGGTAGACGGTGGATGGGGGAGGGGTGGATGGGGGAGGGGTGGCAGGGTAGAGGTGGATGGGGAGGGGGTGGCAGGGTAGAGGTGAATGGGGAGGGGGTGGCAGGGTAATGGGGGAGGGGTGGCAGGGTAATGGGGGAGGGGTGGCAGGGTAAGGGTGGATGGGGGAGGTGGTGGTGTATAGAGGTCCTGGATGGCAGGAAGCTTGGTCGTTCACACTATCCTCTGTAGTGCCTTGCGGTCGGAGGCCGAGCAGCTGCCATACCAGGCAGTGATGCAACCAGTCAGGATGCTCTCGATGGTGCAGCTGTAGAACCTTTTGAGGATCTGAGGACCCATGCCAAATATTTTCAGTCTCCTGAGGGGTATAGGTTTTGTCGTGCACGCTTCACGACTGTCATGGTGTGTTACTTTTTCACCCTGGAGGTTTTATCTGAACATGGTTTGTCAGGACTTCAAACAGCCGAAGCTAAGTAACATTAACATGATGCCTTCTAATTGCAGTCGTTGTACTTATAATATACAGGAGAACGATCGCCTTACGGCGAGGATAGCTGTGCTGCAAGCCCAGCTTCAGACGCAATCGTTAGGCAAGGGTAATTTCAGTGTAGGAAAGGATGAAACGGCGTCTGTGCCACCAGTAAGTACAGATAGTAACGTTAGTATAAACCCCCTCGCACGGTCCCCGCAGCCGGACAACTTTCTCATGGCTTCTGGAGGGAAATGCTGTAGGAATGCTCAACCAGTGTCGCTTATTCAGCCGACAGAAACTTTCAACCGGTTCTCCCCATTAAGCGAGTCGGAGTCGGAGGCCGAAACTGCTCTGGTCTCTGCTCCTCCTGTTGTGGGGTCTGAGACGCCGAAGGCTCCCACCATTAGCTCTGACAAATTGAAAACCCTAGTCATTGGCGACTCCATTACCCGCAGTATTAGACTTAAAACGAATCATCCAGCGATCATACACTGTTTACCAGGGGGCAGGGCTACCGATGTTAAGGCTAATCTAAAGACGGTGCTGGCTAAAGCTAAAACTGGCGAGTGTAGAGAGTATAGAGATATTGTTATCCACGTCGGCACCAACGATGTTAGGATGAAACAGTCAGAGGTCACCAAGCGCAACATAGCTTCAGCGTGTAAATCAGCTAGAAAGATGTGTCAGCATCGATTAATTGTCTATGGCCCCCTCCCAGTTAGGGGGAGTGATGAGCTCTACAGCAGAGTCTCACAACTCAATCGCTGGTTGAAAACTGTGTTCTGCCCCTCCCAAAAGATAGAATTTGTAGATAATTGGCCCTCTTTCTGGGACTCACCCACAAACAGGACCAAGCCTGGCCTGTTGAGGAGTGACGGATTCCGTCCTAGCTGGAGGGGTGCTCTCATCTTATCTACAAACATAGACAGGGCTCTAACTCCCCTAGCTCCACAATGAAATAGGGTGCAGGCCAGGCAGCAGGCTGTTAGCCAGCCTGCTAGTTTAGTGGAGTCTGCCACTAGCACAGTCAGTGTAGTCAGCTCAGCTTTCCCCATTGAGACCGTGTCTGTGCCTTGATCTAGGTTGGGCAAAATTAAAGATAGCGGTGTTCGCTTTAGCAATCTCACTAGTATAAAGACATCCTCCATTCCTGCCATTATTGAAAGAGATTGTGATACCTCACATCTCAAAATTGGGTTACTTAATGTTAGATCCCTCACTTCCAAGGCAGTTATAGTCAATGAACTAATCACTGATCATAATCTTGATGTGATTGGCCTGACTGAAACATGGCTTAAGCCTGATGAATTTACTGTGTTAAATGAGGCCTCACCCCCTGGTTACACTAGTGACCATACCCCCCGTGCATCCAGCAAAGGTGGAGGTGTTGCTAACATTTACGATAGCAAATTTCAATTTACAAAAAAAAAAACAATGACGTTTTCGTCTTTTGAGCTTCTAGTCATGAAATCTATGCAGCCTACTCAATCACTTTTTATAGCTACTGTTTACAGGCCTCCTGGGCCATATGCGGCGTTCTTCACTGAGTTCCCTGAATTCCTATCGGATCTTGTAGTCATAGCAGATAATATTCAAATTTTTGGTGACTTTAACATTCACATGGAAAAGTCCAAGGACCCACTCCAAAAGGCTTTCGGAGCCATCATCGACTCAGTGAGTTTTGTCCAACATATCTCTGGACCTACTCACTGCCACAGTCATACTCTGGACCTAGTTTTGTCCCATGGAATAAATGTTGTGGATCTTAATGTTTTTCCTCATAATCCTGGATTATCGGACCACCATTTTATTGCGTTTGCAATTGCAACAAATAATCTGCTCAGACCCCAACCAAGGAGCATTAAAAGTCGTGCTATAAACTCTCAGACAACCCAAAGATTCCTTGATGGCCTTCCAGACTCCCTCTGCCTACCCAAGGACGTCAGAGGACAAAAATCAGTTAACCACCTAACCGTGGAACTCAATTTAACATTGCGCAATACCCTAGATGCAGTTGCACCCCTAAAAACTAAAAACATCTGTCATAAGAAACTAGCTCCCTGGTATACAGAAAATACATGAGCTCTGAAGCAAGCTTCCAGAAAATTGGAACGGAAATGGCGCCACACCAAACTGGAAGTCTTCCGACTAGCTTGGAAAGACAGTACCATGCAGAATCGAAGAGCCCTCATTGCTGCTCGATCATCCTATTTTTCCAACTTAATTGAGGAAAATAAGAACAACCCGAAATTTATTTTTGATACTGTCGCAAAGCTAACTAAAAAGCAGCATTCGCAAATGGAGGATGGCTTTCACTTCAGCAGTAATAAAGTTATGAACTTCTTTGAGGAAAAGATCATGATCATTAGAAAGCAAATTACGGACTCCTCTTTAAATCTGCGTATTCTTCCAAAGCTCCATTGTCCTGAGTCTGCACAATTCTGCCAGGACCTAGGATCAAGGGAGATACTAAAGTGTTTTAGTACTATATCTCTTGACACAATGATGAAAATAATCATGGCCTCTAAACCCTCAAGCTGCATACTGGACCCTATTCCAACTAAACTACTGAAAGAGCTGCTTCCTGTGCTTGGCCCTCCTATGTTGAACATAATAAACGGCTCTCTATCCACCGGATGTGTACCAAGCTCACTAAAAGTGGCAGTAATAAAGCCTCTCTTGAAAAAGCCGAATCTTGACCCAGAAATTATAAAAAAACTATCGGCCTATATCGAATCTTCCATTCCTCTCAAAAATTTTAGAAAAAGCTGTTGCGCAGCAACTCACTGCCTTCCTGAAGACAAACAATGTATACGAAACGCTTCAGTCTGGTTTTAGACCCCATCATAGCACTGAGACTGCACTTGTGAAGGTGATAAATGACCTTTTAATGACGTCAGACCGAGGCTCTGCATCTGTCCTCGTGCTCCTAGATCTTAGTGCCGCTTTTGATACCATCGATCACCACATTCTTTTGGAGAGATTGGAAACCCAAATTGGTCTACATGGACAAGTTCTGGCCTGGTTTAGATCTTATCTGTCGGAAAGATATCAGTTTGTCTCTGTGAATGGTTTGTCCTCTGACAAATCAATTGTACATTTCGGTGTTCCTCAAGGTTCCGTTTTAGGACCACTATTGTTTTCACTATATATTTTACCTCTTGGGGATGTCATTAGAAAACATAATGTTAAATTTCACTGCTATGCGGACGACACACAGCTGTACATTTCAATGAAACATGGTGAAGCCCCAAAATTGCCCTCGCTAGAAGCCTGTGTTTCAGATATAAAGAAGTGGATGGCTGCAAACTTTCTACTTTTAAACTCGGACAAAACAGAGATGCTTGTTCTAGGTCCCAAGAAACAAAGAGATCTTCTGTTGAATCTGACAATTAATCTGGATGGTTGTACAGTCGTCTCAAATAAAACTGTGAAGGACCTCGGCGTTACTCTGGACCCTGATCTCTCTTTTGAAGAACATATCAAGACTGTTTCAAGGACAGCTTTTTTCCATCTACGTAACATTGCAAAAATCAGAAACTTTCTGTCCAAAAATGATGCAGAAAAATTTATCCATGCCTTTGTTACTTCTAGGCTGGACTACTGCAATGCTCTACTTTCCGGCTACCCGGATAAAGCACTAAACAAACTTCAGTTAGTGCTAAATATGGCTGCTAGAATCCTGACTAGAACCAAAAAATGTCATCATATTACTCCAGTGCTAGCCTCCCTACACTGGCTTCCTGTTAAGGCAAGGGCTGATTTCAAGGTTTTACTGCTAACCTACAAAGCATTACATGGGCTTGCTCCTACCTATCTTTCCGATTTGGTCCTGCCTTACATACCTACACGTACGCTACGGTCACAAGACGCAGGCCTCCTAATTGTCCCTAGAATTTCAAAGCAAACGGCTGGAGGTAGGGCTTTCTCCTATAGAGCTCCATTTTTATGGAATGGTCTGCCTACGCATGTGAGAGACGCAGACTCAGTCTCAACCTTTAAGTCTTTACTGAAGACTTATCTCTTCAGTAGGTCCTATGATTAAGTATAGTCTGGCCCAGGAGTGTGAAGGTGAACGGAAAGGCTGGAGCAACGAACCGCCCTTGCTGTCTCTGCCTTGCCGGTTCCCCTCTCTCCACTAGGATTCTCTGCCTCTAGCCCTATTACAGGGGCTGAGTCACTGGCTTACTGGTGTTCTTCCATGCCGTCCATGGGAGGGGTGCGTCACTTGAGTGGGTTGAGTCACTGACGTGGTCTTCCTGTCTGGGTTGGCGCGCCCCCCCCCCCCCCCCCCCTGGGTTGTGCCGTGGCGGAGATCTTCGTGGGCTATACTCGGCCTTGTCTTAGGACGGTAAGTTGGTGGTTGGAGACATCCCTCTAGTGGTGTGGGGGCTGTGCTTTGGCAAAGTGGGCGGGGTTATATCCTGCCTGTTTGGCCCTGTCCGGGGGTATCATCGGATGGGGCCACAGTGTCTTCTGATCCCTCCTGTCTCAGCCTCCAGTATTTATGCTGCAGTAGTTTATGTGTCGGGGGGCTAGGGTCAGTCTGTTACATCTGTTGTATTTCTCTTGTCTTATTCTATGTCCTGTGTGAATTTAAATATGCTCTCTCTAATTCTCTCTTTTTTTCTTTCTTTCTTTCTTTCTTTCTTTCGTTCTCTCGGAGGACCTGAGCCCTAGGACCATGCCTCAGGACTACCTGGCATGATGACTCCTTGCTGTCCCCAGTCCACCTGGCCGTGCTGCTGCTCCAGTTTCAACTGTTCTGCCTGCGGCTATGGAACCCTGACCTGTTCACTGGACGTGCTTGTTGCACCCTCGACAACTGCTATGATTATTATTATTTGACCATGCTGGTCATGTATGAACATTTTAACATCTTGACCATGTTCTGTTATAATATCCACCCGGCACACCCCTCATAGCCTGGTTCCTTCTCTAGGTTTCTTCCTAGGTTTTGGCCTTTCTAGGGAGTTTTTCCTAGGGAGTTTTTCCTAGCCACCGTGCTTCTTTCACATGCATTGCTTGCTGTTTGGGGTTTTAGGCTGGGTTTCTGTACAGCACTTTGAGATATCAGCTGATGGACGAAGGGCTATATAAATAAATTTGATTTGATTTACTTGGACCATGTTAGTTTGTTGGTGATGTGGACACCAAGGAACTTGAAGCTCTCAACCTGCTCCACTGCAACCCCGTCGATGAGAATGGGGGCGTGCTCGGTCCTCTTTTTCCTGTAGTCCACAATCATCTCTTTTGTCTTGATCATTGTCCTGGCACCACACGGCCAGGTCTCTGACCTCCTGCCTATAGGCTGTCTCACTGTTGTCTGTGATCAGGCCTACCACTGTTGTGTCATCGGCAAATTTAATGATGGTGTTGGAGTCGTGCCTGGCCGTGCAGTCATGAGTGAACAGGGAGTACAGGAGGGGACTGAGCACGCACCACTGAGGGGTCCCCCGTGTTGAGGATCAGCATGGCGTATGTGTTGTTACTTGCCCTTACCACCTGGGGGTGATCCGTCAGGAAGTCCAGGATCCAGTTGCAGAGGAAGGTATTTAGTCCCAGGTTCCTTAGCTTATTGATGAGATTTGAAGGCACTATGGTGTTGAACACTGAGCTGTAGTCAATGAATAGCATTCTCACATACTGTAAGTGTTCTATTTGTCCAGGTGGGAAAGGGCAGTGTGGAGTGCAATAGAGACTGCATCATCTGTGGATCTGTTGGGGCGGTATTCAAATTGGAGTGGGTCTAGGGTTTCTGGGATGATGGTGTTGATGTGAGGCATGACCAGCCTTTCAAAGCACTTCATGGCTACAGACGTGAGTGCTACGGGTCGGTAGTCATTTAGGCAGGTTACCTTAGTGTTCTTGGGCACAGGCACTATGGTGGTCTGCTTCAAACATGCTTGTATTATGGACAGGGAGAGGTTGAAAATGTCAGTGAAGACACTTGCTAGTTGGTCAGTGCATGCTCGCAGTACACGTCATGGTAATCCGTCTAGCCCTGCGGCCTTGTGAATGTTGACCTGTCTAAAGGTCTTACTCACATCGGCTGTGGAGAGCGTGATCACACTGTCTTCCGTGGTGAGTAATCGCAGTCCTGATGTCTAGAAGTTATTTTCGGTCATAAGAGACGGTAGCGGCAACATGATGTACAAAAAAAAGTTTAAAAAAAAGTTACAAACAATGCAGATAAACAAACAAAAAAATATAATCGGTTGGGGGCACGTAAAACGTCTGCCTTCTGCTCCGGCGCCATCTCAGTCACATTTAAAGCATGTTTAGTGGTCTGCCACACCGCACCATGGCAGTGCTAGGAGAGAGAGATGTGGACTGCATATAGCTAGAAAACTTAACAAGAGAATAGGGAGGGTGCGGGGACAAATACACAGAAATGGAAAAGGGTGTGCTCACACAGACACACACACAGACACACACCTTCTTCATGTAGTTTTCCTCCCAGGTCTGTTTCTCGATATCCAGGCGTTCTCTGAGGGCCTTCATCTCCACCTAGTCAGTCAGGCAGAGACGGTTACTACCAGACAAGACCAAACAACAGAACACAACCCAAGTTATCCAGTCAGAGTGTCTATAGGTCTGTAAATATAGTAGGGAGGGTCCAGTCAGAGTGTCTGTAGGCCAGTCTCTATGGTCCTCTGTAGTCCTCTGTAGTCCTCTATGGTCCTCTGTAGTCCTCTGTGGTCAGCTGTAGTCCTCTGTGGTCAGCTGTAGTCCTCTGTGGTCAGCTGTAGTTCTCTGTGGTCCTCTGTGGTCCTCTGTGGTCCTCTGTAGTCCTCTGTGGTCCTCTGTAGCTCAGTTGGTAGATCATTGCGCTTGCAATGCCAAAGTTGTTGGTTTGATTCACGCTGCGACCACCAATATGAAAAAGTTTGCACGCATGGCTGGAAGTCTCTTTGCATTAAAGTGTCTGCTAAATGTAACATATTATTATTATTATCATTAGGTTAGGAAGAGTACAGTATTACTATTATGGTAGGTTAGGGAGAGTACAGTATTATTATTATTATGGTAGGTTATGGAGAGTACAGTATTATTATTATTATGGTAGGTTAGGGAGAGTACAGTATTATTATTATTATGGTAGGTTAGGGAGAGTACAGTATTATTATTATTATAGGTTAGAGAGAGTACAGTATTATTATTATGGTAGGTTAGGGAGAGTACAGTATTATTATTATTATGGTAGGTTAGGGAGAGTACAGTATTATTATTATTATGGTGGGTTAGGGAGAGTACAGTATTATTATTATTATGGTAGGTTAGGGAGAGTACAGTATTATTATTATTATAGGTTAGAGAGAGTACAGTATTATTATTATTATGGTAGGTTAGGGAGAGTACAGTATTATTATTATTATGGTAGGTTAGGGAGAGTACAGTATTATTATTATTATGGTAGGTTAGGGAGAGTACAGTATTATTATTATTATTATTATTATGGTAGGTTAGGGAGAGTACAGTATTATTATTATTATGGTAGGTTAGGGAGAGTACAGTATTATTATTAGGTTAGGGAGAGTACAGTATTATTATTATTATTATGGTAGGTTAGGGAGAGTACAGTATTATTATTATTATGGTAGGTTAGGGAGAGTACAGTATTATTATTATTATGGTAGGTTAGGGAGAGTACAGTATTATTATTATTAGGTTAGGGAGAGTACAGTATTATTATTATTATTATTATTATTAGGTTAGGGAGAGTACAGTATTATTATTATTAGGTTAGGGAGAGTACAGTATTATTATTATTATTAGGTTAGGGAGAGTACAGTATTATTATTATTATTAGGTTAGGGAGAGTACAGTATTATTATTATGGTAGGTTAGGGAGAGTACAGTATTATTATTATGGTAGGTTAGGGAGAGTACAGTATTATTATTATGGTAGGTTAGGGAGAGTACAGTATTATTATTATTATAGGTTAGGGAGAGTACAGTATTATTATTATGGTAGGTTAGGGAGAGTATGTTACGCCCCTGAAAAAGGGGAGAAATAATCACGAGCGTGATATGGTATCGTTTCCTCAATAACCTTTAGTGCAATGAGGAAAAACCCGCGATTTCCCCGCGAACTTGGGTGGAGACCAGAGCAATCGATCTCAGGCTCATAGATTAAGAGCATTTAGTAGATCACAGATTAACACTTTTCCCCTTCAATTAGGCACCACAGAATAAAGTATTCAATATAATGTTTACACATTCCTTTTACAATTCTTACCCTTTGTACGCTTGACGGATTTAAACTTTTTAACACAATTATATGAATGTTATCAATCTCTATCAACTAATATAGAATGCATGATCTTTTTAACCTTAGATGTTTTAAGATCCTCACATACTATGAACTTACTAATACTTTTTAATGTATAACAGGCTATGAGTATTTCCTTTAACCTGTCACACTCTCCCCGACAAAATAAATGTTGTCCCAACATTACCAACAATGTCTTCTTCAACAGTCTGTATGCATTGGACCTAGAAAATCCTCTTCTGTAAGGTAGTACTTGAGCAGAGGTCAAGGGTCACAGTTCAAATATAACTAACAAGTTATTTTCACAGTCCATATCTTTTGACCAGCTGTATAAACAGTCCATAAGCAGACTTTTCTCATACTATTGATCAACAGTCCATCAATTTTAATGATCTATATACATAGTCTGCAAATTGTCTCTTGTGACAGTCTGAAATCAGTCAGTAGTCCATGGTCAAACATGTCAACTCTGTAGCCTCATGTTTGCTGAAGCCCATACATGTAAGGTGGCTGAAAGTAACATTGCTGTAGTGATGGCAGCCATGGAATCATTCCTGGTGCAGAGTAGACAGGGAACAACTGTGGCTGTGGCTGGATACTGTAGCAGGAAGGGATACCAAGCTGATCATAGGTGATACGTCTTGGAGGGTGTCTATCTCTTTGTGGCAGCTGGTAGGCTGGTTCCTCAGGTTCAGCAGCAGCAGTTAATGAAGATCATCAGGCAAATTTTCAGCAGGCAAGTTCATCTCCTCAGCAGGCAGGTCTTTAACTGTTGTTGTCTCCTCCAACCTCTTTTCAACCAGAGGCTGTGCTGGTAGCGTATCAGGGACTGGCACTGCAACTGTCTGTTTCACTGGTGGGGGCCTGTGTTCCCACTCTCTCGCTGGTTCAGCATCCCTCTCCTCAGGTACTGTAGGAGATGTGGGAACCTGTAGCGGCTCATGATGAAGGTCATATTCATCCCCGCTGTCTTCATCAGAATCTAGAGGCTCTGATTCAGGCTGATGTCTCCTTTTTTTCTGACTTTTGTCATCTTTGGTCATTTCTGGTTGTGTCTCAAAAGGTAAGTGGTCACAGGACATGAGCAGGTTTCTGTGCAGGACCCTGGAGCGTCCCCTACCCTTTTCTGGTCTCAATTCATAAATCGGCAGGTCTGAACCCATTTGTCTCACTACTGTGTGAATTGTATCTTCCCAATAGTTACGGAGTTTTCCTGGTCCTGCTCTTGGTGTCAGGTTTTTAATCAGAACTTGCTCGCCAGGCTGTAGCACTGAACTCCTAACTTTAGTGTCATAGTACTTCTTACTTCTTTCAGCGGATTTCTGAGCATTTTCATTTGCAATGTCGTATGCTTCTTCCATCCCTGGTTTCCAGTTCTCCACGTAGTCTCGCTGGTTACTGGAACCTGCCTCTGTGCACAATCCAAAGAGCATATCAACTGGAAGCCTGGGTGATCTCCCAAACAGAAGATAAAATGGTGAATAGCCAGTCACTTCGCAACGGGTGCAGTTATAGGCATAAACCAGTTTGTTCAGAGACTCCTTCCAATTTGACTTTTGTGTCTCAGTTAGTGTCTTTAACATTTGCAACACTGTTCATGCGTTCCACTTGACCGTTCCCCATCGGGTGGTAGGGTGTTGTTCTGGACCCCGCCATGCCACTGAGTTTATTTAACTGATGGAACAACGGATTTTCAAATTCTCCCCCTTGGTCATGGTGGATGCGGGACGGGAACCCGAACTTCAGGGCAAAGTCATTGAAGATGAGATTTGCAGCAGTTTTACCTGACTTTGATGTGGTGGCGTAGGCTTGAGTGGAACGTGTAAAATGATCAACAATCACAAGGATGTACTCATATCCCCCTTTGCATCTGTCGAGATGAAGGAAGTCTATACATACCAGTTCAAATGGCTGTGTTGTCACAATGTTTGTCAGAGGAGCTCTTGTTTCATGGGCTGGCTTTTTCTGCTTGACACAGCTACAAGTTTTAGTCACATAGTGCTCCATGTCAGATTGCATATATGGCCAGAAGAAGCGGTCACGTACTAGTGATACAGTGCGGTCAGTACCTTGGTGTCCCATGTTATTGTGCAACTCTTCCATTACTTTACTTTTGTACTGCTCTGGTAGAACTAACTGCTTGCGGGCTGTAGTGATTCTGTACAGAATGCCATCACTGTCTATTGTCAATTTGTCCCATTCTCTGAATAGGCATTTTGTCTTTGGACTGGACTCCTTTTGCTCTTTAACTGGTGGTTTGGAACCAGACAGTTTGAAATTGAGCACAGGACGGATGACCGGATCAGATTCTTGTGCTTCTCTTATCCCATCTTTTGGGATCGAGCTGATTGTTGCAGTGGTTGTCTCACCTTCAGCTGATACTGACATAGATGCAGCTGAAAGTGACCAAGGTACAACAGCCTCTTTCTGTACCTCAACTGCTTGTATCGTGGCGGCAATGGTGTCTGGTGGAAGCTCCTCAGAACATTCTTCCATCAGTGACTCTACATCCAGTGGCATCCTTGACAAAGCATCTGCATCACCGTTCTCTCTGCCTGGCCTGTACTTTATTGTAAAGTGGAAATCAGCCAATTCTGCAACCCACCTGGAAGTGGTTGTGTTCAGTTTTGCAGTAGACAGAATGTAGCTGAGCGGGTTGTTATCGCTGTATACAGTGAAGGTCGGAGCATAGTACAAAAAATCATGGAACTTATCAGTGATTGCCCATTTTAGAGCTAGAAATTCTAGCTTGCCCGAGTGGTAGTGATAGTTCTTCTCAGTGGCTGTTAAGGTTCAAGAGCCATAAGCAATGACCCTAAGCTTCCCATCTTGCTTTTGATACAGAACTGCTCCCAAGCCTTGGTGTGACGCATCAGTGTGTACAACAAATGGCTGAGTGAAATCAGGGAAACCTAAGACTGGTGGGTGAAGCAGACACTCAATCAGCTGTTCAAGTGCCTGTTGATGCTGGTCAGTCCACAGGATTGGCTTGTTTGAGGGCACCACATGACTTACTTTCTTTGTTTTTGTTTTCCGTGGGTGGTCAGGTAATTTCTCGGAATCTGCTTTCAGGAGGTCATACAGGCAGCTGGCCCTCCTAGAAAAGTCTTTGATGTACTGTCTGTAGTAAGTGAGTAAACCAAGCATTTTTCTGAGCTGGCCCACAGTCTCTGGTCTGATTTCTTTCAATGCTCTTACTGCTTCAAAATCGGCTGGGTCAATTCGGCTGCCCTCTGCAGACACTATTCTGCCCAAATAACGGACCTGGGGTTTAAAGAGATCACACTTACTTGGTTTGAGTTTAATGCCATACTCTCTGAGACGCTGCAAAACTTTTCGCACATCATTCACATGGCTGTCGAATGTTTTACTGAAAACTAGCGTGTCGTCCAGATAAGGAATGCAGATGTTATCCCGGAGCCCTTCCAAACACTCCTCCATACACCGCTGAAAAGCTGCAGGAGCATTCATGAGGCCGAATGGCATACGTATCCACTCATAGAGTCCCCATGGGGTCACATGCTGTCAGTGGTCTGCTTTCTTCAGAGATGAACCCCTGGTGATACGCTTTTCCCTGGTCTAAGAGGGAGAACCAGGAATTACCACCTAAACTGTCCATGATGTCTTGGACCCAAGGGATGGGCTGGCAGTCGGGATGTGTCTTTCTGTTCAGGTCTCTGTAATCTATACACAACCGGAGGGTCCCGTCCTTCTTCCGAACACACACGACAGGTGAAGAATATGAAGAGTTTGACTTCCTAACTAAACCCTGGGCTATGAGGTCATAAAGGTAACCCTTCATCTCCTGATACAGTGGCCTGGGCACTGACATGTATGTGCGCTTGACTGGTTCAGAGTCCTTTAGAGAAATAGTCATTTTCAATCGTTCAATGCAGCCAATGTCATTGACTGATCTGGAGAAGGAGTGACACTCTTCTCTAAACATTTGCCCTACAACCTCTCTCTGCTCTTCGGTTAGGTGATTCAAACCTACTGGTGGATCCCACTGTTCAGTAGCAGTACATGGGGTTCGAACGCTGGTGTGATTCACTGTGGCTGGGGTGACAGTTTTTTCAAAGACCTGGGCAGGTAACACAGTCACAATGGTTTGTACTGTACCGATTATTGTGCGTCCTAGCAGGGCAATGTCGTGGTCAGTGGGGTTAGAGACATCAAGCATGATAACTGGAAAAACACCTTTCCTGACTCTGACTAGTGTGTCAAAGAACTCAAGGTCGTCTGGCCACTGCGGGTTCAGGTCTGGCTGGAAAAGCATTGTCATGTCCTCTTTGAAAGGCTGGGAAGCTACACGGCACTCAATCTGAATGCTACTGTGTTTTGGTACAGCAACCTTCTCTTTCTTGGTTTTCACTGCATATTCATCTGTCTGTGCTGCGCTAACAGCCTGTATAAAAGCTCTCACCTTGTTTCTTTTGAGGCTTGGGAAAGCTGTTTTTACTGTACTGTATCGTTTAGTCTTTTCAGTCATTGTCAGGATGTGCTCGATAACATTGAAACCTATGATGGGATGCGATAGGTGACAGCCTTTCATTAGCAGCACTGGGATGATCAGTTCCTTTGTTTGGTCAGTTTCAGAGGCTAGCCGAAAAGTTGTTTCAATCCATCCCAGGTATGGCATTTCAGTCCCATTTGCTGCAGTCAACCTTAGATCATCAGGTGAGTCCAGGATTTCTGAAACATCTCTCAGCCTTGCGTTTGGGAGAGATTTCTCTTTCCATCGTTCATCAATGACCGATACCTGAGAGCCTGTGTCCCATAGAGCTTGGAGGTGGTGGCGATTCGGGTGACACTCAATAAGGCACTGTCTGCCGACTAGCGAGGTGACCTTACGGGGGTGGCAACCTTGAGCTAGGGATGGTAAAGAGTGGGCATTTTCCTCCGTGCAGGAAAACCTTTCACTGGTAGAGTCAATTTTCAGGTGAGTGCATTTTTCCTTATGTTTAGTCCAATGTTGGTTTTGACATACTTTGGAACAGTACAGTGTCTCTTTACATGATGATTCATTTGAGAACCTGAAACAATGTTCTTCTCTGGCACAATTTGCACATTTCTGGGACTTTTTGGTAGCTACGGTTAACACTCGTCCCTCAGCGGTAACCCTTCCCCGTTTAAAGGGGCCTCTCTTGATGGTCTGACTCCCCGGATTTTACATCCAGCTTGAAAATGTTCTCCACTCCCACATCGGAAGCAGTGTGTGCAGCGTGCATCTGTTCTGGCCTGCTGGCAGACAAAACACCTCCTTGGAGCTTGAGCAGAGCGGTTGGTATACAGGTTAAGTGCATATTAATGCTGCGCAGGGTCAGGTGCTTGGGGCTGACTGTAGTTGCTGTAATACTGCTGCTGGGAAACAGGTGGCTGGGGGTCCCTATCTGGCCTCCTAACTGGAGGTGGGGCATAGACACAAGGCAGTGACTGAAACAGGCTGCTGTAATGTCTCCTTAATCTGAGCAATCTCTGCACTGAGACCTTTTAGAGAAGCTACACCTGTCTTAAGTTCAGCTAACTCTGTTAACAGTTCTGCGGGTATCTTAGCTTTGTCTTCCTTCACAGGACAATTTGCAGATGGCGTATCTTCTAACTGGACTACACTTACAGTTGTAGCAGGCTGTGGGGCATTACATCGCTTTTTGTTTCATCTTTCTATCTCATTAGCACAAGCAATGTTAAGCTTCTCTAGCAAAACCTCCTCTGATGTTTCGCTATCTAGCAGGAGAGGCTGCATGTCTATCCTGATACTGTCACTCTGGAGACCTGTAAGGACTGTGTGTAAACACATGCGCTGGACTAGAGCAGGGTCATACTTAAGCCCTGATTCTGACTCCTGGGATGCAAACAGTACTTTCTGCCTCAAATCTAAGACGCGCATCAGGAAGCTTTGAGGGGTCTCCTTGCTATGCTGTGCTTCTGAAGCTAGCTGTTTGTAAAGCTCTGTTGCACTCTTCTCTTGGAAGTGGGAACGCAGGATACATCTAAGTGTGGGAAGAGTTAGCTGGGGTTTACCTTCCAAGTAGCTGCGTAGCTGTGAGCCTTGAGAAATAGCCCTGACTACTGCGTCTACTATTTCTACCTCAGGATAGCCTCTGTTAAGTCCATTCTCGATCTGATGGGCAAGGCTGGAAAAAATCAGTTTATCTTTCTGGCCCGGTTCACCTATCTGACCAGAAATTTTAAACTCTTTGCGCCAGTATGAGCTGGGCTGTGCACTGGGTGAGAGTGGCACGCTCACCTGAAGATTAGCATGGGGTTGGGGCTGACGCAGAGAATCACTGGCTTTGGCTGCAGTAATCTGCTCAGTTCCCACCCCTTGTTGTGGGGTTGCAGTTCTCAGTTCCTCTATTCTGTGATGTGTTCCGGCTGTTTCAATATCATGGTCAGTTTGCCCTGTTTTGTTATCTATGCCACTGATCATCTCTGTCATTTTGTCTTTAAGTAGCAACAATTCCGACATACCGCCATCTTCTAACTCTGCAACTTCCTCTCTTTCAAGGGACATCATAAAGTGAGTCATCAATGATATGCGGGATTTGTCTTGAACATCTCTTCTCTGTTCGCCTGAGATGTCAAGGAAATCACATATCTCTAGTAACTTGTCTTTAGTCAGGGTGTGCAATTCTCCTACTACCTCTTCCTGTAGTTCTTCCAAGGCGGTCGTCATGTTGACTGAACAGGAGGAACTTTTACTGTGCAGGAGTTGACTCTGAATTAGATGGTCCTTACTGTCTCTGATGGTCGATCAATGGCCTCAGCTGACACGTACTTAACCACCAACTTCCAGCTCTCCTCGAACAGCAACACTTTCCTCACTGCAGCCTGCCTGAGTTGTTATGTGGGAATTTAGCTGGCTCAGAATTCAGTGACCAGGATGTGGAAACTGGATATCTGAGCAGCCATCTCAGCGGAGCCTCCAAAAATGTTACGCCCCTGAAAAAGGGGAGAAATAATCACGAGCGTGATATGGTATCGTTTCCTCAATAACCTTTAGTGCAATGAGGAAAAACCTGCGATTTCCCCGCGAACTTGGGTGGAGACCAGAGCAATCGATCTCAGGCTCATAGATTAAGAGCATTTAGTAGATCACAGATTAACACTTTTCCCCTTCAATTAGGCACCACAGAATAAAGTATTCAATATAATGTTTACACATTCCTTTTACAATTCTTACCCTTTGTACGCTTGATGGATTTTAACTTTTTAACACAATTATATGAATGTTATCAATCTCTATCAACTAATATAGAATGCATGATCTTTTTAACCTTAGATGTTTTAAGATCCTCACATACTATGAACTTACTAATACTTTTTAATGTATAACAGGCTATGAGTATTTCCTTTAACCTGTCACAAGTACAGTATTATTAATATGGTAGGTTATGGAGAGTACAGTATTATTATTATTAGGTTAGGGAGAGTACAGTATTATTATTATGGTAGGTTAGGGAGAGTACAGTATTATTAATATGGTAGGTTATGGAGAGTACAGTATTATTATTATGGTAGGTTAGGGAGAGTACAGTATTATTATTATTATTATTATGGTAGGTTAGGGAGAGTACAGTATTATTATTATTATGGTAGGTTAGGGAGAGTACAGTATTATTATTATGGTAGGTTAGGGAGAGTACAGTATTATTATTATGGTAGGTTAGGGAGAGTACAGTATTATTATTATTATTATTAGGTTAGGGAGAGTACAGTATTATTATTATGGTAGGTTAGGGAGAGTACAGTATTATTATTATGGTAGGTTAGGGAGAGTACAGTATTATTATTATGGTAGGTTAGGGAGAGTACAGTATTATTATTAGGTTAGGGAGAGTACAGTATTATTATTATTATATGGTAGGTTAGGGAGAGTACAGTATTATTATTATGGTAGGTTAGGGAGAGTACAGTATTATTATTATTAGGTTAGGGAGAGTACAGTATTATTATTATTATAGGTTAGGGAGAGTACAGTATTATTATTATGGTAGGTTAGGGAGAGTACAGTATTATTATTATTATAGGTTAGGGAGAGTACAGTATTATTATTATGGTAGGTTAGGGAGAGTACAGTATTATTATTATGGTAGGTTAGGGAGAGTACAGTATTATTATTATTATTATTAGGTTAGGGAGAGTACAGTATTATTATTAT
The DNA here is from genome assembly GCF_965601325.2 of Salmo salar. Taxonomy (NCBI): domain Eukaryota; kingdom Metazoa; phylum Chordata; class Actinopteri; order Salmoniformes; family Salmonidae; genus Salmo; species Salmo salar. The sequence goes on from NC_138318.1 coordinate 34,532,084, forward strand.
GGTAGGTTAGGGAGAGTACAGTATTATTATTATGGTAGGTTAGGTAGAGTACAGTCATCTCCTGCTCTTCTTCAGTTCTTCTCTCACTTCTTTCCTTACCAGGGAGCTGTTATCCTCCAGATGTCTCCTCAGGTCCTCTAGCTCAACACGCTGCCCCTGCAGGGAGGCCATAGTGATTCTTTAGATACTGGACTCACACGCTGTTCAAACTGTAGCCATTCATAATAATAATGCATTTTATTTGTAAAGCGCTTCTCACACCCAAGGCACAAAAAAATGTAATAATAATAACATAAACAATCAACAACACAGAGAACATTGAAAACAGACAACAATCAAAGCTAAGGTGGCGTGAGATCTGGAGAACAGAATTCCCAGAAGCCTTTGAAAGTTTTTCTGAAAAGCACAGTCTTGAGCAGTGCCTCAATGGAGTAATTACATTAGGGTTGGGCGTCATCCAGATTTTCATACCGTTTCTTTACCATACCAGGATATACGGTATTACTGGAAGTACACACAAGGCTCGCTATTTTCACGTACAAAACAATTCAGGCAACATGGATCTTAATCCAATGATAGGGGTCTCTGCTGTAACCAAGAAGATTGATCTTGACAGCTAGCCACTTAGCTAGCAAGTTAAACCAAATACATAGCTGAAGTCCTGAGCTGGATAACATTTATTTGAACGTCTTGGATTTCTTATAGTTATACCTAACCGACAGTTTAAGCAGTGATGTAGCATGCACCTTCACTTACCCCGTGAAACAGGGGTGCACGCCCCCCCCCCCCCCCCAAAAAAAAAGGGTATTGAAAATCATACTGACTGTCTTTCGAAATATCCCGGTGTACGGTATGTCTGAAGTGGTAGGTCTAGACATTGGGTGTCGGCCTCTATATATATGACCTATGACCCCACCTTGCAGCCCGCTGGTTGAGCCTCTCCTTCTCCTCAGACACCTTCTTGTCCTCTTCTGCTGCTGTAGAGCCATGTCCTCATCCCCTAGCTAATTCTCAAACCTGACCAGGAACACACACACACACTGTCACGCCCTGACCTGAGGGAGAGGGTTTGTTTCTCTATGTGGTTAGGTCAGGGTGTTGGGGTGGGAATTCTATGTGTTGTATTTCTTTGTGTTGGGCCGAGTATGGTTCCTAACCAGAGGCAGCTGTCTATCGTTGTCTCTGATTAGGAACCATACTTAGGCAGCCTGTTTTTCCTTTGGGTTTTGTGGGTAGTTGCTTTCTGTTTAGTTGAAAGTACCTGACAGAACTGTCGGCTGTCATTTTTGTTTAGTTTGTAAAGTTTTCATTTTTTGCATTAAACTACAAGATGAACATTTCCACGCTGCACCTTGGTCTCCTCTATACAATGCCTGACACACACATTTGTTTTACTATCCTTGTGGGGACCAAACAATTGATTCTCAATTAAAATCCTATTTTCCCTAACTCCTAACCCTAACCTAAATCCCAAACCCTAACGCCAACCCTAATTGTAACCCTAACCCCTAAAATATCCTTTTGGGGACTGGCGAAATGTCCCCACTTTTCTTTGTTTTACTATCCTGGTTCTCGTTCACTCGCTCGCTCGCACACACGCACGCACACACACACACACACACACACACATATATATATATATATGACTATATATATACTCCTTTCCGGCAGTATATGCCCAGCAAGCCAGCAAAGCACCAAGATATGGGTGGTCTGTGATGCACAATCCAGTTACGCTTGGAAGGTGCAAGTCGACACAGGGAAGCCGACCAGTGGAGGCCCGTAGAAGAACCAGGGGATGCGGGTTGTGCTTGATGTGACAGATGGACTGATGGGGCACAATGTCACGTGACAACTTCTTCATCTCTTATTAACTCAGCCAGCAGCTCCTGAAGAGGAAGCTCGACCGTGGTTGGCACAGTTAGAAAGAACAAGCCTGAGCTCCCCCAAGCACTCCTCGCAACAAGGGGGAGAGAAGCCTTCTCATCAAAGTTTGCCTACACCCCCACTACCACTCTAGTTTCTTAACTCCCAAGAATGTGGGAGGTAAGAATATGGTCCTCCTGAGCACACTGCACAAAACGGCTGACATCAGTGATGTTGAGGACAGGAAGCCAGCCATCATCTTGGACTACAACCACAACAAAGGAGGCGTGGACAACCTGGACAAGGTGATTGGAACTTACAGCTGCAGGAGGATGACTGCCCGCTGGCCCCTGGTCATCTTCCATAACATCATTGATGTGTACTCATACAATGCCTTCGTGATATGGAACAAGATCAACCCTATCTGGATGCCTGATAAGCGGAACAAGAGGAGGGTGTTCCTGGAGCAAATGGGAAAGGCACTTGTGTCCCCACACATTCAAAGAAGGGAGAGTCTTCCCCGCACAGCAGCCTCTGCAGCGCTTGTGAAAGCTTATTGGGGGGCTGAGTCTTGTCCTGATCCACCTGAGGCTGCAGCTGGGGCAGGCAAGAGGAGGAGATGCCAATTCTGCCCCCAAGTACTGTTAAACAAATACTATGTGCTGCACATGTGAGAAATACATCTGCAAAGTCCATGCACACACACTTGCTTACTGTCCTACATGTGCTAATTAGAGTTGATTGGTTTATGCTCTTCACGTTTTTGTTTTGTATCTATTATCTTATTTTATTATTATTATTTTTTGTTGTTGTTTATACACCTTGTGGGTGGGGGGGCAATGGTTCAACAAATGGGAGAAGATTAGTATGTTGTAATTGAATTCCTCATTGTACAGTATATAAGAATATATCACTATGTTGCCAAAAAAGTTCAAGACTGTTATTGGTTGCCTTCAATAAAATGCATTCAAAACTACTTTCTGCACATTTCTGCTACTTTCTTAAGAGCTATCTCTTGCTAAATAATTTATGTTTACACCTATGCAGTACCTTTAGCAAAAATAATAATAATAAACCTCTACTTTAGTGAAGAAAACAATTATGACAGGTGTGTTGTAATAAAAACGAGTGGTGTCCACTGATTAAATGCAGTCTTTCTGCATTGTGAAGAGAGAAAACCCAGATATTCGCAAAGGTTGTGATGAATGACAGGTTGTTTCATCATGCAAAATAGATTTGGGGTTAAAAATTCAATTAAGCTCCTTTATTTTAAGGGTTTATTGAAGGCGGGTCATTTTTTATCGTTAGGACAAGTGGAGAATACAGAATGTTAAGTCTACACAAGGGTTTAAAGATGTTGGGAACAGGTTCCCTATCAGATAGTACACCTGAAGAGGATGTAGCTCAGGGCCAGAGGCTATACTTTACCCATCAGTCACTGGCTTACGTCCTAAACAGCACCCTATACCCTACACAGGGCAATACTTTTGATCAGAGCCCATAGGGCTTTGGTCAAATGTAGTGCACTATATAGGGAACATGGTACCATAGGGCCCTGGTCATAGTGTGCCATTTGGGATGCAGAAAAACAGCCTGTTTTTCCTGGTTCTTTCATTCTTATCCTGAGGATATGTGTCTTATCACTACAGATCAGGCAGTGTGATAGACACCAGGCCATGTATAAGATAGAACGGACTAGTGGAAACAAGGCCATCTCTACACCACACGCACACAATGGGAAGGCCATCTCTACACCCCTCACACTAATGCACTCGCCTTGTAAAAAAGCAGAGGTTAAAGTGAGTTACAGTATAGGGATGGTTTGGTGATTAACATGTCTCTTAAGCTAGTTTCTGTCCATTCTGTTGGGTTTCCTGTCTTGCCTATATACTGTCACAGTGTTACCGTAGGGGGGTGTGTGTGTGTGTGTGTGTGTGTGTGTGTGTGTGTGTGTGTGTGTGTGTGTGTGTGTGTGTGTGTGTGTGTGTGTGTGTGTGTGCGTGTTGGTATGCGTCTGTGTGTATATACCTCTGCTTGGCCAACTCCCTCTCTCTCTGACACTGCTCGTCCCGGTCTTTCTCCAGCTGTCGGAGTTTTTCACTCTGGCGTATGCAGCGTTGGGCTGCTCTCTCATCTGCTTGCAGACCCCTCCTGTCTCAGCCTCCAGTATTTATGCTGCAGTAGTTTATGTGTCGGGGGGCTAGGGTCAGTCTGTTATATCTGGAGTATTTCTCCCGTCTTATCCGGTGTCCTGTGTGAATTTAAGTATTCTCTCTCTCTCTCTCTCTCTCTCTCTCTCTCTCTCTCTCTCTCTCTCTCTCTCTCTCTCTCTCTCAAATTCAAATGTCAAATTCAAGCTGCTTTATTGGCATGAAAAACATTGTGTCGTTATTGCGAAAGCAACAATGTATACAATATACATTGTAATAAAATTATAAACAATAACAAATAATAATATAAAATGGCAGTAAATAATAATACAAAATGAAATACAAAAATAATAACAGTAAAATGGTAACAGTCAATAGTAGAATGTAATGTAATAAATATAAAAATATAAATATGGAAAATGAAACTATAACTAACTTATAACTAAATAACAGTCATCTTCAACATTACATCAGTACTACAACTTCTATCATCATTACCACTACTACCACCACCATCACTAAACTGCTATCATTACCATTACCACCCATACCACTACTGTTTGGAATGATAAACAACAATAATAATAGTAATAACAATAATAATCTCTCTCTCTCGCCTCTCTCTCTCTCTCTCTCTCTCTCTCGGGGGACCTGAGCCCTAGGACCATGTTTCAGGACTACCTGGCCTGATGACTCCTTGCTGCTGCTCCATTTTCAACTGTTCTGCTGCGACTATACAACCCTGACCTGTTCACCGGACATGCTACCTGTCCCAGACCTGCTGGATCCCTGACCTGTTCACCGGACATGCTACCTGTCCCAGACCTGCTGGATCCCTGACCTGTTCACCGGACGTGCTACCTGTCCCAGACCTGCTGGAACCCTGACCTGTTCACCGGACGTGCTACCTGTCCCAGACCTGCTGGATCCCTGACCTGTTCACCGGACGTGCTACCTGTCCCAGACCTGCTGGAACCCTGACCTGTTCACCGGACGTGCTACCTGTCCCAGACCTGCTGGAACCCTGACCTGTTCACCGGACGTGCTACCTGTCCCAGACCTGCTGTTTTCAACTCTCTAGAGACAGCAGGAGCGGTAGAGATACTCTGAATGATCAGCTATGAAAAGCCAACTGACATTTACTCCTGAGGTGCTGACCTTTTGCACCCTCGACAACTACTGTGATTATTATTATTTGACCATGCTGGTCATCTATGAACATTTTAACATCTTGGCCATGTACTGTTATAATCTCCACCCAGCACAGCCAGAAGAGGACTGGCCACCCCTCATAGCCTGGTTCCTCTCTAGGTTTCTTCCTAGGTTCTGGCCTTTCTAGGGAGTTTTTCCTAGCCACTGTGCCTCTACATCTGCATTGCTTGCTGTTTGGGGTTTTAGGCTGGGTCTCTGTACAGCACTTTGTGACATCAGCTGATGTAAGAAGGGCTTTATAAATACATTTGATTGATTGATTGCAGCAGCTCAGCCTCATGAAGGACTTGCAGCTTTTTCAGCTTCCGCTTGTGTTTACAGATCAGCTTTTGGATCTCTGGTTCCAAACCTGGATTTTATGAAATGTGTTATAAAATTGCTAAACCTCTCTCTGCCCCATGGCAAAATGTTTAGAATTGCAAAACATAGTTGATGAAGTTACTAAAACATCCGTATCGCTTGATTGGTAGGATATATTTCTGTTCTGATTTCAGATTTGAACAGCAGAGAAGTAGACTAAGGCCTCAGACACACCCAGAGTGTTTGCTGGCTGTGAGTACTTAGCACCTACGAAGGTCATTTGCGAACTGATTTAGCATGTAGAATCGTGTGAAAAATGACGGCAGTCAGCGTCTACAGCGGATGATCCCTAAAGCGCAGCTTGCTGAACGATCCGCAGATGAATGCGATGTGTAGCGAGCCTTAAGATTTTAAAGTTAGACTGTTGACTGTGAAAAGAATGTTGGACATCTGGGAGTTTAACAATGGGACCTTTATAAAGTAAAGTAAATAATAAAAGTCCCACTAAATAATAAAAGTATCACTAAATGATAAAAAGTCTGAAATAAGTTGTACATTAAAGTGTGACTGCTTTCGCAAAGTTACACTAATTAAGTTGACCCTTGACACTGAACTTGGGTCAGTTTCAGATATTTTCCTCCCTAGTAGGATTTAGTGGAGGTTAGTGTAGGGTAAGTAGTTCCTAGACCCTGCCTTAGGGGCAACATCAACTGAAGCCCCCCTCTCTCACCTTTCACAGTGATCTCTGATCTTCTTGGTATTCTCATGGATCCACTTCTCCCTGCGGATGTTTCCTGTGGCGCTCATTAACTCTTTCGGCTTCTTAATCTCCTGGTAACGACACCATCTCTGTGAAATCTTCCATGACCAAGGTGGCTCAAGGAAACATCAAGAGTACTTTCAGTTGGCCACAGATTAGTCTCAGTTGGAAGAACATGGCTCTCGCAATACCAGGTTAGTGGATTAAATTCCCGGGACCACCCGTATGTAGACGGGACCACCCGTATGTAGACGGGACCACCCGCATGTAGACGGGACCACCCGTATGTACACGGGACCACCCGTATGTAGACGTGACCACCCGTATGTAGAAGTGACCACCCGTATGTACACGGGACCACCAGTATGTAGACGTGACCACCCGTATGTACACGGGACCACCCGTATGTAGACGTGACCACCCGTATGTAGACGTGACCACCCGTATGTACACGGGACCACCCGTATGTAGACGTGACCACCCGTATGTACACGGGACCACCCGTATGTAGACGTGACCACCCGTATGTAGACGGGACCACCCGTATGTAGACGGGACCACCCGTATGTAGACGTGACCTCCCGTATGTAGACGTGACCACCCGTATGTAGACGTGACCACCCGTATGTAGACGGGACCACCCGTATGTACATTGTTTTATTAAATGTATACATGCATGTATGTCGCTTTGGATACAAGCGTCTGCTGAATGGCATAATATCATTAGCCTACATCTCATGTTACCAATAATAGATGGAGTGTGCAGTAATCAGACATACATATATTCATATTCATTGTTTATGTACATTGGTAGTGATATGCAAACGTGAATGGTTTGTGAGGTTACATTGCACAAGAGGGAAAAGGTTATGAAAGAATAGGGGTTATGTGTTTTAATGTGGGTAAGACTGAACCACAGACAGACAAGGGCTGAGAGAACAGTGTAGGGTTAGTAAGCTGCCTAGGACAGAGGTTTTAATAAACTGTCATCACAAAGTCCACTGACAGACAGACCATACCAGGATAGACTCATGCGTAGACAAAACATGGACGCAACGTTTTGTTACGTTCAGATATAAATATGTTATGTAGAATAGTGAATCACGTCATTTCTATTCATAGCATTTCTATCTGCAACAATTCAATATCTCGTCTGACTCCTTTACAGCTCTTGTTGTGGATGGCTCAAGTCTGCCACCTAGTGGCCATGACAGAGGATGGCAGTTGTCAGTTCTGTAAGCTGTGTGTGTGTGTGTGTGTGTGTGTGTGTGTGTGTGTGTGTGTGTGTGTGTGTGTGTGTGTGTGTGTGTGTGTGTGTGTGTGTGTGTGTGTGTGTGTGTGTGTGTGCGTGTGCGTGCCTGCGAGCCTCACCCCTTACCAGATCGTGCTGCTCCTGAATCTGGGCGATGTTCATGGTGTATTTCTGATCCACTAGTTTGAGCTCTCCCACCATTCCCTCACAACGCTCACTCAGTGCCTTCTTATCGTCAATCAGCAACACAAACCCAGAGAGAGAAAATAAAGTGAGATGAGAGATAGGGGCAATAAAGACATTTCAGTTTTAAAAAGAGAGCGACGGCATAGCCTTGACCTATCCACATTGATTTTAGATCAGAGTTTGAGGGAGTCCTATCTGTGTGTGTGTGTGCTGTGTGTGTGTGAGTGTGAGTGCGGTGTGTGTGTGTGTGTGTGTGTGTGTGTGTGTGTGTGTGTGTGTGTGTGTGTGTGTGTGTGTGTGTGTGTGTGTGTGTGTGTGTGTGTGTGTGTGTGTGTGTGTGTGTCTGTGTGTGTCTGTGTGTGTGTGTACCTGCTCTATAAAGGTGAAGTGTCTCTGGATAGTGACCTCGTACTTCTCCTTCTACAGGTTCCTACTCAGCTCCTTCTCTGTCTCCTTCACATGTCTCAGCCTTCCCTGTGGCTCAGTTGGTGGAGCATGGTGTTTGCAATGCCAGCATGGTGTGTGCAATGCCAGAGTTGTGGGTTTGATTCCCACGGGGGGCCAGTACAAAAAAAAAAAATGCATGAAATGTATGCATTCACTACTGTAAGTCGCTCTGGATAAGAGCGTCTGCTAAATGACTAAAACGTAAAATGTAAATGTCTCACTGTTAGCGCCCTCTGCTGGGAGGAGAGGGAAAGAGGGATGAAAAGAGAGGACAGCTTGGGCAGCGCCCGATTTAATTTGGCCCCCCAAAGTTATAAAAAAAATGTTATTTCAATTTGGAACAGGTTGAGATGAGGTAAAGATATGATAAGTGTTTAAAGGTCCAATGCAGACATTGTTATCTCAATGCCAAATCATTTCTGGGTAACAATTAAAAGTGCAATATGCAGAAATCGCTCCTCCATTTCCTGGTTGCTAAAATTCGAACAGTTTGCCTAATTTCAGTTTGTGACAAAACAAGCAAGTCTATTGTAGAGAATCATTTTACCATCTAAACCGCTGTGAAAAATCTTTTACGTAACCAAAAATATTGTATTTCAGCTGTTTGAAGCTGGTGTACAAAACCGAAAATAAAGCACGGGAAGCATAGAAATAGAGCACATAGAAGAGATCTAACGGTTCTTAGACTTTTAATGAAAATGACATAGACCCACCCGCTTTGGACCCAGGCCCACCTACTTTGGACCCAGGCCCACCCACTTTGGACCCAGCCCCACCCACTTTGGACCCAGACCCACCCACTTTGGACCCAGGCCCACCCGCTTTGGAGCCAGACCCACCTACTTTGGAGCCAGACCCACCTACTTTGGAGCCAGACCCACCCACTTTGGAGCCAGACCCATCCACTTTGGAGCCAGACCCATCCACTTTGGAGCCAGACCCATCCACTTTGGAGCCAGACCAACCCACTTTGGAGCCAGACCCACCTACTTTGGAGCCAGACCCACCTACTTTGGAGCCAGGCCAACCCACTTTGGAGCCAGACCCACCTACTTTGGAGCCAGACCCACCTACTTTGGAGCCAGGCCAACCCACTTTGGAGCCAGGCCCACCCACTGGTTTTTCCCCACAAAAGGGCTTCATTAGAGACAGAAATACTCCTCAGATCATGCTGGTTAATCAGCTTCTTGATATGACACACCTGTCAGGTGGCTGGATTATCTTGTCAAAAGAGAAATTCTCACTAACAGGGATGTAAACAAATGTGTGCACAACATTTCAAGCTTTTTGTGTGTATGGAACATTTCAGGTATATTTTTATTTCAGCTCATGAAACATGGGACCAACACTTTACATGTTGTGTTTATATTTTTGTTCAGTATAGAAACCCTTCATTGTCAGTATTGGTTGTTGGTCTAGTTCAGAAATGGAGGCGAGCCCAGTATTATTTTAATAGCAGTATTCTCAAATTAATATCTGAATAAGGACATTTGTGTGAACCTGAGGTGACTTCTCCATCTCATCCAGGAAGCTCATGATGCACTGTAGCTTGGTATCTCAATGCTACCGCACGGCAAGCGGTACCGGAGCGCCAAGTCTAGGACCAAAAGGCTTCTTAACAGCTTCTACACCCAAGCCATAAGACTGCTGAACAATTAATCAAATGCCCCCCTCCCCCTTCCTTTTGTTTTGTACACTGCTGCTAGTCGCTGTTTATTATCTATGCATAGTCACTTCACCCCTACCAACATGTGCAAATTACCTCAACTAACCTGTACCCGCGCGCACATTGACTCGGTATCGGTATCCCCTGTATGTAGCCTCGTTATTGATATATTGTGTTACTTTTTATTTTATTTGAGTAAATATATATAACTCTTCTTGAACTGCATTGTTGGTTAAGGGCTTGTAAGTAAGCATTTCAAGGTAAAGTCTACATTGTTGTATTCGGCGCATGTGACAAATAAAGTTTGATTTGAATGTAGAGCGCCCCCATCTGGTAGCACAGGTGTATGGATCAGCTGGCCATGGCGCTCCAGGTTATCAGTGGTCAGGGAGTTGGAGTATTGGTGCTGAAGGAAGAAAACACACACACACACACACACACACACACATACACACACACATACACACACACACACACACACATATATATATATATATATATATACTGCTCAAAAAAATAAAGGGAACACTTAAACAACACAATGTAACTCCAAGTCAATCACACTTCTGTGAAATCAAACTGTCCACTTAGGAAGCAACACTGATTGACAATAAATTTCACATGCTGTTGTGCAAATGGAATAGACAACAGGTGGAAATTATAGGCAATTAGCAAGACACCCCCAATAAAGGAGTGGTTCTGCAGGTGGTAACCACAGACCACTTCTCAGTTCCTATGCTTCCTGGCTAATGTTTTGGTCCCTTTTGAATGCTGGCGGTGCTTTCACTCTAGTGGTAGCATGAGACGGAGTCTACAACCCACACAAGTGGCTCAGGTAGTGCAGCTCATCCAGGATGGCACATCAATGCGAGCTGTGGCAAGAAGGTTTGCTGTGTCTGTCAGCGTAGTGTCCAGATCATGGAGGCACTACCAGGAGACAGACCCGTACATCAGGAGACGTGGAGGAGGCCGTAGGAGGGTAACAACCCAGCAGCAGGACCGCTACCTCTGCCTTTGTGCAAGAAAGAGCAGGAGGAGCACTGCCAGAGCCCTGCAAAATGACCTCCAGCAGGCTACAAATATGCATGTGTCTGCTCAAACGGTCAGAAACAGACTCCATGAGGGTGGTATGAGGGCCCGATGTCCACAGGTGGGGGTTGTGCTTACATCCCAACACCGTGCAGGACGTTTGGCATTTGCCAGAGAACACCAAAATTGGCAAATTCGCCACTGGCGCCCTGTGCTCTTCACAGATGAAAGCAGGTTCACACTGAGCACATGTGACAGACGTGACAGTCTGGACATGCCGTGGAGAACGTTCTGCTGCCTGCAACATCCTCCAGCATGACCGGTTTGGCGGTGGGTCAGTCATGGTGTGGGGTGGCATTTCTTTGGGGGGCCGCACAGCCCTCCATGTGCTCGCCAGAGGTAGCCTGACTGCCATTAGGTACCGAGATGAGATCCTCAGACCCCCTGTGAGACCATATGCTGGTGCGGTTGGCCCTGGGTTCCTCCTAATGCAAGACAATGCTAGACCTCATGTGGCTGGAGTGTGTCAGCAGTTCCTGCAAGAGGAAGGCATTGATGCTATGGACTGGCCCGCCCGTTCCCCAGACCTGAATCCAATTGAGCACATCTGGGACATCATGTCTCGCTCCATCCACCAACGCCACGTTGCACCACAGACTGTCCAGGAGTTGGCGGATGCTTTAGTCCAGGTCTGGGAGGAGATCCCTCAGGAGACCATCCGCCACCTCATCAGGAGCATGCCCAGGCGTTGTAGGGAGGTCATACAGGCACGTGGAGGCCACACACACTACTGAGCCTCGTTTTGACTTGTTTTAAGGACATTACATCAAAGTTGGATCAGCCTGTAGTGTGGTTTTCCACTTTAGTTTTGAGTGTGACTCCAAATCCAGACCTCCATGGGTTGATAAATTGGATTTCCATTGATTATTTTTGTGTGATTTTGTTGTCAGCACATTCAACTATGTAAAGAAAAAAGTATTTAATAAGATTATTTCATTCATTCAGATCTAGGATGTGTTATTTTAGTGTTCCCTTTATTTTTTTGAGCAGTGTATATAGTTCTTCCTCTAGCAGGTTCAGCATGTCTATTATACAGGGGTTGGCAATTCCAGTCCTCCAGGGCCTGATTGATGCCACAGTTCTGCCCCAGCTCCAGTTAACACACCTGACTCCAATAATCACCTAATCATGATCTTCAGTTTTGAATGTAATTAGTTTAATCAGCTGTGTTTGCTAGGGATGGGGGGAAAGTGTGACACCAATCAGGCCCTTGAGGAGTTGCCCACCCCTGTCAGGTCGTTCAGGGTGGCCATAGACTGGGCTCTGCTCAACAGTGCCCCCCCCGTCGCTGGTCCTCCACACTCACTGACTGCTAAATCTCCTGTTATACAGAGAAGAAAAAACTTTGACAACATTACAACCATATGGATATAATTATAGACAATATACAGATAAGTAAGACAGGTGTTGAGAATGAGACATTGAATAGACATGGGGATTATTCCAAAGATCAGGTCTCATACATGATCTGTTATGTTAAACGTATATAGAGCTAGAATCATCAACAAATCCTTGGTTTGTTACCTGTGAGCATTGAGATTCTCTGCGATTGGACAGTGCACGCGACAGCACTCTCAGGTTCGTGACGTCATCCAGGTCAGTCGCAACGTTCACATTGTTAAAGTCTGTGGACAAATAGAGGACAACATGAGCACAATGTCTATATGTGTTTAGAAGTCAGGATATGTTAACTGGCAATGGAGAAAGGAAATTGGGAAGCCAGCTACAGTGCATCTACTTCACACTCATTTACATTATGTCCGTGAATGACTGATGGGCTAAGTTGTCATGAGAGGCCTTGGGAGAGATTGATCTGTGTTCTGAGCCTTGGCGTCAGAGTCAGTGGGGGGTGATGAGGTTCCTGTTGTAGGGGGAGGTGGGGCTCTGGTTACGGGGGGAGGAGGAGGTGGTCTTTTTTTGCAGCCCACCTTGGTGCTGTGGGATCTCAGGGTTTCCATCTCCTCCTGGGCCGAGGTCTGTACCTCTGCAGCACTCTGGGCTCTCATCTGCTGCTGCTCCTACAGCATATCGGGAGGGGGGCGACATTAGGCAGGCAGGCAGTGCCACGCGGAGCGAAACGGGGGAACCCTAGACGCTGATCGCGGGTCAGTTTAGCATTTTCCCTCACTAATGTTTAAGGTTAGGATTGGGGGAGGAGAAGCTAATCTTAGATCTGTACCTAGGCGAAACTTCCCCCCCCCGGAGTGGGAACAAGCCTTGTTTCAGATCTGTTTGTGTAATCTTACACTTACATTTTAGTAGTTTATAAGATGCTCTTATCCAGAGCAGTTAGTGCATTCATCTTAAGATAGCTAGGTGTGACAACAACAAATCACAGTTGTAGCAAGTACATTTTTCCTCAATAAAGTAGTTATCACCAAAGTCAGAGCTAGAAAGGGAGGGGAAAAGTCAAGTGTGAGTGTTGGTCCACGAAAGGCAAGTCACCTGACAAAAGCATTTGGCTCGGTGGTGGTAATGCCGTTGGCATTTGTTGAGGAGGGAAAACCTGGAAAAAATGGCCACTTGATGGGGCCAAGTGGATACAAAATAAAACTAAGGAGCATCATCTGTTGGAGCCAGGGAACATTTGGGTTTGAAAAAAAAAAAGTGTCAGAGAGGACAGAGAGGTCAGAGAGGACAGAGAGGTCAGAGAGGACAGAGAGGTCAGAGAGGACAGAGAGGTCAGAGAGGACAGAGAGGTCAGAGAGGACAGAGAGGTCAGAGAGGACAGAGAGGTCAGAGAGGTCCAGAGAGGACAGAGAGGGACAGAGAGGTCAGAGAGGTCAGAGAGGACAGAGAGGACAGAGAGGTCAGAGAGGACAGAGAGGTCAGAGAGGTCAGAGAGGACAGAGAGGTCAGAGAGGTCAGAGAGGTCAGAGAGGTCAGAGAGGTCAGAGAGGACAGAGAGGTCAGAGAGGACAGAGAGGTCAGAGAGGACAGAGAGGACAGAGAGGACAGAGAGATCAGAGAGGTCAGAGAGGACAGAGAGATCAGAGAGGTGTAATAGATGAAAAATTAAGAACAACATAGAGACCACTGTGTCATGACTCACGAAGGATTAAAATATATTTACTGTAGAAAGTTCAGCTATAGTTTGGCGGGTAGCCTAGCGTTGGGCCAGTAACCGAAAAGTCGCTGGTTTGAATCCCCAAGTGGAAAATTCTGCCGTTCTGCCCTTGAGCAAGGAAGTTAACGCCCTGCGACAACAACAACTTCTCCCCGGGCGCCGATGACGTGGGACGATGGTAAAGCAGCCCTCCTCACCTCTCTGATTCAGAGGGGTTGGGTTAAGACAAAGGAGATGATTGTGGACTACAGGAAAAAGAGGACTGAGCACACCGCCATTCTCATCGACGGGGCTGCAGTGGAGCAGGTTGAGAGCTTCAAGTTCCTTGGTGTACACATCACCAACAAACTAACAAGGTCCAAGCACACCAAGACAGTTGTGAAGTGGGCACGACAAAACCTATTCCCCCTCAGGAGACTGAAAAGATTTGGCATAGGTCCTCAGATCCTCAAAAGGTTCTACAGCTGCACCATCGAGAGCATCCTGACTGGTTGCATCACTGCCTGGTATGGCAACTGCTCAGCCTCCGACCGCAAGGCACTACAGAGGGTAGTGCGAACGGCCCAGTACATCACTGGGGCCAAGCTTCCTGCCATCCAGGACCTCTATACCAGGCGGTGTCAGAGGAAGGCCCTAAAAATTGTCAAAGACTCCAGCCACCCTAGTCAAAGACTGTTCTCTCTGCTACCGCACGGAAAGCGGTACCGGAGCGCCAAGTTTTGGTCCAAGAGGCTACTAAACAGCCTCTCCCCCAAAGCCATAAGACTCCTGAACATCTAATCAAATGGCTACCCAGACTATTTGCATTGTTGTTGTCCCCCCCCCCCCCCCTTTACAGCACTGCTACTCTCTGTTATTGTCATCTACGCATAGTCACTTGAATAACTCTACCTACATGTACATACTACCTCAACTAACCGGTACCCCCGCACATTGACTCTGTTCAGGTACCCCCCTGTATATAGTCTCGCTATTGGTTGTTTTACTGCTGCTCTTTAATTACTTGCTTCTTTTATCTCTTATTCTTATCTGTATTTTTTGAAACTGTATTTTTGGTTGGGGGCTCGTAAGTAAGCATTTCACTGTAAGGTCTACACCTTTTGTATTCGGCGCATGTGACTAAGAACATTTGTGTCAAGGCTGTGGGTAACTGGTGAAAGGAGTCAGGCGCAGGAGAGCTGCGATGCGTGGACAAGGTATTAAATTCAAGAGAACACCAGTATAAACACAATACTATGGTGCTGGAAAAATACCGGTACCACGAAATAAACGGGCGTAATAACAAAACACGGTAACAATATACCAGCCGTCAGATACAGCCTTACAATAAAACAAACACGCACACAAACATGGGGGAAACCAGAGGGTTAAATAATGAACATGTAATGGGGGAATTGAAACCAGGTGTGTAAAAAAACAAAGACAAAACAAACTAACAAGGAGAGGGACCGACTCCGGCGTAAGTCGTGACAGTACCCCCCCCCCCCCCCCTTGACGCGCAGCTCCAGCAGCGCGCCAACACCGACCCCGGGGACGACCCGGAGGGCGAGGCGCAGGGCGATCCGAATGGAGACGGTGGAACTCCCGCAGCATCGAAGGGTCCAATACGTCCTCCACCGGCACCCAGCATCTCTCCTCCGGGCCGTACCCCTCCACGAGGTACTGAAGGCCCCTCGCCTGACGCCTCGAGTCCAGTATGGATTGGACTGCATACGTCGGGGCCCCCTCGATGTCCAGAGGGGGCGGAGAAACCTCCCGCACCTCAGACTCCTGGAGTGGACCAGCTACCACCGGCCTGAGGAGAGACACATGGAACGAGGAGTTAATACGGTAATCTGGGGGAAGCTGTAAACTGTAATAAACCTCGTTCACTCTCCTCAGGACTTTGAATGGCCCCACAAACCGTGGACCCAGCTTCCGGCGGGGCAGGCGGAAGGGCAGGTTTCGGGTCGAGAGCCAGACCCGGTCCCCCGGTGCAAACACCGGGGCCTCACTGCGGTGGCGGTCTGCGCTGGCTTTCTGACGCCTCACAGCCCGCTGAAGGTGCACATGAGCGGCGTCCCACGTCTCCTCTGAGCGCCTAAACCAGTCGTCCACCACAGGAGCCTCGATCTGGCTCTGATGCCATGGCGCCAGAACCGGCTGGTACCCCAGTACGCACTGGAAAGGGGAGAGGTTGGTAGAGGTGTAGCGGAGCGAGTTCTGGGCCATCTCTGCCCAGGGTATGAACGCCGCCCACTCCCCTGGCCGGTCCTGGAAATAACACCACAGAAACCAACCCACATCCTGGTTTACTCTCTTCACCTGCCCGTTACTCTCGGGGTGAAAACCTGAGGTAAGGCTGACCGAGACCCCCAGATGTTCCATGAACGCCCTCCAGACCCTTGACGTGAATTGGGGACCTCGATTAGACACTATGTCCTCAGGCACCCCGTAGTGCCAGAAGACGAGTGTGAACAGGGCCTCCGCAGTCTGTAGGGCCGTAGGGAGACCGGGCAAAGGGTGGAGACGACAGGACTTAGAAAACCGATCCACACGACCAGGATCGTGGTGTTACCCTGTGAGGGAGGCAGATCCGTCAGGAAGTCCACTGACAGGTGCGACCACAGCCGTTGTGGAACGGGTAAGGGTTGTAACTTCCCTCTGGGCAGGTGCCTAGGGGCCTTGCACTGGGCGCACACTGAGCAGGAGGAAACATAAACCCTCACGTCCTAAGCCAAGGTGGACCACCAGTACTAACTGCCATATATTAACTTATTAAGAAGTGAATTCTATGGACGCGGTGCTGGTGACTATGGATGGATCCAATGGATTAACACGTTTTTGAATACTACATGATTCCTTAATGTGTTATTTCATTGTGTTGATGTCTTCACTATTAATCTACAATGTAGAAAATAGTCAAATAAAGAAAAACCCTTGAATGAGTAGGTGTCCAATCTTTTGACTGGTACTGTATGTGTACGGTACCTGGGAAGTGGTTTTGTATGTTATTGCTGTAAGAGCGAATTGGCTAGCATGCGCTAACTGTAATGGTCACATTGCATCCCTGCTAATTCGCAGTTATTTCCATGCTAACAGACGTATCACGAATCTACAGCCATCAACATACTTTTGCCTCGCACATTTAATGTTTTTTCTTGTATCTATCGTCAGGTATTTGGCGATTTGGGGGTGCAGAGAGAGAGACACAGCTGCATGTGAGCGCTCACATTTTTCAACATGTTTTTTTTTTACAAAAGGATAGATCTGGAGTTAGATCAACTTGGATTTTTCGGCAGGGACATATGCAGGATGCTACCCTCCACAGCATGGCCTTTGCTCCAGATGAAAATTCCAAACCTACAACTTGATTTAGGCCAAAATGAACTGGAGGGATTACTGCTTTTCTTTTCCCAAGCTATACGGAGGGTGCTCTAGCAAACAAACAGCAGAGACCTGAGGAGACCATCCAACCTGGAACTGAGCTTGCTAGGACAGACCAGATACAACTTCAATTAGCACGGAGGTGTGAAGTGAGAGGTGTCGATGCCTTTGGGCCCAACAAGTGGCCGTTCTGCTGCACTGCTGCTTGAATTCCAACTGGCGATCTGTTCACTGTCTGCCCTGGCCTGTCTCCCCCTGTCTGGTACAGGTACCCCCACCACACTCCCCCCTCTCTGTTCACTGTCTGCCCTGGCCTGTCTCCCCCTGTCTGGTACAGGTACCCCCACCACACTCACCCCTCTCTGTTCACTGTCTGTCCTGGCCTGTCTCCCCCTGTCTGGTACAGGTACCTCCACCACACTCACCCCTCTCTGTTCACTGTCTGCCCTGGCCTGTATCCCCCTGTCTGGTACAGGTACCCCCCCCCCCCCACCACACTCTCCCCTCTCTGTTCACTGTCTGCCCTGGCCTGTCTCCCCCTGTCTGGTACAGGTACCCCCCCCCCACCACACTCTCCCCTCTCTCCTGAGCTTTCGCTGACCTCTGGCACACACAGTGAGTGACCCTGAACTTACAATGGCTAGCCCCAAGTCATTATATATTTAAAAACAATTATTGTGCATTTTGCTATTTTGCTATTTGCATCATGACTCCTAAATGCTTTGTTGACCATGAACTTTCTTTACACTCGGGACTCTGACTCTCTATTGGTTACATAGACTTTTGGCCTCCCATCCTATTCTAACCATCTCTCGCCGGCTTTGTATTCATGTTACCTGATGAAATTGCTGTACAATATGATCTTGTTGCCATCTAACGCACATTCAGATGTCATAAATTAGCACTGCAGGGCTCGCCCTGTCCTATGCCATGCCTTGATTGTATTACTGTTGATGATATCTGGAAATGTGAATGCACACCCTGGGCTATCTATCGTTGCTTGCCCCAATTCTGACTTGTGCTCTGATATCTGCTTCACTGATTTCTGCTCTCGTAAAAGCCTGGGTTTTCTGCACATTAATACTAGAAACATAATACCTAAATTGGATCAATTGAAAGTGTGGGTTCACAGCTCCAATCCAGATGTGTTAGTCATTACAGAGATGTGTTTTGAATACTGATGTTAACCTTTTTGGTTGTAACCTTTTTCAGCAAGACAGATCTTCCAAAGGTGGGGAGTGGCTATCTTTACCAAGGATCACCTTCAGTCCTCGGTTGTCTCCACCAAGTCTGTCCCCAAACAATTTGATTTGCTGGTTTTAAGCATTTAAACTTTCAAATGTCTCTTTGTTGACTGTTGCTCGGTGCTATCGTCCACCATCAGCACCGGCCCGTACCCTACCGGCCCTAATGCTCTCTCCTGGCCACTTACACTAAGTCTGAATTTGTACTGCTTGGTGACCTAAACTGGGACATGCTTAAACCACCTGACCAAGTCCTAAAGCAATGGGACTCCCTAAATCTTTCTCAGATTATTACCAATTCCACAAGGTATGACTCCAAACAGCCAGCAGAGGCTACTCTCCTCAATGTTATCCTCTCAAATAATCCTGACAGGTATCAGTCCTGTGTTTTCTGTAATGACCTTAGTGAAACTGTTTAACAGCCTCTGTTTGTAATGGCTGCTCAGTGAAACGACCTGTCCTGACTTATCATAGACGCTTGCTAAAAAACTTTAATGAGAAAGCCTTGATTCATGAACTGGCCTCTATAAAATGGTATAGAATCAGCTTGATCCCCTCTGTCGAAGACACTTGGATCTTATTTTTTTTATATTTTCAGTGGTATTGTTAACAAATATGCCCCCATAAAGAAAATGAGAATTAAAAACAGGTTCAGCCCCTGGTTTGACCGTGATCTTGTAGAGTTACTCCACCTCAAGAATTGCATTTGGCGAAAGGCTCGGCACACGCATAGTTACGAAGTACGATCACATCTGTTACACTGGTGCTAAGACCAGTCTTCCTGTCTTCACTGGACAGCTTCTTCTTCTTCTTCTTCTTCTTTAGGATTAGGTTGACAGATCACATCCAACTTTTAGGTGCATACACCGCCAGCTACTGTACTGGAGTGTGAGGCCAGTCACGGTCAACATATATTACATTCCGGTAATACAAAATTGGGAAAAAACACAATTTCCCTGACAACTTTTAGCCCTCACAACAAAAATAAACAACAGCCCATTCAACTATTTAACCCTGTCTAAAACCTACTCCAGACCAACGGTCTGGGACGACAAAACACTACCACTCAACACCCCCTGCAACTCTTCTGCAGTAAAACATCGCAATCCCAAGTACTTCTCTGTGACTGCCACCACAACCTCTATTTTCTGTGACTTACGTTCCATTTCTGCATTACAGTTGACAACCATGGCTATGAATGCTAAGAAACCAACCTTACAGATGTACATATTATTCTTATCCCTCTTTGTGGGTCTCTGCCAACTCACAGGAATCCTCTCAGGATCCCTCAACCTGTACCCCTCATTCTGTACCCCTCAACCTGTACCCATCTTCCTCTACCACTCTCTTCACTGCTTCAGCACACAACACTTTCTTTACTACTTTGACCCATGTTAACCTCCAGCTGCCTTTGTCTCACCGGACACCTCCGATTCCATCCCCATGTGCACCTCCACAGCTCATACACAGCTTTCTCCACCGATACTACACATTCCTTTGTCTCATGCCATCCTGCACACCTTTGACATCTAGGAATATCCCTCCTACACACTGCTGCCACATGACCATAAGCTTGGCACATAAAACACTAGTATTTTCAGAACAAAAACTCTCACGGGATAACTGACACATCCTATCTTGACCTAGTCGGGCAAAAACTCTGCATCAAAACTCAGGAGGACGGACAAAGTCTTCTCCGTTTCACCAAGTTTTCCACCGGGTCTACGTCACACCAAACGACTGGATTCACAGACACCAGGAATCCTCAATTTCAGCAGATCCTCCTCAACACTTAAAGCCACCCCTGTTATCACTCCTTTCAATGGCGCCCTACTTCCGGACAGAAAAGCCAGTCATAGTTCTTGTCCCTAGTCGCGTGGTCCGGAGTGCCAGCTCCCTCTGGACTGAAGAAACACAATAAATCTGTCTGACTATATATGTTTCTCAGTTCACGAGTCCACTTCGAGTTACTTTCACCAATTCAACAGTCCCCAATCTCTTCTCCACCGAACCTGACACCACATATTTATCAGCCAGAAAACAAGGATCCATTCTCTCCACAAATCTCACTCCCACTGGGCCAGAATCATCCTTATCATCATAAGGACGAGACACAAACTCAGCAGTCCTCACTGTAGGTACTTCATCCACAAGTCAGGTTCCATCTCTGAACCACTGGAGGACATATCCCTCTTTTTGCTCCTGATGCCAACCTTCCTCACAGCACAGCTTCCCTCTACACTCAGCTCCTTCCTCACAGCGCAGCTTCCCTCTACACTCAGCTCCTTCCTCACAGCACAGCTTCCCTCTACACTCAGCTCCTTCCTCACAGCCCAGCTTCCCTCTACACTCAGCTCCTTCTTCACAGCACAGCTTCCCTCTACACTCAGCTCCTTCTTCACAGCACAGCTTCCCTCTACACTCAGCTCCTTCCTCACAGCCCAGCTTCCCTCTACACTCAGCTCCTTCTTCACAGCACAGCTTCCCTCTACACTCAGCTCCTTCTTCACAGCACAACATCCCTCTACACTCAGCTCCTTCTTCACAGCACAACTTCCCTCTACACTCAGCTCCTTCCTCACAGCACAGCTTCCCTCTACACTCAGCTCCTTCCTCACAGCACAGCTTCCCTCTACACTCAGCTCCTTCTTCACAGCCCAGCTTCCCTCTACACTCAGCTCCTTCTTCACAGCACAACATCCCTCTACACTCAGCTCCTTCTTCACAGCCCAGCTTCCCTCTACACTCAGCTCCTTCTTCACAGCCCAGCTTCCCTCTACACTCAGCTCCTTCCTCACAGCACAGCTTCCCTCTACACTCAGCTCCTTCCTCACAGCACAGCTTCCCTCTACACTCAGCTCATTCTTCACAGCACAGCTTCCCTCTACACTCAGCTCCTTCTTCACAGCACAGCTTCCCTCTACACTCAGCTCCTTCTTCACAGCCCAGCTTCCCTCTACACTCAGCTCCTTCTTCACAGCACAGCTTCCCTCTACACTCAGCTCCTTCCTCACAGCACAGCTTCCCTCTACACTCAGCTCATTCTTCACAGCACAGCTTCCCTCTACACTCAGCTCCTTCTTCACAGCACAGCTTCCCTCTACACTCAGCTCATTCTTCACAGCACAGCTTCCCTCTACACTCAGCTCATTCTTCACAGCACAGCTTCCCTCTACACTCAGCTCCTTCTTCACAGCACAGCTTCCCTCTACACTCAGCTCATTCTCGGCGGACATCACTGCACCTGTCACTCTCGTCACATTAAATTTCCTTCTGTACCTCTTTCAAAGGTTCTGTGAATTCCTCCATTCCAAATTCCCCCATAACATGTTCTCCTTTTCTCATGTTTTTCTTTTCCATCATCTTGTCCTTCATCAGATCTTCCAGAAGGCTTGTACAATCCCCCACTCCATGTTCACTCATACTATGTTCCACTTTCCTCCTTTTCCCTATCCGCCATCTTGGCAGCCATCTTCCTTTAATCCCCTCCTCCCAAAAGTCTTCCTGGACAGCTGTTACAAATGCAACAAGCATGTCTCTGTCACCAACAAATACAGTCATGGGTGCTATCTCTACAATTCACTTGAAAGGCAAAGCACTCTGGGAAATAAGGCTTTACACACCAGGCAGTGTGCCAATTGAACACTGTTCCAATGTCTATACAGGTCCACACTTTCAGATTTAATTTAACACTCTCAGTGTTCAGTGTAACACTGAAGAATTTGCTGTGTAAGTAACCTCAATGACCAAACTGTATGGCTCTGTGAAACTGGTGTAAAAAGTGTCCACTCACTCCCATATCAACAACTGCATATCTCATTATCATGGTCCTGTAGCTGCCCTGTTTCCCCCAACTCTATCTCCTTCTCAAATCCTTTCAAAATAAGCAAGGTTCATAATGAATTAAAATAGCCCTACTGAGTCCTAAAATATAGGCAACAAACATGAGGTGGTATATTTGTCAGCAAAACATTAAAGTTCCCAGAGAAACCAACTGCTATGATCCCGTGGAAAATCTGCCAGCCCCCCTGTGGCTCAGTTGGTAAAGCATGGTGTTTGCAACGGCAGCATGGTGTGTGCAACGGCAGGGTTGTGGGTTCGATTCCCACGGGGGGCCAGGACAAAAAAAATGTATGAAAGGTATGTATTCACTACTGTAAGTCGCTCTGGATAAGAGCATCTGCTAAATGACTAAAATATAAATGTAAAATGTTATACACAGTTGAAGTTTACATACACTTAGGTTGGAGTCATTAAAACTCATTTTTCAACCACTCCACAAATTTCTTGTTAACAAACTATAGTTTTGGCAAGTCGGTTAAGAAATCTACTTTGTGCATGACACAAGTCATTTTTCCAACAATTGTTTACAGACAGATTATTTCACTTATAATTCACTTTCACAATTCCAGTGGGTCAGAAGTTTACATACACTAAGTTGACTGTGTCTTTAAACAGCTTGGACAATTCCAGAAAATTATGTCATGGCTTTAGAAGCTTCTGATAGGCCAATTGACATCATTTGAGTCAACTGTAAGTGTACCTAGGCCTTGAAATACATCCATATCTTCAAACTCAGTGCCTCTTTGCTTAACATCATGGGAAAATCAAAAGAAATCAGCCAAGACCTTAGAAAAATAATTGTAGACCTCCACAAGTCTGTTTCATCCTTGGGATCAATTTCCAAATGCCTGAAGGTACAGACAATAGTCTGTACATCTGTACAGACAATAGTACGCAAGTATAAACACCATGGGACCACGCAGCCGTCATACCGCTCAGGAACGAGACGTGTTCTGTCTCCTAGAGATGAACGTACTTTGGTGCAAAAAGTGCAAATCAATCCCAGAACAGCAGCAAAGGACCTTGTGAAGATGCTGGAGGAAACAGGTACAAAAGTATATATAGCAACAGTAAAACGAGTCCTATATCGACATAACCTGAAAGGCCGCTCAGCAAGGAAGAAGCCACTGCTCCAAAACCAACATAAAAAAGCCAGACTACCGTTTGCAACTGCACATGGGGACAAAGATCATACTTTTTGGAGAAATGTCCTCTGGTCTGATGAAACAAAAACAGAACTGTTTGGTCATAATGACAATCATTATGTTTGGAGGAAAAAGGGGGAGGCTTGCAGGCCGAAGAACAACATCCCAACTGTGAAGCACAGGGGTGCCAGCATCATGTTGTGGGGGTGCTTTTCTGCAGGAGGGACTGGTGCACTTCACAAAATAGATGGCATCATGAGGCAGGAAAATTATGTGGATGTATTGAAGCAACATCTCAAGACATCAGTCAGGAAGTTAAAGCTTGGTCACAAATGGGTCTTCCAAATGGATAATGACCCCAAGCATACTTCCAAAGTTGTGGCAAAATGGCTTAAGGACAACAGAGTCAAGGTATTGTAGTGGCCATCACAAAGCCCTGACCTCAATCCTATAGAAAATTAGTGGGCAGAACAGAAAAAGTGTGTGCGAGCAAGGAGGCCAACAAACCTGACTCAGTTACACCAGCTCTGTCAGGAGGAATGGGCCAAAATTCACCCAACTTATTGTGGGAAGCTTGTGAAGGCTACCCAAAACGTTTGACCCAAGTTAAACAATTTAAAGGGCAATGCTACCAAATACTAATTGTGTGTATGTAAACTTCTGACCCACTGGGAATGTGATGAAAGAAATAAAAGCTGAAATAAATCATTCTCTCTACTATTATTCTGAAATTCCACATTATTAAAATAAAGTGGTGATCCTAACTGACCTAAGACAGGGAATTTTTACTAGGATCAAATGTCAGGAATTGTTAAAAACTGAGTTTAAATGTATTTGGCTAAGGTGTATGTAAACTTCCGACTTCAACTGTATATATATATATTTTTATTTCTTTGACAAAATAACAATATTCTCTGGATAATATTGATTTACTCCCTAATAATAATACAGCTAATTAGAATTATGTTATTGAGGACTGGCCAGTAACACATTAGTTATTAATAATACAACCCTTAATTAAGGTCTAATATATTGATTTACGGCATAATAAATTCCTTATTTACTACTTATATATATATATATATATATATATATATATATATATATATATATATATATATATATATACACACACACTTATATATACACACACTAATAAACTACTTAATAGTGGCTAATATGTGAACATTGTATAAAAAATAAATAAAGTCGCACACTCTATGTGTGTTCATAACATTTTAATGAGTAAACCTCAACCAAAGTTTCACAATGCAGTGCCTTCTTTAGGAATGGTTAATATGTGTATTTAATGCATAGTGTTACACATGCTTTTAATTGATAGGAAAGGTAGAAGAAGAGACAAGAAAGACAGGAGGCGTTTTACATGTTAGTCATTTAGCAGACGCTCTTATCCAGTCGGCTGTGGCACTAACCACTAGACCACTGCAGGCCGCTCCATAAAGACATTTTTCCATAAAGACATTCTTATATACGTCTTTCATAGCAAAAGGATTTGTCATTTCTCAAATATTAAAAGGGTAATCTAGGAATGGTACACCCATTTTTTTTAACTTTTAAATTAGACACTCCAGCTTACTGTTGAAACAATATCTATCCCAATTACTGTACACCCACTTAAGGGTATAACAAATACGTTTTGTGCAAATTAGTGGTTAGAGGACCAATTAGAAAACAGAAGAGGAAAGGCCCCTCCCACTTGTGACATGTCATGACTTACTTGAACCACCTATTGAGATGTGCCTTTTTGTTGAGTAGATCATGTGATAAATGAGATGAAAATGAGACTAAAGTGCATCTTTAATGATATATAGCCATTAATTCTTGAAGAATGTAACTTAAAATGTCTCATGAGCTTAGTGCTGTCCTACTTCACCACAAGCCAAAATATTAGCTTGTTTTACTATATTTTTTGTAAACAATGTAATTGTAAAAAAAAAAAAACATTGTAAAGCTTACAAAACATGGTTAAAGCTATCAGACAGTCACCCAAACTTCTGTCTATGAATTTAAGAGATACATTTCTTCAGCTCTCTCCCTAAGCTTTTTACAAAAAAAATTGTCAGGGTTACTGTTTGTTTGAATCCCATATTGCCCCTTTAATAAATAAGTAAATATATTTCAGGTTATTCATCTTCACAAATAAATCAATACAACAGTAAGGCCCATTGAAAACAACACTCACTCAGCAGGATGTGTCCAGGGAAATGTGAACACACAATATACTAGATAGGATATGCAGCAATAGGCTACCTCTCGTTCTTCCAGAGCATGCCAGCCATTACTTTAAAAGATAAATCTCCCAAACGAATAGCACTTGCACTCAGACTGCCAATAAAACCTTGCCCTTGACTGCATCACGGTAAGAATTTAAATGGTAAGAAACATCAGAATGAACAAGGTGCTCAGCAAATAAAGGGAGCTGAACAAACTGTGCCCATGATCAAAAATGGATTCGTAAGGGTAAAGGCAGGGGTAAGGGTAGAGATAAGGGTAGGTGTAAGGGTAGGGGTTGGGGTCGACAGTAGTTGTTGGGCGATCTGAACAGATGTAATCGCTGTCAGCATCGACCCCACTGGAGTAAAATTGGACAAAGCCTGGCTTGTCGGTCTTGATATGGGAGTTGATCCAGGACTGGTAACTGGACACTCTGGTGTAGACCCCAGGGAGATTGGGCCGAGCGCAGCCTTGACCCCAACTAACAACCCCAGACTGGACCCAGACAGAGTTCTGTTGAATCACCATTGGACCTCCTGAGTCACCCTGAGAAGATGGAGCAAAGTCATTAAAAGAAGGCACGCTCTAGGAAATGAATTGGAACAGGGCCCAGTTTATCAAAAGTTATCTGATCAGATTTCGGCAATCTGATTGGATTAAAAGCATATAAATATGATGAATAGAACAGGCGTATCATTGACCTGAATGGGGACGCCCGTTCTATTCATTCTATTTCTATGCATTTAAAACTATCCGCTTGCAGAAATCCGAATAGATAACTTTTGAAAAACTGGGCCCTGTAGTAGAATAAGATGGTTTAGCGTGAAATTTACCTGACACGAGTCCTTGCCCCCTGCAAGATCACCAGCACAGAGCATGTTGTCTGTGATTGATCCGGCCCCATTGAGGCAGTCACACTGTTTGTTCCCCACAACTGAAACCTCCACTTCTTGCAGATCCTGGGGGGATGGGATGGGAACTGAAGGAAATAAAGGAAGACAAGTGATGGGAGATTAAAAATGGGAGGTAACAACTTTATGACAGTTTTCATCAGGTTGTCAATTTCCATCGCAATAAGATTTTTTTTTTCTTTTTCGTATGCACCTGCATTGTGACGACTGGGGATACTGTTTCACATCTCATCAACATCTCCTACAATGGATCATGAATGTGTCCTCACCTCCTTCATTGATGTTACCCCAGCCGGTCACCCAGCTATCAGTACCATTGTTGAAAACACTATCACTTGCTGCCAGACAGACGGGTAGAATGTAGTTTGTGAAGTTGACTGGTGAGGAGAGTTTTAGCAGAGCGATGTCATTGTCCTTTGTGAAACCGTTGTAATCTGGATGTATAATGATCTCAGCCACAGTTCTGGACACTTCGTTGGAGTTAATTCCCTCCAGGGTCTGTCGACCAAGGCTAATGTTCCAACCATTTGGGTCTGAGCTTTGTTGGAACGAAAAAATGTAAATAAATTAAGATGGATCAAAGTGATGAAATATAAGATGAACATGGAATTAATGGACAGTTACATTTTGGAAAACTTATTTCAAGAGTTGCGCTCAGCTGCATCACAAATAATAGACATAATAATTTATTTGTATTACAACTTTTATGTCCAACTTTTATGTCACGCTAACTCACCTGGGGAAGCAGTGGGCTGCAGACATCACCCACACCTTGTTAATGAGGGACCCACCGCAAACATGTCCGTCAGACATTTGGAGACTTGCCTGCCAGGGCCAACTTCCTGCAGGGGCATTTTCACCTCCCACTATTTTGTTGTTGAGTGGAGGGGTGCCACACACTAACATAAAAATAGAGATTATTCAAATTAAATACTCCACATTTGCCATTGGTATTAGATCAACAATTTATATAGGAAACCTATAGTGTGATATCTGCACCGGGATTTCAGCCAAACTGATTTTAGATGAAAATACAATGTCAGAAACTCATGTTTAGCACTTGGAGGGTTCCTCAAGGGTTCTGTCGGAAGGGTGATGGTTCTATGTGGAACCATACTGATCCAAAGAATCCTTCGAGCCCTTCAATGGTTCTTTGCACTTTGCAGAAAATTATTATTTCCTCATTTGAAGGGGTGGTGGCTCAATAGAATATTTTGGGGAGTGGTTTGCTCACAGCTGTTTTTGTGAATGTGTGAGTGAGTGTGTCATGCCAGTTTATCTAATCTGTTGTGTTATGCAATTACATGTTATAGATGTGACCTAAGGCCGGGAAACCACAGGAAGAGGCGACCTGGCACGCAGGCCGGGCTTGTCATTTTGGAAGTATGTCAACAATGGGCGGCTAGGTACTGAGTTTCCCAAATTCCCACACACAGATGGAATTCTTGTCTGGGGCTCAGGTGAGTCAGAAAGTAGGGCGCAATATGTAAACCGACTGTGAAATATATACTTTCTCCTTTGAGTCAAGTAAAGAGGAGAAAAATGCATGTTACGCGCCTGAAAACCCAGAGCAGATGACGGATAGCGAACTTGAAATTGATCCTGACGAAAGTGAGTATGATTCGTAGAGAAAGTGGATCCATGCCTTTTGGCCGATCCATTTGTGGTGAAGAAGTAGTTGTGTTCTGTCAATTCGATCAGAGTATCCAGCGGTGAACTTTTTGTGCTGCTCATATGTCGTTTCAAGACTCGGGGACCAAAGCGGTGTCCTGCCTTTGTTCCGAACCCACTATGGTGTTTGGGGATAGTGATATATAGAGTATGTAGGGTTAGAGGGTGGTGCCATTTCCCCTTTTCCCTTTTTTGGGTGAATAAATGTGCAATGCACTTTTCAAACTTTGAAAGGATACAATAAGCAACAAAGTGTCTAATCTGCCGGAAAGCCAGAGGGAGATTACATGTTATATACAGTGAGTGTACAAAACATTAGGAACACCTGCTTTTTCCATGATATAAACTGACCAGGTGAATCCATGTGAAAGCTATCATTCCTTATTGATGTCACTTGTTAAATCCACTTCAATCAGCGTAGATGAAGGGGAGGAGAGCAATTAAAGAAGGATTTTTAAGCCTTGAGGCAATTCAAATCTAATCTAATTTTATTGTCATATCAACCGAATACAACGGTTCACCTTACCGTGAATTTTCTTTTACATTTTTTATTTATTTAACCAGGCAAGTCAGTTAAGAACAAATTCTTATTTACAATGATGGCCTACAAGAGAACAGTGGGTTAACTGCTTTGTTCAGGGGCAGAACGACAGATTTTTACCTTGTCAGCTCAGGGATTCAATCCAGCAACCTTTCGGTTTCTGACCCAACGCTCTAACCACTAGGCTACCTGCTGGTTTCTGGCCCAACGCTCTAACCACTAGGCTACCACTAGGCTACCTGCTTACTTACAAGGCCTTAACCAACAATCCCGTTCAATAAATAGAGTTAAGAAAATATTTCTAAATAAACTAATGTAAAAAAAATAACACAATAAATGAACAATAACGAGACTATATACAGGGGCTACCGGTATCGACTCAATGTGCTGGGTACAGGTTAGCTGAGGTAATTTGTACATGTAGGTAGGGATAAAGTGACTATGCATAGATAATAAACAGCGAGTAGCAGCAGTGTAAAATGTAAATAATCCGGGTGGCCATTTCATTAATTGTTCAGGAGTCTTATGGATTGGGGGTAGAAGCTGTTAAGGAGCCTTTTGGACCTAGACTTGCGCTCCTGTACCACTTCCCATGCGGTAGCAGAGAGAACAGTCTATGACTTGGGTGGCTGGAGTCTTTGCCAATGTTTTAGGGCCTTCGTCGGACACGCCTAGTATTTAGGTCCTGGATGGCAGGAAGCTTGGCCCCAGTGATGTGCTGGGCCGTATGCACTACCCTCTGTAGGGCCTTACGGTCAGATGCCGAGCATTAGCCATACCAGGCGGTGATGCAACCGGTCAAGATGCTCTCAATGGTGCAGCTGTAGAACCTTTTGAGGATCTGGGGGGACCCATGCCAAATCTTTTCAGTCTCCTGGGGGGGAAAAGTTGTTGTCATGCCCTCTTCATGACTGTCTTGGTGTGTCTGGACCAAGTTAAATCCTTAGTGACGGAGACCGAGGAACTTGAAGCTCTCGACCCGCTCCAATAAAGCCCAGGGGGCATGCTCGGCCCTTTTTTTCCCCTGTAGACCACGATCAGCTCCTTTGTCTGGCTGACGTTGAGGGAGAGGATGTTGTCATGGCACCACAGTGCCCGGTCACTGATCTCCTCCCTATAGGCTGTCTCATCGTTGTCAGTGATCAGGCCTAGCACCGTCGTGTCGTCAGCAAACTTAATGATGGTGTTGGAGTCGGGCACAGCCATGCAGTGAACTGGGAGTACATGAGGGGACTAAGTATACACCTCTGAGGGGCCCTCTTGTTGACGGTCAGCGTGGCAGATGTGTTGTTACCTACCCTTACCACCTAGGGGTGGCCCGTCAGGATGTCGAAGATCCAGTTGCAGAGGGACGGAAATTCTCACATGGAATAGCCTTCATTTCTCAGAACAAAAATAGACTGATGAGTTTCAGAGGAAAGTTCTTTGTTTCTGGCCATTTTGAGCCTGTAATCGAACCCACAAATGCTGATGCTCCAGATACTCAAATAGTCTAAAGAAGGCCAGTTTTATTGCTTCTTTAACTCAGGACAACAGTTTTCAGCTGTGCTAATATAATTGCAAAAGGGTTTTATAATGATCAGTTAGCCTTTTAAAATGATAAACTTGGATTAGCTAACACAACGTGCCATTGGAACACAGGAGTGATGGTTGCTGATAATGGGCCTCTGTACACCTATGTAGATATTCCATAAAAAAATCTGCCGTTTCCATCTAGAATAGTAATTTACAACATTAACAATGTCTAAACCGTATCTCTGATCAATTTGATGCTGTTTTAATGGACAAGAAATGCGCTTTTCTTTTAAAAACAAGGACATTTCTAATTGACCCCAAACTTTTGAACGGTAGTGTATATAACATACTATATGATTAAGATGAGAGATGGTTACAATTCAGTCAGTCAGAGAGGATTGAGAAGTGGATTGAAAATCACTTATTGGACTAAAGGTAAACTCACCAGTGGCTGATGAAGGGCCAACCGTTGAAGTGGTGTCTACAATAGCAGTGATGTTTCCAGTAGTTGCTGGAGGGAATAGACAGAGAGGTTGAAAACCAAGCACGAGCACTTCCTGTAAAGCCCTGTAGCCCCAAAATATGAGATTTACTTTTTTGTTTAAACGCTTGTTTGTTATGTTGTATCATGCGGCAACCACCAGTTGATTTCTAAAGTTATTTTGTGACATTTTAAGAGTAATGTGCTGCAACCACTGGTTGATGTATATTATTTTGGGACATTTTGATAGTAATTATAAACCAGACAGAAACAATGACTGCTACATAATAACAAAACAGGGTTTTAGCATTTAGACTTTTGCTCGTTGTTTGAATGAGGAAGTGCTAAGCACCCCCAAAACCATTCTGCTCATGATCCACTAGAAATTCATCATCTAGCCAGGAGGTTAAAAAACTAATTAGTCACATTTGGGCAGTCTTGATACAACATTTTTTTTACATAAATGCAATGGCTAATTGGATCAGTCTAGTGGCCAAAATCTAAATTGCACCTGGGCTGGAATAATACATTATGGCCTTTCTCTTGCATTTCAAAGATGATGGTATAAAAAAATACAAAAGAACGGTTGGCTTTTTCTTTGTATTATCTTTTACCAGATCTAATGTGTTATATTCTCCTACATTCCTTTCACATTTCCGCAAACTTCAAAGTGTTTCCTTTCAAATGGTACCAAGAAAATGCATATCGTTGCTTCAGGGCCTGAGCTACAGGCAGTTAGATTTGGGTATGTCATTTTAGGCGAAAATTGATAAAAAGGCGCAGATCCTTAAGAGGTTTTAATATAATATCACAAAATTATTCATGATACTTTTGATACTTAAGTATATTTTATCAATTACATTTACTTTTGATACTTAAGTATATTTAAAACCAAATACTGTTAGACTTTTACTCAAGTAGTATTGTACTGGGTGACTTTCACTTTTACTTTAGTCATTTTCTATTAAGGTATCTTTACTTTTACTCAAGTATGATGATTTGGGTACTTTTTCCACCACTGTTTATAAGTCATCTGACTAGGGATAGCTAATGTTAGCAATCATGGCTACTTAGGCCATACACATTGTATTTACTGAAGACAATACTTCTAAAGCGATTCAAACACTTTTGACATCATCTAAGGTGCATCATGTGGTTTTAACCAACAACAAAGTAGGCAAAGATTAGCTAATTTACTAAATTAAACAATGCATGGAATGTGTGTATAGAAACTACACTAAAACACTATGAAAACAGTTGTGTTACAAAATCTTTCATTCTAAATCACAGATTATCTCGAGTGATATTGTAGCAATATTAATTTCATTTAAGTGTGCAAGTTAACTTGCATTCCCATGCATTCTTTCTGTAGAATAAGGAAGTAAATTGATTTATCTGTGCTAGTTCATTCACTATGAAGTGATGTGATCTCTGCTTGTTTCCTGTTATCTATAAGTATCACATGCTGGTTTCAGTCTTCTATAATTCAGTCAGAGTTGAAAATGTGGAATTGGACACAATGTAAACTCACCAGGAAGAGCAGTGGTCACCACACCTTGTGAAACAAAAGGGTGGAATCAAGGTCAGCCAAATGAAATTCACATGTAAAATAGTAGCACAAACATCATCAAACAAAGTGGATAAAGTACTTACCCATCATCAACAGAAGCAACACGGAAAGCGTCCTTTGACCCCCCATTGTCAGAAGCTCTTTTTCCGCTCAAATCTAGGAGCAAACATGATTATCATTATCGTCATATCCCCGAATATCATTATCCCCTTCTTCAAAACTGACTTCATTCACAAATATGTTAGACAAGCTCACCTGTTTCTGTGTAGTTCTGTTGTGTTGGCACTATACATGTACGACTCTATATACTGTAGACAATGGGGGCTGGTCAATGAGATCAATGAATGATCTCTATGACATGTACTGCCGTTGTGACAAGTGCACTCACAATTTAATGCTGTATCTAAGAATAGCTAACCTGTTTCTCTGCGTTCTTTCTTTTATCCAGATAGCTGGCACTAGGCATATAGTATGTCTCTGAATGTTCTGGTAGCAAATACCTACCTAACCGGTTTGAATACATCTTCCACCGTTGATGGGCCATCACCAGGGCAATTAGGTACACTCTCAGAAAAAAGGGTTCCAAAATGGTTCTTCGGCTGTCCCCATAGGAGAACACTTTTTGGGGTCTAGGTACAAAACTTTTTTGTTCCAGGTAGAACCATTTTTGGGTTACATGTAGAGTTCTCTGCGGAAAGGGTTCTACATGGAACCCAAAAGTGTTCTACCTGGAACGAAAAATGGTTCTTCAAAGGGTTCTTCTACGGGGACAGCCGAAGAACACGTTTAGATTCTAGATAGCATACACTCTTCAGGAAACAAAGGTACTAGGTTAAGGGTCTGTGAGAGGGTTTTGTACATGCAGTAATGTATGCATTTTTTTATGCAGAATAGTGTAGATTAACTGGAAGAATAAACCGATATCTTGATATGCCTTGCTCATATACAGTACCAGTCAAACATTTGGACACACCTACTCACTCAAGAGTTTTTCTTTATTTTTACTATTTTCTACATTGTAGAATAATAGTGAAGGCATCAAAAATATGAAATAACCCATATGGAATCATGTAGTAACGAAAAAGGTGTTAAACAAATCAAAATATATTTTAGATTTTAGATTCTTCAAAGTAGCTACCCTTTGCCTTGATGACAGCTTTTCACACTCTTGGCATACTCTCAACCAGCTTCATGAAGAATGCTTTTCCAACAGTCTTGAAGGAGTTCCCACAAATTGCTGAGCACTTGTTGGCTGCTTTAGCTTCACTCTGCGGTCCAACTCATCCCAAACCATCTGAATTGGGTTGAGGTCGGGTGATTGTGGAGGTCAGCTCATCTGATGCAGTACTCCATCGCTCTCTTTCTTGGTCCAATAGCCCTTACACAGCCTGGAGTTGTGTTGGGTCATTGTCCTGTTGAAATACAAATGATTGTCCCACTAAGCGCATACCAGATAGGATGGCGTATCTCTGCAGAATGCTGTGGTCGACATGCTGGTTAAGTGTGCCTTGAATTCTAAATAAATCACAGACAGTGTCACCAGCCAAGCACCCCCACACCATTACCCCTCCTCCTCCATGCTTCACGGTGGGAACCACACATGCGGAAATCATCTGTTCACCTATTCTGTGTCTCACAAAGACACGGCAGTTGGAACCAAAAATCTCAAATTTGGACTCATCAGACCAAAGGAGAGATTTCCACCGGTCTAATGTCCATTGCTCGTGTTTCTTGGCCCAACTAAGTCTCTTCTTCTTATTGTTGTCCTTTAGTAGTGGTTTCTTTGCAGCAATTCGACCATGAAGGCCTAATTCACACAGTCTCCTCTGAACAGTTGATGTTGAGATGTGTCTGTTACTTGAACACTGTGAAGCATTTATTTGGGCTGCAATCTGAGGTGCAGTTAACTCTAATGAACTTGTCTTCTGCAGCAGAGGTAACTCTGGGTCTTCCTTTCCTGTGGTGGTCCTCATGAGAGGCAGTTTCATTGTAGCCCTGATGGTTTTTGCAACGGCACTTGAAGAAATGTTCAAAGTTCTTGAAATTTCCCGAATTGACTGACCTTCATGTCTTAAAGTAATGATGGACTGTCATTTCTCTTTGCTTATTTGAGCTGTTCTTTCCATAATATGGACTTGGTCTTTTACCAAATAGGGCTATCTTCTGTATACCACCCCTACCTTGTCACAACACAACTGATTGGCTCAAACGCATTAGGAAGGAAAGAAAATCCACAAATGAACTTTGAACAAGGCACACCTGTTAATTGAAATGCATTCCAGGTGACTACCTCACAAAGCTGGTTGAGAGAATGCCAAGAGTGTGCAAAGCTGTCATCAAGGCAAAGGGGGGCTTTCAATATTATAAGAATATCAATATTGGTGCCCACCTCTAGAAAATACCCTAAAATAAAAGCTTACGGTCGCTTCATATAAAATATTTGTTCTAAAATCGAAAAAAAAAAAATGCTTGAGTATAGAGGCAAATTAAACATCTTAGCTTCACTATACAAATACATATGGTGTTGAGTGTATATCAAATCAAAGTTTATTGGTCAGGTGCACAAGGCAGAGTGAAATGCTTGTTTGCATAACTGTCTTCATGTAACGCCCTGGCCATAGAGAGGGGTTTTTGTTCTTTATTTTGGTTAGGCCAGGGTGTTACATTGGGTGGGCGTTCTATGTTCCTTTTTCTATGTTTTTGTATTTCTTTGTTTTGGGCCGTGTGTGGCTCCCAATCAGGCACAGCTGAAGCTCGTTGTTGCTGATTGGGAGTCACACATAAGGAGCATGTTTTTCCTTTGGGTTTTGTGGGTAATTGTTTCTGTTCAGTCTGTTTGGCTGTCGGTTCTGTTTGGCTGTCGGTTCTGTTTGGCTGTCGGTTCTGTTTGGCTGTCGGTTCTGTTTGGCTGTCGGTTCTGTTTGGCTGTCGGTTCTGTTTGGCTGTCGGTTCTGTTTGGCTGTCGGTTCTGTTTGGCTGTCGGTTCTGTTTGGCTGTCGGTTCTGTTTGGCTGTCGGTTTTCCTGTTTTTTTGTATAGTGTTCTCTTTGTTTGAATTAAATGTCAAGATGAACACTAACTCTGCTGCACCTTGGTCTTCTTCCGACGACGGCCCTTACACTTCAACAATGCAGTGCAATCCATCATTCTTTTTTTTTGTTTTTGTCATAGCTGTCATCCATGAATGTCAAGATTCTTAACATGAACAAACAATGTATTCTTAGTAATCGTAGCCACATTTATACCTTATTTACTTGGCTGTAGTACATTATATATTTTTTGTACTATATTGTTCTTAGTCATATACAGTATGTGTATACTGTATTCTAGTCATTGAACACTGGTCACTTAAAATAAAATAATGTTTTACCCACTTTACATGTGTATATATACTGTATACATTGTTCATGTTAAGAATCTTGACATTCTTGGATAACAGCTTTGGAAGAAAAAAAAAGAACGATGGATTAGACGGTACATGATGAGTGACAGTGGATCTCGTAGAGCATGTTGAAGATTATTTTTCTTAACCAGAATACAAACTGAAACACAACTGTTGCATAACAAGAGGTCAATTAGAGGTGTGGGAGTACAAAGGATCAGAATGTTCGCTTGGAACCGCAGCGCCAAGTCTAGGTTCAAAAGGCTTCTAAACAGCTTCCTCCCCCCAGGCCAAGACTGCAGAAGAGCTAATCAAATGGTTACCCGGACTATTTGCATTGACCCCCCCCCCCCCCCCCCCTTTTTTTTTTAAATCTATGCATAGTCACTTTACTCCTACCTACATGTACAGTATTACCTCAATTACCTCGACTAACCTGTACCCCCACACATTGAATCGGTACCCCTGTATAGCCTCCTTATTATTTTATTGTTGCTCTTGTATTGTTTACTTTAGTTTATTTAGTAAATATTTTCTTACCTCTTACTTTTTTAAGAAAAGCGTTGTTGGTTAAGGGCTTGTACGTAAGCATTTCACTGTAAGGTTTAAACCGGTTGTATTCGGGGCATGTGACAAATACAATTTGATTTGATTTGTTATGCTTTAGGCTAAGAATGAACAGCAAAATACACAAGAAAGGCTCGATCCTGATGCACTTTGATTTGTCGCTTTGAACGACATGGGGAGCACGACAAGATAAATGGACGGAGGAAGACACCAAAGGGTTTCTTAGTTTGATTCGTGAACGAGACACGTTTCCCAAAACAACCCACATGAAAAAATATTATAGCATACTATAAAAAATAAAAAAACATAGTATTCACTGTAGTGTTTTTGCAGGCTTTACTGTAGTCATTTCACCTAGATGTACTCCATACAACTTATTTATGTGAAATTTCCTTTTGTTATTTTTAATACAATTGCAAAAACGTCAAAAAACTGTTTGTCATTATTATGCTTTGTCATTATTTTAACATATATTCAGGGAGTCAGGAAGCAGGTGCAGTTAGTGAGTTTAATAACAATGAAAATGGAACAATACAAAACAAGAGCCGTGTATGACATGAAAACAAACAATACTACCTGATGACTGATAACAAAAGAGTGCTATATAAAGGGTGGGTAATCAAGGGAATAATGAAGTCCTGGGGCCTGTTGCACAAAAGTAGAATTAAGACATCCGGGATAAATGACTCAGCTGAGCTCAATGAAGCCAAAACATGTGCGTCCAGGTTTAATTGGTTGCACAAAGACCAAGCCAGGATGAGCAGACACGGATTCATTAAGCCAGGTGAAACCAATCCTGGATAGGTGCGCGCTCACGGCTCACTCAAATAGACCCCGCCACAGATCACAGATTAACTGATTTACCATGGCAACTAGAGCCGCGTACTTTTCCCCGTCGGAAGCACAAATCCTCATGGAGGCATACGAGGAGGTAAAATATATAATTAAGAAGAAAGGCAACACCGCCACAGTGATAAAGCAAAGAGAAAAAGCGTGGCAAAGTATTGCAGACCGCCTGAATGCGTAAGTAGTGCACAATTACACAGTCACCGCTCCGCTGAAACATCACAATTACAATTCAAATATTTAATTCACATCTCCAAAAATGCAGTTGTACTGTAATTATGAAACGGTTAAATTTTTAATTGAAATGCACTGCAGATATGAGTGAAATTGTGTAAAGTAACTCCATCACACTGTATAAAGCTATGATAGATTTTTTGATATTTTTACTGAAAACAAGACAAAAATACCAAGTAATTTTTTGCAGTGTGACTCCATTAAAGGGGGGGGGGTGTGTGTGTGTGTGTGTGTGTGTGTGTGAGGATTAAACATGAACGGGCCAAAACGGACATGGCAGCAGGTCAAAATCAAATACAAGAACATTCTGCAGAATGGTATGGTCCCTGACTAATATTTAACAAAGCACAAGCATATATTGTACCCAGAAGGTGCCTGCTCACACATTGTCTGTACTGTTTTAGCAGTGAAAAAGAATACCCACAGACAAGGCACGGGTGGTGGGTCACCAAAGGCTGACCTTACCCCAGCAGAGGACATGGCCTTGGAGCTAAATAAAGGCAGGCCCGTCTTAGAGGGGATCCCTGGGGGGAAAGAGACGAGCATAGGTTCCTCCCAAGATGCCACCCGCTTCATTCAAGGTATGTCCTTCCATCTCTACATGGGATACAACCACATTCATATTGAATCAATTTGGACTGTCTGACTTTGGTTTACCTATTGCCTTGCAGTGTCTGGCAGCACTGTGTTCCTGTTAGAGCCACCAGCACAAGCACCAGACGATGCTGATCCAGTGAGTACTCCATCAAAGGCATACTGTAGGCCTGGCATGTCTTGTCTACTAGCTTCAATATGAATCCGATTAAATGTGATAGGGTGAAGGCCCCAGTGCAGCAGCAACAGCACATGATGGAGACGATGATGAGGAGGAGACCATCTCTCTGGATTCCAGAAGGCATGAGGTATCATGTTAAGACTGTGAAAGTACTATTTACTCTACAATGGTGAGGAGTCCTCATCAAAATCAAAAAATCTAATTTCTTTTACAGGACCCAGATGCTATACAGTGGGAAAACCAGCCTGGCAACATAGTGCGTATTAATAAAAGGACACCACATCCTGCCAAATTCCAGCTGCGCTAATTGTATTGTGTTCACAGAGCTCACAAGCTATCAGAAAGTTGTATGGCAACCACCTCCGGCGCCAAATAGAACTGGCAGACATAGACATTCAGTACAAGAAGAAAAAGATGGAAAATCTTGCACTGGAGTCCGAAATAAAAAAGAGGACAATTAGGAAACTGGACCTTGAAATAAAAAAACTTGAGAGGGAGGTGAGATATGCCTTCAATGTACACTGTATGCTAACTGTAACACAAATGTATTAATCATTATTTTTCTTTCCTCCCCCAGCTCCAAGAAGATGACACAGCTCAAAATAAAAATTAGGTATATTCTCGTAAAGTCAAGTGAGCCATGACATATGAGCTCTTATTGTGAGCACACAGGACGGTGGCATCTTTCTAAGGTTTTTTTATTTTCCCAGCAATCAGTACAACCAAGTCATCGTTATAAGGCATCGCCCTCTTTTGCCCACCCCCCCAGCACCAGGTGTGGCCACTAGCCTATATGAAGGCCCAAAATTGTGTGTTCCTTTCTGCTCTGACAATGGCATGCCCATTCGTGCGAGATGTGGTGGATGAAGAAGCGCTTGTGCTGAGGAGAGCCTTCAGGCGAGAAAGGGTCTTCAGGGACCGGTTGGACCCACTGGCCTTCCCTGATGACCATCTATATGAAAGATACAGGTTTTCTGCAGATGGCATCAGGTATCTATGCAGACTACTGGGTCCCAGGATTAAGCACCGCACTGCACGGAGCCATGCACTGAGTGTGGAGCAAATGGTTTGTGTGGCCTTGCGCTTTTTTTCTAGTGGAGCCTTCCTGTACTCAGTGGGGGATGCAGAACAGCTGAACAAGGCCACAATTTGCCGCACAATAAGGAGTGTGTGTCTGGCTATCAAAGCATTAGCAGATGTCTTCATCTCCTTCCCTGGCCACAGAAGACTCTGTGACATCAAAGAGGAGTTCTATAGGATTGCAGGTAAGAGGATCTACAAATTACAGGACAACTGTTAACACATAGTAGGATACTCATTACTTTGTGTGACAGGTTTCCCCAATGTCATTGGTGCAGTGGACTGCACACACATAAGGATAAAAGCCCCCTCAGGTGCCCATGAGGCTGATTTTGTGAATAGGAAATCCTTTCACAGCATTAATGTTCAGGTGAACATAACTTTTTGATATTGTCCATTGACGAACACTCTGCATTGCCAGTGATGTGCATTGATTGGTGTAATATTCCTCATCTTATGATTTCAGATGGTCTGCAATGCTGACTGTGTGATCAGCAATGCTGTGGCAAAATGGCCTGGCTCAGTCCATGACTCCAGAATCTTTCGGGCCTCTGAAATCTATCAGTGCCTATCACAAGGTAAGCCACACAACCCCTATTTATAACCATCATGGCTGTGTCAAGAATATCACTGTGTTTATGAGGTAGTAATGATGAGATTTTGTGTTGACAGGTGAATTCTCTGGTGTGCTGCTGGGAGACAGGGGGTATGGCTGCCAGCCTTTTCTCCTGACACCTTTCACAGACCCCCAGGAAGCACAGCAGGCCTACAACCATGCCCATGCCAGGACCAGGGCCAGAGTTGAAATGACCTTTGGCCTCCTGAAGGCACGCTTTCACTGCCTTCACAAATTAAGGGTCAGCCCTGTTAGGGCATGTGATATTACTGTGGCTTGTGCTGTCCTCCACAATGTGGCCTGCCTGAGGAAGGAGAGGGCCCCCAGAGTGCCACCAGCCATGGACTGGGACAATCCGGCAATCTTCCCTGATGACGACAGTGGTCGGCTGCTGAGGGACCAATATGTGTTGAATTATTTTAGTTAGTATGTGTGCTTTCAATTTTGGTTAAATATGTCCTGCGGTGGCAGAGGAATTGGGTTTTTTTTGGGTTCGTTTTTTTACGAATTTGGCCTCTTATGATGTTTGTGCGGTATACTGTGTGTAATACAAGGCTGCAGGGAGGCTACTGCATCCATTCATTTGTCTGTTCAGTTGATGTGTATGGATTTGTCCTGCATTTATTTTAGTGTGCAGACATGCAGGGTGTGTTATATACAGACCTTTGAATGTGTATGTATCATTTTGTATAATATGCTTGGATTCTGTGCTTTCCATCTTGTAGTCACTGTGACTTCAGTTTCGAAAGGAGCTGATGGTTTACCTGCTTTGTTTTGTCCTTATTCAATAAAGGAACATAATGTTACACATTGTGTTTTTATATTCATATGGAATGTGTATTTGTTTATATGACAGAGTACTAGGGCCACACTGAAGAAAAAGGATAAAGTCATACATTTATGAGGCTGGTTCTTTCTGCAGAAAAGCTACATATTGTTTTGATACTTATGACAATGTGATACTTAATATTCTGGCACATCAGCATGTCTTTGTTTATGAAACCATACTGAAGTACAATTTCACGAAATGCCCCACATCTGTCATTTTAACAACTGTCCTCCTTTAAAACAACCGGTTACAATATTATTACTTGTGTTTTTTTCCCCTCTGTGGCCCTAATATTCTATCATTTTATATATAGCCTTATAGTCTATGGGAAACTGTAAATTATCTAATGATAGCAACATAATCTAAAAATTA
Source organism: Salmo salar (assembly GCF_965601325.2). NCBI lineage: Eukaryota > Metazoa > Chordata > Actinopteri > Salmoniformes > Salmonidae > Salmo > Salmo salar. The sequence continues at coordinate 34,573,301 of NC_138318.1, forward strand.
TTTTTTATCCAAAATCATTGAAATTAATGATCACAAACGTTTAAATAATGACAGTGGGTCTAGTTATGTGATAACAATGTATAGTGAGCAGTGAAATAACTATTGGTTTCCATTTGTGGTGACTGCTGACTGACATTAGGGATGAGATTAAATAGATCCTGGAATTTAGCCTGGTCTGGAGCAGGCTAGCTCCACAGAATAAATCTCCATGGTAATTTATACCATAACATATCCTCCTGCCCCCTATCCATCTTTAGTGCAACCGGATTACGGATCAATTGAGCCAGGATCACCAAGATATCCTGGCTTAATCCCTTATCCTAGTTTTGTGCAACAGGCCCCTGGTGTGACTGATGTTGATGAGACATAGGAGTGCGTAGTGATGGTTGCCAGGTACGCGTCAACATGGGTTGCCAGGTACGCGTCAACATGGGTTGCCAGGACCAATAGTTTGTAGACTGGTTTCGTTGAGCACTGGAGCGGGAGTGGACCTGACAATTAGGAGGTATTGTGTGTAGATTGATGAGGGGGGGAAATCTATTTATTACATTTTAGAATAAGGCTGTAATGTAACAAAATGTGGAAAAAGTCAAGGGGTCTCAATACTTTCCAAATGCAGTGTATATACTGTATTCTAGTCATTGAACACTGGTCATTTGAATGAACAGCAAACTCCTTGTGCACCTGACCAATAAGAAATAAAAGCTGAAATAAATCCTTCTCACTACTATTATTCAGATATTTCACATTCTAAAAATAAAGTGGTGATCCTAACTGACCTAAGACTGGGAATTTTTACTAGTATTAAATGTCACAAATTGTGATAAACTGAGTTTAAATGTATTTGGCTAAGGTGTATGTAAACTTCCCACTTCAACTGTACATACAGTTTAGCCACTCCAGTCTCCCTGCACATTGTAGCTATGGTACTGGCACTGACCCTGTACTACATGGAAGGGAAAGAGCTAGGGTTTTACACCGGCTGTATCCTTTGCATGTCACAAATCAACTTTGAAACCGTATGTACAGTACTACAGCCAGGTAGATAAGGTGGAAATGTAGCTACGATGACTAACAATACATTGTTTGTTCATGTTAAGAATCTTGATCTTCGGTACATGAAGCGTGACCAATGCTGATAAATACATATTTTAAATTCCTCTGAGAAATTAAACCAGAAGATAGGCTAGAGCCTCATGAGCCAACCTTGCTACTAACTGAACCAATAGTAACGGGGAAAAAGGTGTGTTTGTGTGTGTGTGTGTGTGTGTGTGTGTGTGTGTAGGTAAGTAAAGAAATAAAACAACAGTAAAAAGACGTTGTCGCTATAAGAATACATCAAAATTGCGCACACCTGATTAATCGTCCAGCAACTAATATGAAAATATATCAAATTGTATTTGCGTTGCACCTTTAACAAATGCTTCTTTTTTTTTTTTCTAAATACAGCATGCTTAAAACTCTGCCCTAAATTCAAAATAGCCATCCATGGGTGATAGTGACAAGAGAAAGCTTTACACAGTAGGTAGCCTGCAACAGACATAGCTAGACTAAGGGCAACGGCCGGGATGCAAGCTGAAAAACAATAGTTATGTACAATTCCTAACACCTCGTCATTAACAAGATTTGAACATTGTCTTGTTTTAGGGGAACATTTTTAAATGTTTAATTCCAAAAATAACAACAAATGATATCCAAAGAACTAGTATTTAATGGAATGTTCAGATCAAATTAAAGCCTAGTTTCAATTAAATTCCAGAAGTCATACACCCATTGTTTGTCTACTTAGGAATCGAATTAATCTCTCAGCACACACATAACAACTGGTAAGTTTAGATTTACTGAAAGCATAGTTTCAATGCACAACTATTGTTAAAAAGATGTACTTAAAAGTTCCATCTAATTGAAGTGACTGTGTGCTGAGAACCAACAGACAATGCTTGTTATGCATCTTGTTAATGTTCAACCAAGCACATCACCTTGACATGCAATACTTCACCGAACCAGAAATACAGCTACCCTGGATAACTGACTGATGATCGATGATGACTGTGTGAATATGACTGTATGTTTTTGACTCACCACATTAAAACATTCTTGTCTTTAATACCAGGGTTACACAATCAGGTTGTGCATTGACACAATAATTTGTGCACTGCTTATCATCACAAGTCTTAAATGCAAAGTTTCACCTTACCTCACACCGGGAAAATCCTGAGTGCCTAGCATGATTCAGGAGGGGAAGTCTAAGCAGCAAAGCCCCTCGCCATTCACTCCCAATCATTCTACATCTCTACCAGCCAAGGCCCCAGGGTTCCGGTCTGGAAGCATGCTTTCGACTGGACTCAGAGGACAGCTTCGGTATTACAGTTTATCTAAAGTCTGGCCCAGAAAGATAATTGTCATAGACGGCCCCGTAGAGAAGTCAAATTTGAAAATTCCAAATAAGAGACTTTCCGTTATCACTTTTGTCCCCAAAATATCTATTGAATGATTCAAGTCATTGTCTCAGAGACTGATGTTTTTGCCGAGTTTGCCTCTTCATCTATGAAATCACCACATCACCGGCAGCAGGAGATAATTTATTGGAGTAAATGGGGAAGTGGAAAGTATTGTCTCTTATGGTCATATGAACAGAGTTGTGTATAGCATAAACCAGGGCTGTTCAAAACACTTCTGTTTTTTGTTTCTACCCGGCAGTTAGTCGCACTCAAACGGTGTCTCAGGTTTGAGTCCCTGATTAAATGGAAAACCAGAAGGGTTTTGGCCCTACATGACCGACATTGAACAGCCCTGGCCTAAACAAATTAATTGGACAATGATGTAGCAGTAGCTATCAAGCTACAAATGTAACAGTATTGCTTCCTTGGCCCAACCTGGGCTCGGACCAGGCACCCGCTGAACACATTGACAACAGTCACCCACGGATCATCATTACCAATCTCTCCACAAAAGTTGGAAGGGAAACAACTAATTCAAATGTCTCAGCTCGAGTGATGTCACCGATTGAAACACTACTAGCTTGCACCGCAAACTAGCCAGCCATTTCAAGGTGGTTACACTGGTTACACATAGGCTAGTTAGCTAGCATTGCAAATGTTTAGGTTTAAGTTCTGGCAGGCAGCTCATAGCTACGATGGGGTCTGAAATGATTGACATCCTTGATAAAGATCAGCAAAAATTACTGTATAAAATAAACAATTCAAGTACTGAGTTATATTTTATGCGAACAAAAAATTGAAAATTATATTATTTTATAATACAATTGCTCAGAGAAAGAGATTTTGTTTAATAAGGGACAAAATAAGGACCAAAATCATTGACACCCCTGTTTTCAATATCTTTCAATACCTCACCTTGAGAGGATAATGGCACTGAGCCTTTTTCAGAAATGTTTTATGAGATTGGAGAACACATTGAGAGGGATCTTAGACCATTCCTCCATACAGAATCTTTCCAGATAATTGATCTCCTTCGTCTGCACTCATGTACTCTTCAATTCAAACAGGTTTCAATGGGTTTTAAGTCCGGAGACTGAGAGCCATTGCAAAATGTAGATTTTGTGGGCATACATTTTTTGTTGTTGTGTATTTTGATGTGTGCTTGGGGTTATTGTCTTGCTGAAAGATCCACTTGCAGCCAAGTTTTAGCCTCATGGCAGAATCAACCAGGTTTTTGGCTAAAATGTCCTGGTACTGGATAAAGTTCATAATGTTGTCCCAGCTAGCACATAACGTTCTGAGAACCATATGTTTCTTAGAGCTTGGTGAGAGAGCGTGGTTGTTCTATGGTTATTTTGTATACAACCTTTCCACAACGTTCTGGGAATGTTGCAGGATAGTTGCTTGGCTTTGGAACATTCTCAGCACATTTAAGGAATCTGACAAAAATATATTTTCTTGGTATTTCATTACTTTAAAACATAGGCAGAAAAAGGGACATTCATTATGAACCTCAGAGACTGTGTGTGGGATAACAGCCAGGTTGCGTTTAGCACTGCTTGTTCCCTCGACTACGCTACCACCATATAAATCTCATATAGGAGGGGTGTCAAACCCATTCCATGGAGGGCCAAGTGTCTGCAGGTTTTTGTTTTTATTTTTCAACTAAGCCATAGTCATCCAGCTGTGGGGAGTTCCTTACTGATTAGTGACCTTAATTCATCAATCAAGTACAAGGAAGGAGCGAAAACCTACAGCTACTCGGCCCTCTGTTGTCTGTGTTTGACACCTGTGGCCTATAGAGTCCATAACCTGTATCACTAGACACCCAAGGGACTATTGCGCATGCACACATAGTGTGATGGTTCGGGGATGCTTTTCTGCCACAGGACCTGGACGACTTGCCTTAATAGAAGGAACCATGAATTCTGCTCTGTATCATAGAATTCTACAGGAGAATGTCAGGCCATCCGTCTGTGAGCTGAAGCGCAGCTGGGTCATGCAGCAAGACAATGATCCAAAACACACAAGACTACATGAAAATGGATCAAAAGCAACAAATGTGAAGTTTTGGAATGACCTAGTCAAAGTCCAGACCTAATCCCAATTGAGATGTTGTGGCAGGACTTGAAACGAGCAGTTCATTCTTGAAAACCCACAAATGTTGCTGAGTTAAAGCAGTTCTGCATGAAAGACTGGGCCAAAATTCCTCCACAGCGACGTGAAAGACTGGTTTCAGTCACTGCAGCTAAAGGTGGCACAACCAGTTATTACTCAATAACTAAGCAATTACTTTTTCACACAGGGGAATTGGGTGTTGCATAACTTTGTTCATTAAATAAATTAAATAACTATGTAATTGTTGTGTTATTTGTTCACTCAGGTTCACTTTATCTAATATTAGGTTTAGGTTGAAGAGCTGATAACATTCAGGATCAAAAATAAGCAAAAGTTGAGAAAATTAGAAAGGGGACAAATACTTTTTCACAGCACTGTATGTGTTTTTATTTTCACATGAACCAACTTTAAATGTATTATACAGTTGCAAAATAAAATTGTTAAACAACGCAGGTAGTGTGAACAATTCAAAGCATGAGAACATATTTTGTTTCATTGGTATGCAGCCCTACCTGCATCTGTTTCTTATCATTTGTTCAGGGAGTGAACGTGAAACTCTGCCTTGACGTTAGGTATTTACTCAGCGTTACCTCTATCACAGCTTCTGTGACAGAAGTCACCCGGAGATGAGATGATTTCATACCATGTTGAAAGATTGATTGGATGGAAACCTGGATGGTGACATTTTTATGCAATAGGTAAAAAAATCACAACAGGTGTGAAGTAAACACCAATTTGTCTGTAAACTGTACGCACAAAAGACATTTGACAAGGGTGGATACATTTTTTTGTTGGTGAAATAAATTATGCGACAAATGGTGATAAATACTTTTTGGTGAATAGTCTCCCACTCCTAGTCTACGACATGGTGATGCACAGCCTTGTGAGATTATTCAGACAAGTGGAACAGCCCACAGCCACTCCTCAGTAAAAGGCACATGACAGCCCGCTTGGATTTTGCCAAAAGGCACCTAAAGGACTCTCAGACCATGAAACCAAAATTGAACTCTTTTGCCTGAATGCCAAGCGTCACGTCTGGAGGAAACCAGACAGCGCTCGTCACCTGGCCAATACCATCCCTACGGTGAATTATGGTGGTGGCAGCATCATGCTGTGGGGATGTTTTTCAGCGGCAGGGACTGGGAGACTAGTCAGGATCGAGGGAAAGATGAACCGAGCAAAGTACAGAGAGATCCTTGATGAAAACCTGCCCCGGAGCGCTCAGGACCTCAGACTGGAGAGAAGGTTTATCTTCCAACAGGACAAGCACACAGTCAAGACAATGCAGGAGTGGCTTCAGGACAAGTTTCTGAATGTCCTTGAGTGGCCCAGCCAGAGCCTGGACTTGAACCTGATCGATCATCTCTGGAGAGACCTGAAAATAGCTGTGCATCAACGTTCCCCATCCAACCTGACAGAGCTTGAGAGGATCTGCAGAGAAGAATGGGAGAAACTCCCCAAATATAGGTGTGTCAAGCTTGTTGCATCATACCCAAGAAGACGCTGCCAAAGCTGCTTCAACAAAGTACTGAGTAAAGTGTCTGATTACTCACGGAAATGTGATATTTCATAACTTTTTTTTGCTAACATAAAAAAAAAACGTTTTGCTTGTCATTAGGGGGTATTGCGTGTAGATTGATGAGCGGAAAAAAACAACATCATCCATTTTAGAACAAGGTTGTAATGTAACAAAATGTGGAAAAAGTCAAGGGGTGTGAATATTTTCCGAATGCACCGTATATAATTAGACTAAGGCCAGCTCTTTGAAAGACAATGTGAGAGAAATGTGTGTATGTGTGGAGTATGTATACTGTAAATGTGTGTGTGTGTGTGTGTGTGTGTGTGTGTGTGTGTGTGTGTGTGTGTGTGTAGTATGTATACTGTAAATGTGTGTGTGTGTGTGTGTGGAGTATGTATACTGTAAATGTGTGAGTGGAGTATGTATACTGTAAATGTGTGTGGAGTATGTATACTGTAAATGTGTGAGTGTAGTATGTATACTGTAAATGTGTGTGTAGTATGTATACTGTAAATGTGTGTGGAGTATGTATACTGTAAATGTGTGTGGAGTATGTATACTGTAAATGTGTGTGGAGTATGTATACTGTAAATGTGTGTGGAGTATGTATACTGTAAATGTGTGTGGAGTATGTATACTGTAAAGTGCCTGTACATCTATTGCAGCAGGAGTTTAGGTAGCACAGAGCGGACGTCAGGACTGTTGTCAGTCAGGAAGGGAGTGAGCTCTCTGGTCCTGTACACATTCCCTACAATAACTCTAAAACTTGCAGCCATACAAAATGACAACATGTAGATTTAATGTTTGCTTTAATATGTGAATTGGCTCCAGCCACTTCACTGTGGCCACGGTACCACTCAAAATGGCTTCCCATCTCCTCCAGTGCACTCACCCTGTGCAGAGACGTGTAGGGAGAAGAGCAGCTCTACGATGCCCTCTCTTGTACTCCCCCCGTCAGACAGGCAGAAGAGGGACACCACCTCTCTGGGGCTCTCCCTGTCAGACAGGCAGAAGAGGGACACTACTTCTCTGGGGCTCCCCCCGTCAGACAGGCAGAAGAGGGACACCACCTCTCTGGGGCTCTCCCTGTCAGACAGGCAGAAGAGGGACACCACCTCTCTGGGGCTCTCCCCGTCAGACAGGCAGAAGAGGGACACCACCTCTCTGGGGCTCCCCCCGTCAGACAGGCAGAAGAGGGACACCACCTCTCTGGGGCTCTCCCCGTCAGACAGGCAGAAGAGGGACACCACCTCTCTGGGGCTCTCCCCGTCAGACAGGCAGAAGAGGGACACTACGCCTCAATACACTGCTGTGGCAAATGTAAAGTTTTCTAGTTTAAAAAACAGTGTCAGTATGTGAAGCTGAAATCACTAAAGATATTAGTTGAATACAAAGCCGAGCACGACCATATGCTGTAGAATTGAGAGTCTTACCATAGGTCTCTGTTGATGACCCAGATCAGCTGATGCAGGAAAATCCTGCATCAGCTGAGAGGAAGAAATACATGGAAAAGCTGCAAACTGATCCATCATTTTAGTCCAACATGTTGAATAGGCCTTGCATAGCTGTCTTTAAACATGACATTGTCTGAGCCCAACTGCTCACTTACGTTTTAGAGAATGGTTGCAGTGTTTCAGAGCCAGCTCCTCCAGCCTCCTCTGATTCTCCTCGAACATCACCTGCTGGATGAATGATGTTACTACAAGTAGACCCGTAGGACAGAAGAAGTTGAAATCAAATCTAATTTTATTTTATTAGTCACATGCGCCAAATACAACAAATACAGTGAAATGCTTACTTACGAGCCCCCAACCAACAATGCAATTTCAAAAAGTACGGACAAGAATAAGAGATAAAAGTAACAAGTAATTAAAGAGCAGCATTAAAACAACAATAGCAAGACTATATACAGGGGGGTACTGATAGAGTCAATGTGGAGGCTATATACAGGGGGTACCGGTACAGAGTCAATGTGGAGACTATATACAGGGGGTACCGGTACAGAGTCAATGTGGAGACTATATACAGGGTGTACCGGTACAGAGTCAATGTGGAGACTATATACAGGGGATACTGATAGAGTCAATGTGGAGACTATATACAGGGGGTACTGATAGAGTCAATGTGGAGGCTATATACAGGGGGTACCAATAGAGTCAATGTGGAGACTATATACAGGTGGTACCAATAGAGTCAATGTGGAGACTATATACAGGGGGGTACCGGTACAGAGTCAATGTGGAGACTATATACAGGGGGTACCAACAGAGTCAATGTGGAGGCTATATACAGGGGGTACTGGTACAGAGTCATTGTGGAGGCTATATACAGGGGTACCAACAGAGTCAATGTGGAGGCTATATACAGGGGGGTACCGATAGAGTCAATGTGGAGACTATATACAGGGGAGTACCGATAGAGTCAATGTGGAGACTATATACAGGGGGTACCGGTAGAGTCAATGTGGAGACTATATACAGGGGAGTACTGGTACAGAGTCAATGTGGAGACTATATACAGGGGGTACCGATAGAGTCAATGTGCGGGGGCACCGGTTAGTTGAGGTAGCATGTAGGTAGAGTTATTAAAGTGACTATGCATAGATGACAACAACAGAGAGTAGCAATGGTGTAAAGAGTGGGGAGGGGCAATGCAAATAGTCTGGGTAGCCATTTGATTAGATGTTCAGGAGTCTTATGGCTTGGGGGTAGAAGCTGTTTAGAAGCCTATTGGACCTAGACTTGGCGCTCCAGTACCACTTGCCGTGCGGTAGCAGAGAGAACAGTCTATGACTACGGTGGCTGGAGTCTTCGAAAATTTTTAGGGCTTTCCTCTGACACCGCAAGGGATAGAGGTCCTGGATGGCAGGAAGCTTGTCCCCAGTGATTTACTGGGCCGTTCGCACTACCCTATGTAGTGCCTTGCGGTCGGAGGCCGAGCAGTTGCCATACCAGGCAGTGATGCAACCAGTCAAGAGCCTCTCGATGGTGCAGCTGTAGAACTTTTTGAGGATGTGAGGACCCATGCCAAATCTTTTCAGTCTCCTGAGGGGGAATAGGTTTTGTCGTGCCCTCTTCAAGACTGTCTTGAAGGTGATATAATTCTGTGTTTTAACTTTATTTGGTATGAATCAATCAATCTACTGATCAACCAATTAATCAGTCTGTCAGTCAATAAATAATCAATGAATAAATAGCTCAATCAATGTACCTAATAGATTCCAGATACTGGAGAGCTTTGGGTTGCAGAGGGAGCTGTACTTCTGACCGAATGCTCTATCCAGACATGGCTGCAGGAGCTCCACTCTGCACAGGAAGGAATCATTCTCTGTCAGGGAGGTCACAGTCAGTTTATTAGGCGAACTATTCGAATTTTAGCAACCAGGAAATGTTGGAGCGATTTCTGCATATTGCACCTTTAAATACTTGGATACCATTCTCTACTGGCCTTCCTTGTGGCTCAGTTGGTAGAGCATGGTGTTTGCAACGCCAGGGTTGTGGGTTCGATTCCCACGGGGGGCCAGTACAAACAAAAAAATGTATGCATTCACTACTGTAAGTCGCTCTGGATAAGAGCATCTGCTAAATGACTAAAATGTAAATGTAGAAAAATGGCTTGATTGCCAGAATCTCACACTATCCTGTTAATTGAGTTACAATCAGTTATCATATACTTTAGGTGGATTTAGACATGAAGCGTCAAAATGGTAATATAAGCACTATTGACTTGCATTGGATTTGTGACACAAATGCTAAAATGTTAGCATTTGAAACAGTAGCCAGATGGGCAGAGCTCCCACTTAGGACCAATGGAGTGGACAAAACAATCACCAGGGGGCGCCAGACGAGTAGGCCTATCGTCTTTCACCTCAAAATGAGTAGTAGGCCTATCGTCTTTCCGATCTCAATTGTCTTAACCTAAAAACCTTAATGCTACAGATGTAATTTTTTACCTGCAGTATATTACTAGTTTATATATTACTAGTTATATATAAAACCCTTACATGATGATTTACCTTTCTTTGAGGAATGGGACACAGGCATATTGCTCCGGGCCCAGTCACTATTCAACAGGAGGCAATACGCTGGTCTGATTCAAGAAGTTTGTGCTCCCACAATTTTAGGCTAATGATCCCGCAAATAGTGTCAGGTCACGTCATACATAATAAAAACACATTGAATCTGAAAATATTGGATTGAATCAACTCTGACAAAAATATAGGCCTTAAAAGGGATACTTTGGGATTTTGGCAATGAGGCCTTTTATCTACTTCTCCAGAGTCAGTTTAACTCGTGTATACCATTTTTATGTCTCTGCGTGCAGTTTGAAGGAAGTGGCTAACTAGCGCTATAGCAATTGCTATCTAGCGTTAGCACAATGACTGGAAGTCTGCCAGTCATTGCGATAAAGCACGTTAGCATTGGCTCGCAAAGCTACCTCTAACTTCCTTCATACAGGACACAGAAAATAATAAAAATGGTATCCATGAGTTCATCTGACTCAGGGGAAGTAGATAAAAAAAATAATAAAGGGCTTTATTGCCAAAATCCCCAAGTATATCTAGATCTCTATCCCTTTTAGATAACTCTGGAAATCAAGTAGCACTAGGCCTACTGTGAGAGATATTTTCAGAATAACTATTGGATTGTCTACACATCTAATTTGAATAGTTTTATGTATACTACCTTTTAAAAAAGTTACAATAGGAAATGATCAAACACTTTCGATGCAGTAAATAAAACAATGTGCACTAACCTCAAATGTTTCGTCCGATATTTTAACGGCGTTATTTTCCCACTGTTTCCTTCTAAATGGCTTTAGAAGTTAAACATGCTAAACCGGTTTAATTAAAAGGAAGGGAATGTGGTACTGAGAAAGCCTCCTCTCCTCTATACTCATTACAAATACATCAGGACATGATGTAAGACCTACAGTGCATTCGGAAAGTATCAGACCCTTTGACGTTTTCTACATTTTGTTACGTTACAGCCTTATTCTAAAACGTCTTACATTGTTTTTAATCCCTCATCTATCTACACACAATACCCTGTAATGACAAAGCAAATACAGCTTTTTAGAAATGCCACTCCTCAGTCAAAGCCACATGACAGCCCGCATGGAGTTTGCCAAAAGGCATCTAAAGACTCTCAGACTAGTCTGATGAAACCAAGATTGAACTCTGTGGCCTGAATGCCAAGTGTCACATTTCCCTCCTGCAGCCCCACAACATGATGCTGCCACCCCCGTGCTTCACGGTTGGGATGGCGTTCGGCTGGCAAGCATCCCCTTTTTTCCTCCAAACATAGCGATGGTCATTATGGCCAAACAGTTCTATTTTTGTTTCATCAGACCAGAGGACATTTCCCCAAAAAGTATGATCTTTGTCCCCATGTGCAGTTGCAAACTGTAGTCTGGCTTTTTTATGGCGGTTTTGGAGCAGTGGCTTCTTCCTTGCTGAGCGGCCTTCCAGGTTATGTCAACATAGGACTCGTTTCACTGTGGATATAGATACTTTTGCACCTGTTTTCTCCAGCATCTTCACAAGGTCCTTTACAGATGAACGTGGTACCTTCAGACATTTGGAAATTGCTCCCAAGGATGAACCAGGCTTGTGGAGGTCTACAATGTTTTTTCTGAGTTTTTTATGTTCCCATGGATGTCAAGCAAAGAGGCACTGGGTTTGAAGGTAGGCCTTGAAATACATCCACAGGTACACCTCCAATTGACTCAAATGATGTCAATTAGCCTATCAGAAGCTTCTAAAGCCATGACATCATTTTCTGGAATTTTCCAAGCTGTTTAAAGGCACAGTCAACTTAGTGCATGTAAACTTCTGACCCACCGGAATTGTGATACAGTGAATTATAAATGAAATAATCTGTCTGTAAACAATTGTTGGAAAAATTACTTGTGTCATGCACAAAGTAGATGTCCTAACCGACTTGCCAAAACTATAGTTAACAAGAAATTTGTGGAGTGGTTGAAAAACAAATGTTAATGACTCCAACCTAAGTGTATGTAAATTTCCGACTTCAACTGTATATCAGATCTGAGACAAGTCCGAATTTTGGACCGGAACCCGCTTAGGTTTCCAAAAATATTTTTTAGGCAATAGATGAATGTATTAATGTAAAAAAAATGCTACAATTTATTCTATTACAGACACCTTAATGCATACTCATGAAATAAATGTGAGTTTAACATAAAAACTGGAAGAAAATACAAATATTTTCCTTATAGTATAATGTCACTGGCCCCACTACAACAATAAAATACTTATATAATATGTAATTTTGTCCTTGAAACATTTCATTGAAATACTGTAGAATTCCATTCATTCCTATGGAGGACTGATTCTACTGGGGAGTGCCAATATGGCCGACCGGTGGCTTCTAAGCCTCTCAATGGCCCAATACATAGCATCAACAATCCAAGGTTTATATACATCATTGGTAACAACAAAGTGAGAATGAAGCAGTCAGTTATCAGGGGAAGTGACTCATGTTCCAACAGAGGCATTTTCTAAATAAAAATCCCTCAATGAATCTGCTGACTCGTTTTTCTAAATAAAAGTCTAGTGGGGGGGTGGATATTGTTCATATGCCAATAATTAGATAAACATCACATAACAAATGACAAATAATTACATTGTAAAATATCAAACCCTCACAGGGAACCTTAATGGATCAAGCCACAAAAATGTGGCATAGTCATTGGACACACTGTGGCGCCACCTATCAACAAGGTTATCAGATTGTTCCACAGGTTCACATTCTCACAAAACATTGTGTAAAACATTCGGAATAGCAAAACAATACTTACAACTAGTTTTCCACAATATGTGTTTTGAAATAAAATGTGATTTGAGTCCATTGAAGGGGAAAGCAATACATGTTAACTGTATGTTGCTTTTACAACTAATTGAGGGATGTGCAATGTATTTTTAGTCTTGAGTGCTTAGAAGTAATGATAGTCATTTTCACCACTGAGTTTTAGATAGAGAGAGTATGCATGGTTGTGGACACAGTCCAACCGCTTAGACCTGGGCACGATTAGCAGGCATCTTGACTCTCCGGACCACCACCAGGTTCCTGCGTCCCTGTGGTCTAGTACCGGTGCCGGTACCCTCTCCGGTTCGGGTCGGTGTGGTGTTTGGGTTCTCTTCCACTGGTGTGAGTGGGCGGGGCTCTGCTCTCCTCTGGGAGGGGCTTATTCCTGCCCTCATGTCATCCACAAAGCTTTCGACGCCGTCAAACTTGGTGGTCAACTCCCCCAGACGCTCCTTCAGAGCATTAAACTCCTTGTAGAGATCTCCTAGGGCATCTGATAGAGGAGGGATCCTGGTGGAGGAAAGGATGAAGGAGAAAAGTGTCACGAGGGAAAAAGAAAAGTACAGTCTATTACAGTGCAAAAACAAGCTACATATTGTAATAAAGTATTCTTGGGATCTAACTAAAAGGTATAAAGTAACAGTGAAATATCTTATTTTTCTATGTATCCAATCATACACTATGTTAAAATGTCTGATCTCACCAATTAAATTCTCAAATCTAAAAACCAACTAAAACACATCTGAACAGGATGTACCCACCTTCCGTAGTCAGGAAGCACAGAGCTGTGGTCGTTGAGGAGAAGGTCTTTGACCTGGTTCATGATAGCAAACTTCCAGTTGTCCAACACCAGGGTGAGGTTGGCACAGCCTCCAGTGTTCACCTTCTCTGCTGCAGTGGCATGAACAGAAGAAGAGGGGGGGGGGGGGGGGGGGGGATGATTCCCAGTGATGTAGTGGAGGTTAAACGCAAGTAAATGTTTTTACATGTTAGAAGACACTCTTATCCATAGCGACTTAGAGTAGTGAGTGCATACATTTTCATATTTGTTTGTACTGGTGCCCTGAGGGGAATCAATCCACAACCCTGGCTTTGCAAGTGCCATGCTCTACCAACTAAGCCACACACACACACACACAAAGTAAACGCAGTTTATGCACCTTTTTTTTAAAATGTTGAACAAGGGTTCACCCACCTTTTGCTGAAAAATGCATTGAAAGTATAGGGAGCGTTACTTTATTCACCGTGAACCGCAAATCAGAGTTTACCTACCTAAAAATGTACTTTGTGAATAAATGTCATTCTGAAATGTAAACAGCCCAGGGCAGCTACTCACCCTTCGTTCTGTAGTCCCATTCCGTCCTTTTCTGAGCTGCACACAGAGCCGCCAGGCACAGCAAAGCCACCGCAGTCCTCATCCTTAAGTCAGAACAAATACATTATACTTAAGCAAAAAAGGCACAAGGGGGTGTGGTATATGGCTAAGGGCTTAGCTTAGGCAGGACGCATCGCGGAGTGCCTGGAGACAGCCATTAGATGTGGTATATTGGCCATATATCACAAAAACCTGAGGTGCCTTATTGCTATTATAAACTGGTTACTAAAGTAATTAGAGCAGTAAAAATAAATGTTTTGTCAGCCAATCAGCATTCAGGGCTTGAGCCATGCAGTTTATACTAAACATGATACCTGAAGTTACATGATATAATCATAGTTTAATTTGCTCTGCAGACATCCATTCTATTATAAGGAATGTCTAATAACCTGATTATTTTCTCAGTGTTGTTCACCAATTACTTTTTCACTGCGTTTGCGGAGAATACATGTGGTGGTAAACATAAGTAGGCGTACTTACCTGCTCTCACTCAAAAGCTCCTGAATAGTCCGTCAGTGTGTTTGTTAATCCTACCGTAGTGCAACGGTGTAGAGTGCCGACAGAGGGACCTGCTGATATACAGTCACTATGACATCACACTGAGGTTTCTCCAAGAGAAGGGTGTGTTCTCCATGTCTCCTCCACCCACTAAGAAAAAAGACTTGCACAGCTACCCACGTTATTATTTTTCATTGTCCATTGCTCATAACAAGGGCAGCAGGGAGCCTAGTGGTTAGGAGCGTTGGGCCAGTAACCGAAAGGTTGCTGATTCAAATACCCAAGCCGACAAGGTAAAACAATCTCTCCTTGGGCAAAGCACGTAACCCTAATTTGCTCCAGGTTGGGTTCCATGCGTAGTAGAAACAGCTGTTTGCGCATTCAGAAAGTATTCATACCCCTTAATGTATTTCACTTACTCACAGCCTGAATTCAAAATTGATTTACACACACACACAATACCCCATAATGACAAAGTGAACACACGTTTTTAGACATTTTCACAAATGTATTGAAAATTAAATAGAAATCTCTAATTTACATAAGTATTCACACCCTTTTGCTATAACACTCCAAATTGAGCTCAGGTGTAGCTTTTGATCATCCTTGAGATGTCACTGCAACTTGAAGTCAACATGTGGCCAATTCAATTGTTTGGACATGATTTAGAAAGAAACACACCTTTCAATAACAGTGGACAGAGAAGAAATTATACCTTGAAGTCCAATGAACTGTCTGTAAATCTCTGAGATAGAACTGTGGTGAGGCATATATCTGGAGAAGGCTATAAAACTAGTTCTAGAGCACAGAAGTCTCCATCATTGGGAAATGGTAAAAAAAATACCTAGACTGCCTACCAAACTGATCAACCGGGCAAGAAGGACCTTGGTCAGAGAGGTGACCACTCTGACAGAACTACAGAGTTCCTTGGCTGAGATGGGAGAACCTGCCAGAAGGACAACAGTCTCTACAGCACTTCACAAATCTGGGCTTTATCAAATCAAATTTGATTTGTCACATGCGCCAAAAACAACAGGTGTAGACCTTACAGTGAAATGCTTACTTACAAGTCCTTAACCAACAATGCTTTAAGAAGTAAAACAAAAAGAAAAAACATCTATATATAAATAAGTGTTTAGTAAAAAAGACAAAAGTAACAATTAAATAGCAGCAGTAAAATAACAAGTGGGGTACCGGTACAGAGTCAATGTGCGGGGGTACCGGTTAGTCGAGGTAATTGAGGTAATATGTACATGAAGGTAGAGTTAAAGTGACTATGCATAGATTATAAACAGAGTAGCAGCAGCGTAAAAAAGGCATCTGGGTAGCTATTTGATTAGACGTTCAGGAGTCTTATGGCTTGGGGGTAGAAGCTGTTTAGAAGCCTATTGGAACTAGACTTGGCGCTCCGGTACAGCTTGCCTTGCGGTAGCAGAGAGAACAGTCTATGGCTACGGTGGCTGGAGTACGACAATTTAGGGCCTTCCTCTGACACCGCCTGGTATAGAGGTTCTGGATAGCAGGAAGCTTGGCCCCAGTGATGTACTGGGCCGTACACACTACCCTCTGTAGTGCCTTGCGGTCGGTGGCTGAGCAGTTGCCATACCAGGCACTGATGCAACCAGTCAGGTTGGTGCAGCTGTAGAACCTTTTGAGGATCTAAGGGCCAATGCCAAATCTTTTCAGTCTCCTGTAGGGGAATAGGTTTTGTTATGCCCTGTTCACGACTCTTGGTGTGCTTGGACAATGTTAGTTTGTTGGTGATGTGGACACCAAGGAACTTGAAGCTCTCAACCTGCTCCTGCTCGGTCCTCCTTTTCCTGTAGTCCACAATCATCTCCTTTGTCTTGATCCCGTTGAGGGAGAGGTAATTCTCCTGGCACCACACGGCCAGGTCTCTGACCTCCCTACAGGCTGTCTCATCGTTGTCGGTGATCCGGCCTACCACTGTTGTGTCATCGGTAAACTTGATGATGGCATTAGAGTCATGCCTGGCCACGCAGTCATGAGTGAACAGGGAGTACAGGAAGGGACTGAGCACGCACACCTGAGGGGCCCCCTGTTGAGGATCAGCATGGCGGATGCGCTGTTCCCTAGCCTTGCCCCCCAGGTGGTATCAGGAAGTCCAGGATCCAGTTTCAGAGGGGTTTAGTCCCAGGGTCCTTAGATTAGTGATGAGCTTTGAGGGCACTATGGTGTTGAACGCTGAGCTGTAGTCAATGAATAGCATTCTCACATGGGTGTTCCTTTTGTCCAGGTGGGAAAGGGCAGTGTTGAGTGCAATAGAGATTGCGTCGTCTGTTGATGTGTTGGGGCGGGGCGGGATGCAAAGTGGAGTGGGTCTAGTGTTTCTGGGATAATGGTGTTGTGAGCCATGACCAGCCTTTCAAAGCACTTCACGGCTACAGATGTGAGTGCTACGGGTCGGTAGTCATTTAGGCAGTTTACCTTAGTGTTCTTGGGCACAGGGATTATGGTGGTCTGCTTAAAACATGTTGGTATTAAAGACTCAGTCAGGGACTGGTTGAAAATGTCAGTGAAGACACTTGCCAGTTGGTCAGCACATGCTTGTTGTACACGTCCTGGTAATCCGTCTGGCCCTGTGACCTTGTGAATGTTGACCTGTTTAAAAGGTCTTACTCACATCGGCTACAGAGAGCGTGATCACACAGTAGTCCAGAACGGCTGGTGCTCTCACACGTTTCAGTGTTACTTGCCTCGAAGCGAGCATAGAAGTAATTTAGCTCGTCTGGTAGGTTCGTGTCACTGGGCAGCTCGCGGCTGTCCTTCCCTTTGCAGTCTAATACTTTGCAAGCCCTGCCACATCCGACAAGCATCGGAGCCGGTGCAGTACGATTCAATCTTAGTCCTGTATTGATGCTTTGCCTGTTTCATGGTTTGTCAGAGGGTATAGTGGGATTTCTTATAAGCTTCTGGGTTAGAGTCCCGCTCCTTGAAAGCGGCAGCTCTAGCCTTTAGCTCAGTGCGGATGTTACCTGTAATCCATGGCTTCTGGTTGGGGTATGTACTTACTGATGAAGCCAGTGACCGATGCGGTGTGCTCCTCAATGCTGCTGGAAGAATCCCGGAACATACTCCAGCCTTTTCTAGCAAAACAGTTCTGTAGCTTAGCGTCTGCTTCATCTGACCACTTTCTTATTGACCGAGTCACTGGTGCTTCCTGCTTCAGTTTTTGCTTGTAAGCAGGCATCAGTAGGATAGAATTATGGTCAGATTTGCCAAATGGAAGGTGAGGGAGAGCTTTGTACACGTCTCTGTGTGTGGAGTAAAGGTAGGCTAGAGTTTTTTCCCCTCTGGTTGCACATTTAACATGCCGGTAGAGATTAGGTAGAACGGATGAGTTTTCCTGCATTAGCCACTAGGAGCACCGACCTCTGGATGAGCATTTTCCTGTTTACTTATGGCCTTATACAGCTCATTGAGTGCGGTCTTAGTGCTAGCATCGGTCTGCAGTGGTATATAGACAGCTACGAAAAATATGTAAACTCTTGGTAAATAGTGTGGTCTAGAGCTTATCATGAGATGCTCTACCTCAGACGAGCAAAACCTTGAGACTTCCTTAGATTTTGTGCACCAGCTGTTGTTTACAAATATACATAGGTCGCCGCCCCTTGTCTTACCAGAAGCCGCTGTTCTATCCTGCCGAAAAAGCTTAAAACCCGCCAGCTGCATGTTAATCATGTCATCCTTCAACCACGACTCGGTGAAACATAAGATATTACAGTTTTTAATGTCCCGTTGGTAGGATATGTGCTTGTAGTTCGTCTATTTTATTATTGATTGATTGTACGTTACCCTCTCGGCGACGGATCCTTACAAATCGCCCGTCGTCCACGATACCTCCTGCTTTTCCTCCTGCGAATGATAGGGATCAGGGCCCTGTCGGGGGTCCGAAGTAAATCCTTACCGTCCGACTCATTGAAGAATTCCTCCAGTACAGGGTGAGTAATCGCTGCCCTGATAAAGAAGCTATTTTCAGAAATATTAATGTACAAAATAAGTTACAAATAACGCGAAAAAAAAGTACGCAATAGGTTAGGGGATTGTAAAACTGCAGCCATCTCCTTCGGCCCCATTATTCAATTCTCTTCATGGGAGAATAGCCATACGGAAGCTACTCCTGTGAAAAAGGCACATGACAGCACGCCTGGAGTTGCAAAAATGCACGTGATGGACTCAGAGCCTCCCGAGTGGCCTAAGGCACTGCACCGCAGTTCTAGCTGTTCCCCTAGAGATTCTGGGTTTGAGCTCAGGCTCTGGCGCAGCCGTTCGTGACACCAATGGGGCGGCGCACAATTGGCCCAGCGTCGTCCGGGTTAGGGGAGGGTTTAGCCGGCAGGGAAGTCCTTGTCCCATGGTGCTCTAGCAACTCCTGTAGCGGGCCGGGCGCAGTGTGCGCTGACATCAGGTGCACAGTGTTTCCTCTGACATTGGTGCGGCTGGCTTCCCGGGTTAAGTGGACTTTGTGTCAAGAAGCAGTGCTGCTTGGTTGGGTTTCGGTGGACGCACGGCTCTCGACCGTCGCCTCTCTCGAGTCCGTACGGGAGTTGCAGCGATGAGACAAGACTAACTACCAATTGGATCCCACGAAATTGTGGAGAAAAAAAAGGGCAAAAAAAATATTAATTTTTCTCTCGCTCTTTGGCCTGAACGTAAAGCGCCAAGTCTGAAGAAAAGCAGGCACAGCTCATCACCAGTCTAACACCATGCGGCAGGGACTGGTAACAATGAATGGAGCTAAACACAAACAAATCCTTGATAATAACCTGCTTCAGATGACCTTCAGAGTGCAAATGACCTTAAGTATTTTCCCCAGTTTATGTTCCAACAGGACAATGACCCCAAGCATGCAGCCAAAGCTACGCTGTAATTGTTTCATAACAAGAACGTAAAAGTCATTGAGTGGTTTAGCCAAAGACCAGACTTGAAAATTGCTGTTCACTACTGCTCCCCATCTAATTTAAGAGATTGAGAAAATCTGCAAAGAACAATGGGAGAAAATCCCCAAATCCAGATGTGCAAAGCTGATAGACATGCCCAAGACAACTCAACGCTGTAAATCAGACCCAAAGGTACTTCTACAAAGTATTGACTCGGGTGTAAATACTTAGGTAAATTAGATCTGTATTTCATTTTCAATACATTCGCCAAAATTTCTAAAACATGTTTTCACTTTGTCATTATGGGGTTTCATGTGTAGATGGGTGAGAGACCATTGAATCCATTTTGAATTCAGGCTGTAATAACAAAATGTGGAATATGTCAAGGGGTATGAATACTTTCTCTAGGTACTGTAAAATGAGTGTTTAACTAGTGTTAAAATTAGTGATAACTAATCAGATATGCTAGCATCAAAGTTACAGGGTCTGGTCAAGGGCATGGAGAAAAAAACCAGACTAAAATCAGATAAATAATCTGTAGAAGATCTCCAAGAAGCCACCAGAAATAAATTAAGGGAAATAAGTTTGTGGTGCTGGTGCTGCTTCAAAAAGAACCCAGTGGTTGAAAATGCAGAGTACACATGCAATATGCGTTTACATTTTAGTCATTTAGCAGATGCTCTTATCCAGAGTGACTTACAGGAACAATTAGGGTTAAGTGCCTCGCTCAAGGGCACAGAGATTTTTCACCTAGTCAGCTTGGGGATTTGAACCAGCAACCTTTCAGTTACTGGCCCAACGCTCCTAACCGCCAGGCTACCTGCCGCGGTTGGAGGCCCGACTTTAACCACTCCGTTAAGAGGACAAAAATCAGCCTAAAAGTACAAAACAAACACGGTGCTTCATTGATAGGAATTGTTTATTGTTTTACTGGTATTTCTGATATTAAATTAAAATCCAGGTCTACAGCATCATACAACTTTCTTTCAGGGTCCAATTCTTCAGCTCAGAGTGGGAAGTTAGGATGTACGGTAGCTCTGGTCCAGGGCGTTACGTGTGGCTGAAACTCAGCATCAACAAGCTGCACACCCTGGACCAGAGCTGGGACTTATTTTATGCATTTTAAGATCATCGTTCTCAACTCACACAGGGGGAAGTGGATAGAAAAATGGGCAAAATAACTTTAAACCATTCTCAAATTAAATAAAAAAATATTTAAAAAACTTTTTCAATGGAAATTACTCCCGAGCGCTTACAAAAAAAAGCTAATCTGGGATAAAAAGCATAATTTGAAACCCATGACCCCACCTCTCCATTCAACTGACAAGGATCATTTACTGATATCAGCCCCAAAATGGAGGAAAACCTCAAGTGGCGACAGGCTCAACCGCTTGGACATGCGCTCGCTACATACAACCCTCTCCAGGAAATACTTGAAGGCTGGAAAAAAGTTGAGGTATCTCTGTTAGACTAAATCTGACTGCTACAGTGTCAAATTAGGGAGTAAAAATAAAATAAAACAATTCAAACCAAAGACTTCATTGAATGCCATCAAAATAGCAGTGTCAAGGTTTGGGCACTTTATAAGAATATAAAGCTGAATGAATTGAATTAACTGACACCTCCCCTGTGCTGACGAAGAGATACTGTGGAATAGGTACTTGTTCATGCTAACCACTAACCCATTCATATTCTCAGACATTAATGGTGTACCTAGATCATTGTAATCTGTATCTAAAAAGGGGACATGAGAAGAGATAACATTCCCTACTGAATTAATTGTGCTGTGGACATCAGTTATTTGACGTCAAATGATTACCGTTGGAATGAGTTCAGTTTTACAGCTTTCATAGTGTGGAGAGAAAATATTAAGAACAGAAACAAAAACACACCCTGAGCTCTTTAACCCTGCCTGGCCACCATCTTTCCCCGTTCCTTCACAATCCCTCTTTTTCCCCTCCTCCCTGCTTCCCTTGCCATCTTTCTCACTCTCTCCATCCCAGGTGCACAGCACATTGGCCTGCTAAAAGGCATGGCCCATTAAGGCATCTTTCTCTCTCTCCGCTATGTTGACCTGTGACCTATAGAGTCTTTGAAGGCAGAGTGATGGAGATCCATATGGACCGTCAGGGGGAAAAAAACACATTCCATACTCTCTGGCCCCTCTGGACGGGCGCCAGTCAAAAGAGGAGAACCGATGCAAGACAGGGAAGGAGAGAAAGAGGAAGATGCAGTGTTGGTAGCTAACCCAGTAAGCAAGCATCTGCCAACAAAACAAACATGGCGTACTATAAGCTTCAACTGGAGCTTCAAAACATTATCAAAGTTAACAAATAACCCAAAATCGAATGGTTTCATTAATGCTAGGACCACCACTCCAAACTCACTCCTGAGGGCAGGGCATCAAGTTAGGGGAAGTGCCTGAGCAACCGAGAACACATTACTCCTGCAATACAAAACACTAAAATAAAGCAGCTAGGTTTATGATAGTTTAATTGAATAACTCTGTGAAGAGGTTTGGGCCAATCAAGAGATCTTCTGGATAGACCGTCAGTGTCTGATAACTCTTGGAGAAATGAGAAAAACAAACCCGATATATACTGTAACTACAATCAGGGGGAAAAAATGCTTCATGTGCAATTAAATAAACAGAAATCAAACCTTTCTCAAGTAATGTATATTATTTACACAGACTTTCCAGAATAAGTCGCGAGAGCTAAAGGGGGCACTGGTTGGTGTGAGTGAGATATAACTTAAAATGATTGAGTCTTTCCTTTGCTGTTGTCCTGAAGCACAGCAACATTTATTGGAGCCAGGTCATGGAGGAACATGAGGAACCATGGGGAGGAAGAGGGAAGAAGCCTTGTTGCCAAAGTGCTTTCAGCTAAACATGTCCCAGCCAATCACAGTCAGGGGCCACGGCAGAGAACGCGTGAGAGAGATGAGAGCACAGTCATTATTTGTTAAATCATTTGATTTGGTGTAAACAAATGCCATCGTTTTGCGCTTGTCAACTCCATAGCAGTCTGAGATTGGATGGACAGGGGGGCCAGGGGCCAAGAGGAGACATCCAATCACGCAGCTGTTTGCAGTATCCAATCCCAGTGCGAAGTCGTTGGTGGATAAGGGAAGCGGGTGGGTAGAGGGGTTAGGGAAACATGGCAGGGGGCCAGGGCAGGGATGGGGTTTAACCCCTCGGCAGGCTGCACATCTCGCAGAGCTCTGTGCCTGGCTGGTTCATAAAGGTGCAGTGGAGGCAGGACCACATCGCCGAGGAGGATGCTGGTGTAGAGGGGCCCCCACCCATGGCCCCGTACTCCTGAGGGCCCGATGACTGCCCACCCACCGTGCCTGAGGAGGGAGAGAGGGGTCAGGGACATAAGAGTGGTGGTGACTCTTACCAGGAAGGACTTTTCAGACTTCCTTTTTATATGTAGGAATGATACATGTAATGAGCTCCAACCAAATGTATCTTTGTGGTCAATAAAGTTCTACTATATTGAATGCAAGACAAGTTTAACGCAATCACTTTAAAATCAGATCCAAAATCAAAATCAAAATTTTATTGGTCGCATACATTCAGCAGATGTTATTGTGGGTGTAGCGAAATGCTTGTGTTCCTAACTCCAACAGTGCAGTAATATCTAACAAAACACAACAATACACACTAATCTAAAAGTAAAATAATGGAATTAAGAAATAAGTAACAATCCATTACTCTTCAACAGTGACAGAAATGTAATCATTTCAACTAAGGCATGTCAGTGCCCTACCTGGATGGCCAGCGGTACTTACTGCACAACTGCTCGATAGTGGCCCACTGCTCAGACTTCTTCCAGGTCTGAGCCAGCTCCTCGTCTTTCGTCTTCACAGCGTCCAACAGCAGACCAATGCTGTCCTGGGAACAGATAATTAGAACATATATTTGGGTAAAAAAAACATTATGCAACTCTTTTCTGGCCACGCCAAGATAAACCCAATCAAATGCAGGGAAACATTGTGATTTTTAACGATTGTTAACGATAGATTACAATCAAATCAAGGATTTAGAGCCAAGTTGCCATAAACAAAGAGATTTAGAGAGAGGGGGGGTACTGTTGACAAACACACAATCATTTCCACATTGAACAAACATGTGGTGATAATCTGAACCTTTTGTAGCGTGACAACAAAACAAAACATAGTGCTTGAATGTGTTTGGTTTGAGAGAGTGTGTGTGTGTGTGTGTGTGTGTGTGTGTGTGTGTGTGTGTGTGTGTGTGTGTGTGTGTGTGTGTGTGTGTGTGTGTACAAACAACACGGTTGAGCGATGTCTGGAAGGACACATCGTTCCATCTTCCTGTACAAACAGTTTCACGGTTTACTGAAACTTTGGTCGTTTTTCAATACTAGAACACATTTTTGTTACTTCGATATCAAAATGTGTCTCACGTCATATACAGATTGAGAGGATCAAGTCTATCTAGTAATATGTCAATCTTCAAGGGAGCAGTAGATAGCTAGCCAGGTTACTTGCGCCCATGCAGCTGACAGTGCAAGCCGCTTTTGAGAAGCAAGCGAGAGGAGAAAAATGCCCACAGCATGGCTTCTAACAGAAACACCATACCTCCACGCCCACAGCTTGTTGACAAAACTGGCTCCAGAAGTGAACTATGAACTTAAGAGCAGATAACGATAACTATGCAAAATGTGTTACAAAGCAGTGCAATGGAGGTTTAGTTGCAAAACGACAAACTATTTTACACGTGACATTTGTATTGTAACATTCTACTAGCAACTACATTCCATTTTTTTAGGAGACAATGACCTGAACATAGGGTGTGAATACTTTCTGAAGACACTGAGACATTGTTTTACAGCTTGGATTTCAAATGGATTAAATTGAGAGATTGTGTCACTGGCCTACACACAATACCCCATAATGTCAAAGTGGAATTAAAAATATAAAGCTTAAAATGTTTTGAGTCAATAAGTATTCAACCCCTTTTATGGCAAGCCTAAATAAGTTCAGGAGTAAAAATGTGCTTTACAAGTCACAAATTGCATGGACTCACTAAGCAATATTGTGACATTTTTGAATGACTACCTCAAAATCGCTGTACCCCACACATACAGATAATTGTACGGTCCCTCAGTCGAGCAGTGATTTGAAAAACACAGATTCAACCACAAAAGACCAGGGAGGTTTTCCAATGCCTCACAAGTAAGGGCACCTATTGGTAGATGGGTAAAAACAAAAAAAAACATTGAATATCCCTTTGAGCATGGTGACGTTATTACTTACACTTTGGGTGCTGTATGAATTAACCAAGTCACTACAAAGATACAGGCGTCCTTCCTAAATCATTTGCCAGAGGGGAAGGAAACAATTCTGGGATTTCACCATGAGGCCAATGGTGACTTTAAAAGTCAGAGTTTAATGGCTGTGATTGGAGAAAACTGAGGATGAATCAACATTGTAGATGCTCCACAATACTAACTTAAAATGAAAGTGAAAAGTAAGCCTGTACAGAAAATAAATATTCCAAAACATGCATCCTGTTTGCAATAAGGCACTAAAGTAAAATGTGCCAAAGAAATGAAATGTCCTGAATACAAAGCATAATGTTTGGGAAAAAAATCCAAGAAAACATCACTGAGTAACAGTTCATATGTTCAAGCATGGTGGTAGCTGTATCATGTTATGGGTATGCTTGTCATCGGCAAGGACAAGGGAGTTTTTTGGGGGATAAAAATAAACAGAACAGAGCTAAGCACAGACAAAATCCTAATGGAAAACCTGGTTCAGTCTGCTTTCCAACAGACACTGGGTGACAAATTCACCTTTCAGCAGGACAATGACCTGAAACACAAGGTCAAATATACACTGGAGTTGCTTTCCAAGATGACATTGAGTGGCCTAGATACAGTTGACTTAAATCTATATTGAACAAAAATATAAAAACGCAACATGTAAAGAGTTGGTCCGATGTTTCATGAGCTGAAATAAAAGATCCAAGAAATGTCCCATACGCACAAAAAAGCTTAATTGTCTCAAATGTTGTGCACAAATGTGTTTACATCCCTTTTTGTGAGTATTTCTCCTTTGCCAAGATAATCCATCTACCTGACAAGTGTGTCATATCAAGAAGCTAATTAATTCTTTAGAGTCTAAGACGTTTGGGGAGGGTGCTAAGCTGACATAACTCAGTAAAATAACAAAAAAAAACGTGCATGTTGCGTTTATAGTATTGTTCCGTATAGTTAACCTATGACAAGACTTGAAAATGTCTGTAGCAATGATCAACAAAAAACTTGAATGTGCAAATATTGTACAATGCAGGTGTGCAAAGCTCTAAGAGATTTACCAGATGTAATCGCTGTCAAAGTGCTTCTAGCATGTATCGACTCAAGGCTGAGTCAATACATTTGCAAAAATGTCTAAAAACATCTTTTCACTTTGTCATCATGGGGTAATGTGTGTAGATGGCTGAGAAAAACTCAAATACATTTCTTATTAATGCTGTAACAACAAATTTGGAATAAGTCCAGTGGTATGAATACTTTCTGAAGGCAAAGTATTCATGACATTTATGTGAGTATTATATGATTACAACCCAAAAGTAAATGTGAAATGCACTCTTAACTTCACTATGACAATGTACTTAGACTACATCACATTTATCTGGGCTTGCTAGAAGTAGCCACTAGCCAGCCAGCAGTCATGGGCGAAGCATTGCACCCTGGGAGTTGAAATGCACTCTGGGATTCGTAGTAGGCGGTGTAAAACCCATTGCATCTCACTGGTGTGTAGACTATTGCAATATAGAAGCTTTTCTGTGAACAAAGAGATAGTATGTAAGGAAAAAACGGACTAGTTAAGACACTAAATCATTTCCACATTGGACAAACGTGGTGATAATCTGAACCTTTTGCAGCATGACAAACCAAAACATTGTGCTTGAACGCATTTGGTTTGAGAGAGTGAAGGTATGCGCAATACGGTTGGGTGATGTCTGGAATGACATATCGTTCCATCTTCCTGGACAAACATTAGTTTTGCCCGATATACCGAAACTTCAGTACTTTTCCAACTCCGAAGTGTGTGAAATGCACTCAACTTGCTATGACAGCAATATACACTGAACAAAAATATAAAAACGCAATCAAGTGTTGGTCCTATGTTTCATGAGCTGAAATAGATCCCAGGAATTTCACCATACGCACAAAAAGCTTACTTCTTTCAAATTTTGTGCACAAATTTGTTTACATCCCTGTTAGTGAGTATTTCTCCTTTGCCAAGATAATCCATCCACCTGACAGGTGTGGTATATCAAGAAGCTGATTAAACAGCATGATCATTACACAGGTGCACCTTGTGCTGGGGATAATAAAAAGGCCACTAAAATGCGCAGCTGTCTCACACGACACAATGCCACAGATGTCTCAAGTTGAGGGAGCGTGCAATTGGCATGCTGACTGCAGGAATATCCACCAGAGCTGTTGCCAGAGAATTTAAAAGGTTCATTTCTCTACCATAAGCCCCCTGCAACATTGTTTCAGAGAAAATGGCAGATCGTCCAACCGGCCTCACAACCGCTGACCACATTCAACCACGCCAGCCCAGGACCTCTAAATCCAGCTTCTTCATCTGCGGGATCATCAGACCAGCCACCCGGACAGCTGGTGAAACTGTCAGAAACTGTCTCCGGGAAGCTCATCTCAAAGCTCGTCACCCTCACCAGGGTCTTGACTTGTCGGTAATTTGGCGTTGTAAGTGACTTTAGTGGGCAAATGCTCACCTTAGATGGCCACTGGCACCCTGGAGAAGTGTGCTCTTCGCAGATGAATATCGGTTTCAACTTTACCGGGTAGATGTCGTGTGGGCAAGCGGTTTTCTAATGCCAATGTTGTGAACAGAGTGTCCCATGGTGGTGTAGGGGGTTATGGTATGGGCAGAATTAGGCCATGGACAACGAACACAATTGCATTTTATTGATGGCAATTTGAATGCACAGAGATACCGTGACAAGATCCTGAGACCCATTGTCGTGCCATTCACCCACCCTCCATTCGTTCTTGTTTCAGCACGATAATGCACAGCCCCATGGATCTGTACACAATTTCTGGAAGTTGAAAATTCCCCAGTTCTTCCATGGCCTGCATTCTCACCGTTTTAAATTTTTTACATTTTAGTCATTTAGCAGACGCTCTTATCCAGAGCGACTTACAGTAGTGAATGCATACATTTCATACAATTTCATGCATTTTTTTTTGTACTGGCCCCCCTGGGAATCGAACCCACAACCCTGGCGTTGCACACACCATGCTGGCGTTGCAAACACCATGCTCTACCAACTGAGCCACAGGGAAGGCCATGTGGAATTTCTTTCATTCTTAAATGTGTTTGAGCCGATCAGTTGTGTTGTGACAAGGTAGGGTCGGTATACAGAAGATAGCCCTATTTAGATTAAGTCCATAGCATGGCAAGAACAGCTCAAATAAGCAAAACGAAAAGACAGTCCATCATTACTTTACGACATGAGGCAATTAACTGCACCTCAGATTGCAGCCCAAATAAACGCTTCACAGAGTTCAAGTAAGAGACATCTCAACATCAACTGTTCAGAGGAGACTGTGTCAATCAGGCCTTCATGGTCGAATTCATGCAAAGAAACCACTACTAAAGGGCACCAATAAGAAGAGACTTGCTTGGGCCAAGAAACATGAGCAATGGACATTAGACCGGTGGAAATCTGTCCTTTGGTCTGATGAGTCCAAATTGGAGATTTTTGGTTCCAACCGCTGTGTCTTTGTGAGACGCAGAGTAGGTGAATGGATGATCTCTGCATGTGTGGTTCCCACCGTAAAGCATGGAGGAGCTGGTGTGATGGCGCTTGCTGGTGACACTGTCAGTGATTTATTTAGAATTCAAGGCACGCTTAACCAGCATGGCTACCACAGCATTCTGCAGCGATACGCCATCCCATCTGGTTTGCGCTTAGTGGGACTATCATTTGTTTTTCAACAGGAAAATGACCCAAAACACACCTCCAGGCTGTGTAAGGGCTATTTGACCAAGAAGGAGAGTGATGGAGTGCTGCATCGGATGACCTGGCCTCCACAATCACCCGACGTCAACCCAACTGTGATGGTTTGGGATGAGTTGGACTGCAGAGTGAAGGAAAAGCAGCCAACAAGTGCTCAGCATGTGGGAACTCCTTCAAGACTTTTCAGAAAAGCATTCCAGGTGACCATGGTTGAGAGAATGCCAAGTGTGCAAAGCTGTCATCAAGGCAAAGGGTGACTACTTTGAAGAATTTCAAATGTAAAATATATTTTGATTTGTTAACACTTTTTTGGTTACAACATGATTCCATATGTGCTGCTTCATAGTCCCGACGTCTTCACTATTACTATACAATGCACAAAATAGTAAAAATAAAGAAAAACCCTTGAATGAGTAGGTGTGTCCAAACGTTTGACTGGTACTGTACGCACCAGACATGTCACCCATAGAGCATGTTTGCTATGCTCTGGATTGACATGTACGACAGCGTGTTCCAGTTTCCGCCAACATCCAGCAACTTCACAAGGGTGGGACAGTATTCCACAGGCCACAAGCAACAGCCTGATCAACTCTATGCGAAAGAGATGTGTCGCGCTGCATGAGGCAAAAAGGTGGTCACACCAGATACTGACTGGTTTTCTGATGCTCGCCCCTATTTATTTTTTTTTTTTAAGGTATCTGTGATACTATCGTTTCTGTATCGAGTATCGCTTCCGAATAAAGTGACCCTAATCTTGTTATTGGTATTAAAGTCAAAATTCTGATATCGTGACAACACTAACAAAACATCGTTGACATACGATTGTCCAAATACCATGTATTTTTTTCCCCCTCTGGAGGAGAATGTGTGTTGTGCATGGAAGGGTCAATTGGCAGGAAGAAAGCAATATAAATGGATACATTGCTAATATTTTTTTTTTTGTATCTAGTCTAGACTGCAGAAAGATGATCAAATAGGTAGGGCTGTGTTTCTCTTGTCCATAAAAATACCCAGATATCACTTAGTATTTCCTTACCTTTTAAAAATGAATATTATAGACCTATCAAGGGTAGGCTATTGTTTCCTACCCCCAAAAAATGACAATATCCATCCGGACCTTTGCCACCTAGGAAATGTGTGTGACCGAACCTTCTCAAATAGACCTAAAACATGAGTATAGGACAGGCTAAAATATTCTGTCAAACCATGAGACTTATTTTCACGTGTTCTTCCCCCCCTCCACTCACTACTCTAGGTGATTTACTTACGTGATTAACACTAATTCCTTAAAAATGTGACTTGTAGGCCTATATTTAGGATTTGTACAGTTTGATAGGTAAAAGGCATATCCTAATAGGCCTATTCGTTTAACATTTGCCATTGTTCATTTGTTTCTAAGTGTTATAAATGATCCTTTTACTTTATGATTGTAGCCCAATTTACATTGCCTACACTTTGGTCAAGCAGAAACATGAGGTTTGTTTAAACTTCCTATTCCATTAGTATATTTTGCAAATGTTTTGTTATCTCTCGTCAACAAAACGCAATTGTAAATTCGCCCAACCCTAGGGTACAAATCTGTACGTGAGTGAGTAAGAGTATGGTGTGTGTGTGTGTGTGTGTTGGGGGGGGGGGTATTGTGTCTGTACAGAACTTACTCTGAGAGGCATGACCTCGTTGGTGACCAGGAAGAGGAGCAGGTGGAAGTCAGACACCATGTCCAGGAATACAGTGGATGTGCACTGGGACAGGTACGTAGCTAAACTGTGGAAATCCTGTCACACACAGGAAGGGGACAACATGGAATATGATCAAGAATAATAACTTCCTATGACCCCCATAGCCCAGGGACTCTAAGGACGAATTGGCAGACAATCATCAGGTCAGATCGAAAACAGAGAAATAATGGCTGTTGCCAAAGTAGGTTAAAAAGGTCAGAAAAACACATTTGGGAGCCTTCTGTATGTAGGTCATTCTTTGACCACTGAAAGAAAACAAAATATCAAACCCCACACGGCAGAACAACCATTTTAGCTGTTATCGTGTGTGTGTGTGTGTGTGTGTGTGTGTGTGTGTGTGTCAATGTGTACCTGTGTCTCTCCCAGGATATCTCTGTTCTCTATGGGAAAGCGTGGTGTGGAGCTGAAGGTGTACTGGGGGTCCTTGGGGAAGGTGGTGGTTATCTGGATAGAGATGGAAAGAAGGAGGAGTGAGAAACAAAGTTAACTGACTGGATCCTCTTGTCTTTTGGCCCTCCCCCCTCTACGCCAAGTTAAAACTTCTGTCCTGGCACCACAATGGTGGAACCGGCATCCCCTTGAAGCTAGGACGGCCGAGTCCCTCTGCTCATTTCCCGAAAACATTTGAAACCATATCTCAAAAGAATATCTTAAAATGAATCCTATAGCGCAGTCCGTCTGCTAGTTAGAGAAGAGTTAACTGACTGGAAGACAGTTCCATCTTGGAGGGTCCCTTTGACATCAGCGAGATGTAGAGCCAAGACAACAGATGTCAGTTGAATATGAAAACAGAGGGGACCACGAGACGACGAGAGAGGGGGACCACGAGACGACGACAGAGGGGGACCACGAGACGACGACAGAGGGGGACCACGAGACGACGACAGAGGGGGACCACGAGACGACGACAGAGGGGGACCACGAGACGACGACAGAGGGGGACCACGAGACGACGACAGAGGGGGACCACGAGACGACGACAGAGGGGGACCACGAGACGACGACAGAGGGGGACCACGAGACGACGACAGAGGGGGACCACGAGACGACGACAGAGGGGGACCACGAGACGACGACAGAGGGGGACCACGAGACGACGACAGAGGGGGACCACGAGACGACGACAGAGGGGGACCACGAGACGACGACAGAGGGGGACCACGAGACGACGACAGAGGGGGACCACGAGACGACGACAGAGGGGGACCACGAGACGACGACAGAGGGGGACCACGAGACGACGACAGAGGGGGACCACGAGACGACGACAGAGGGGGACCACGAGACGACGACAGAGGGGGACCACGAGACGACGACAGAGGGGGACCACGAGACGACGACAGAGGGGGACCACGAGACGACGACAGAGGGGGACCAAGAGACGACGACAGAGAGGAACACGAGAGAAGTAACAAAGTGCTCTCAGCTGGTGCCAGTAAATATTTGGCGAGTCCATCTAGTTCTTTAGCTAATCATTGGACAGAACAACCTCATGATGGGTTGGTAGAGTTATGGTGATTTGGATCTTTCTGTACAGCGTGGAGCTGACAATATTTTACAACATTATTGTGGAAGGAGAAAGACATCTTTACAGCGTTGGGCAAAGCTTCAGTTGGACAATTTAGTTGTTCGTAAAACACACATAGCAACTAGAAATGTGAAACGCTAGTTAGACGGAGAATGTAAGTGAACTAATATTAAAACGGACAGAAGCGCATTTCAGTTGACTGCCCTACCACTCCTCATATCATTGGTTGATTCCCTTCTTTAACCTGCATAAAACGGCAATGTACACACCCACATTCTTTCATACTTACATCTATGATAAGGTACTCCACAGGAAGGGGCCGGGCTAAATATGTAATGTCATTGCCAAATTTATCTTTGTCCTGTTGAGGGGGATGAAGAAAAATGACAATCAATGGAGAGAAATACGACAGCTGTAACTGTTCAATAGTTATTTGGTATTTTATTAGGATCTCCATTAGCTGTTTCTGTGGTCCACACAGTACATGAAACATGACATAATACAGAACATTAATAGACAAGGACAGAACTACATACAATGGCACATCAATACATACACATAATATCTAGGTCAAATAGGGGAGAGACGTTGTGCTGCGAGGCGTTGCTTTGTTTTTTGAAACCAGGTTTGCTGTTCATTTGAGCAATAGGAGACGGAAGGGAGTTCCATGGCTCTATATAATACCTACTGCTTCCTTGAATTTGTTTTGGATGAGGACAGTGAAAAGATGGCATGTCTGGTGGTGTAAGTGTATGCGTGTCAGAGCTGTGTGTAAGTTGACTATGCAAACCATTTGGAATTTAACACATTGTTTCTCATAAAAATAAGTGATACAGTCAGTTTCTCAACTCATAGCCAAGAGAGACTGGCATGCATAGTATTTCAATTAGCCTTCTGATTACAATAAAGAGCAAGATGTGCCGCTCTGTTCTGGGCCAGCTGCAGCTTAACTAGATCTTTCCTTGCACCACACGACTGGTAAGACAAAACTAGAAGGACTTGCTTTTTGAAGTGTGGTGTCAAAAAAAAACAGCATCTCTTTATTATGGACAGACCTCTCCCCATCTTTACAACTATTGAATTTACAGTACCAGTCAAAGGTTTGGACACATCCACTCATTACAGAGTTTCTTATTGGTACTATTTTCTACATTGTAGAATAATAGTGAAGACATCAAAACTATGAAATAACACATATGGAATCAGGTAGTCAAAAAAAAATAATAATAATAAAAAAAAAGTGTTAAATATAAAATATATGTTGATTTGTTTGAGATTCTTCAAAGTAGGCACCCTTTGCCTTGATGACAGCTTTGCACACTTGGCCTTCTCTCAACCAGCTTCACCTGGAATGCATTTCAATTAACAGGTGTGCATTGTTCAAAGTTAATTAGTGGAATTTCTTTCTTTAATGCGTTTGAGAAAATCAGTTGTCTTGTGACAAGGTAGGGGTGGTATACAGAAGATGACCCTGACCCTATTTCTTAAAAGTCCATATTAAGGCAAAAACAGCTCAAATAAGCAAAGAGAAATGACAGTCCATCATTACTTTAAAGACATGAAGGTCAGTCAATACAGAATATTTCAAGAACTTAAGATTAAGTGCAGTAGCAAAAACAATCAAGCGCTATGATGAAGCTGGCTCTCATGAAGAACAGTAAAGCAAAGGAAGACCCGGAGTCACCTCTGCTGCAGAGGACAAGTTCATTAGAGTTAACTGCACCCCAAATAAATGCTTCAGAGTTCAAGTAACAGACATCAACTGTTCAGAGGAGACTGTGTGAATCAGGCCGTCATGGTCGAATTTCTGCAAAGAAATCACTACTAAAGGACACCAATAAGAAGAAGAGATTTGCTTGGGCCAAGAAACAGGAGCAATGGACATTAGACCGGTGGAAATCTCTCCTTTGGTCTGATGAGTCCAAATTTGAGATTTTTGGTTCCAACTGCCGTGTCTTTGTGAGACACAGAGTAGGTGAACAGACGATCTGTGGTTCCCACCGTGAAGCATGGAGGTGGAGTGATAGTGTGTGTGGGGGGGGGCTTTGTTGATGACACGGTCTGTGATTTATTTAGAATTCAAGGCACACTTAACCAGCATGTCGACCACAGCATTCTGCAGCGATACGCCATCCTATCTGGTTTGCGCTTAGTGGGACAATCATTTGTTTTTCAACAAGACAATGACCCAACACAACTCCAGGCTGTGTAAGGGCTATTTGACCAAAGAGAGTGATGGAGTGCTGCATCAGATGACCTGGCCTCCACAATCACTTGACCTCAAACCAATTGAGATGGTTTGGGATGAGTTGGACCGCAGAGTGAAGGAAAAGCAGCCAACAAGCGCTCAGCATGTGGGAACTCCTTCAAGACTGTTGGAAAACCATTCCTCATGAAGCTGGTTGAGAGAATGCCAAGAGTGTGAAAACTGTCAAGGCATAGGGTGGCTTACTCTGAAGAACCTCAAATAACATTTTGATTGGTTAACCCTTTTTCGTTACTACATGATTCCATGAGTTATTTCATAGTTTTGATGTCTTCACTATTATCCTACAATGTAGAAAATAGTGAAAATAAAAACCCTTGAATGAGTAGGTGTGTCCAAACTTGACTGGTACTATATGTTTTAACCATGACAGTTTACAATCTAAGGTAACGCCAAGTAATTTAGTCTCCTCAACAGCCACACCATTCAATACCAGATTCAGCTGAGGTCTACAGCGTCAGGAATGAGTTGTACCAAATATAAGGCTCTTAGTTTTAGAGATGTTCAGGACCAGTTTATTACCGGCCACCCATTCCAAAACTGACTGCAACTCTTTGTTAAGGGTTTCAGTGACTTCATTAGCTGTGGTTGCTGACACGTATAAGGTTGAATCAGCATACATGGACACACAGGGTTTGTTTAATACCAGTGGCAGGTCATTGATAAAAATAGTAAAAAGTAGAGGGCCAAGAGAGCTGCCATGGTACACCACATGTTTGACATTAGAGAAGCTTCCATTAAAGAAAAGTTATATTCGACGGATAGATCTGAAGACACAATATGCCATTGGTTGAAAAGCCATAAAACATACGTTTTCAACAGGTTACGGTCAATAATATAGAAGGCATCACTTAAAATCAAACAGTACAACTCCCACAACCTACTAAATATCTATTTATTTCAACCAAATCAGTCATTTGTGTCAGTGCAGTACATGTTGAGTGCCTTTCTCTATAAGCATGCTGAAAGTCTGTTGTCAATTTGTTTACAGAGAAATAGCATTGTATTTGGTCAATAACAAAAATCCTAAAGTTTTTTTTAAAAGAGCTGGCAGCAAGCTGATCAGTCTGCTGTTAGAAACGGTAAAAACCACTGCCACTCTTGGGTAGCGGAATGACTTTGGCTTCCCTCCAGGCCAGATAACGAACACCTTCTTGTAGACTCAGATTAAAGATATGACAGATAGGAAAGGCCATAAAGTCAGCTACCATCTTCAGTAGCTTTCCAAGTTGTATCCAAGTAATAATTCTCACCTCTGCTACACTAACTTAAAAGTCAAACTTACAACGCTTTTCTTTTGATGCATGAATACGATCGCTCACTGTCAGTTGTTGACATTTCCTGCCTAAGTTTGTCAACTTCGCCAATGAAGGAATCAATGAACCAATGAAGGAATCAAATAACACCAAATGGCTGTGTGAGGAATAGATGATTCAATGAAAGATTAATTCGTTTTTCTGCCCATAATTTTAAAAGTACTCATAAGATTTTTTCCCATCATTCATCTTGGCTTCATAATACAGTTATTTTTGTTGAGTTGTCATAATTTCTCAATTTGCAGTAAGTCAGCCAGCCAGATGTGCGCCCCCCCCCCCCCCCCCCCCCCCAACCTCTTTCAAACATAGTGTCGCAATTTCCCATCAATCCACAGACCCTTAACAGTCAGTTTCTTAACAGGTGAATGTTTATCAATAATTAGAAGAAGCAAATTCGTCAAGTGCAGCGTCTAGAAACTCCTTATGAATCACATCAGACTAACACACATACAAGTCACAGCAGAATCTTTTGTATGATTTCTTACACACCATTTTAGGCCCAGCTTTTGGAACATTGGCTCTCCTAGATAGATCACTGCATCTAATAGGTACAAAATAATCTTCTTCCTCTTGAGCAGACAGTTTGATGAATCAATATTCTGGTTCCCAAGAAAGTAGACCTCCCCATTTACATTTACGTCATTTAGCAGACGCTCTTATCCAGAGCGACTTACAAATTGCATCACATACACTATCAAGCATTTCACATATTATTTAGATACTGACTGTTAGCACTTGGCCTATAGTAACACCTCATAATTAAAGGCTTCAGATGTGCCAGGTGAACCTGCAACCACAACACTTCAATAAACACTTGACATAAGATCTTCTCTAAGCATTACAGTGATTTGGCTCTGAATATATACTGAACAAAAATATGAACGTAACATGTTAAATGTTAGTGCCACATTTCATGAGCTGAAATAAAAAGGGACCAAGAAATATCCCATACGCACCAAAAGCTTATTTCCCACAAATGTTGTGCACAAATTTGGTTCCATCCCTGTTAGTGAGCATTTCTCCTTTGCCAAGATATGCCACAACTCTCAGGTGGATGGATTATCAAGAAGCTGATTAAACAGCAGGATCATTACACAGGTGCACTTTGTCCTGGGGACAATAAAAGGCCACTAAAATGTGCAGTTGTCTCACGCGACAATGCCACCGATGTCTCAAGTTGAGGGAGCGTGCAATTGGCATGCTGACTGTAGGAATGTCCACCAGAACTGTTGTCAGAGAATTTAACCCACTTCTCTACCATAAGCTGCCTCCGTCGTTTTAGAAAATGTCAGCACGCCCAACCGGCCTCAACTGCAGACCACGTGTAACAACGCCAGCCCAGGACCTCCACATCCGGCTTCTTCACCTGCGGGATCGTCTAAGACCAGCCACCCAGCAGCTGATGGAATTGAGAAGTATTTCTGTCTGTAATAAAGCCCATTTGTGGGTTAAAACTAAATCTGATCGTCTGGGCCTGGCTCCCCAGTGGGTGGGCCTAAGCCCTCCCAGGCCCACCCATGGCTACTCCCCTGCCCAGTCATGTGAAATCCATAGATTAGGACCTAATGAATTTATTCAATTGACTGATTTTCTTATATGAACTGTAACTCAGTAAAAATCATTGAAATTGTTGCGTCTATATTTTAGTTCAGGATATATAGCAACACCATAAGTATTCCCGTCTCTTTTAAATATGTTATATCCTGGTATTGCTACTGCTGTATCAAAAGAAATGATCCAAGTAAGTCTCAGAAATGGTTAACATATTATTGTTATCTGATGTTAGGAAGTTATTGATTTCATGAACCTTATTTCTAAGGCTACATATATTAATACGGGCTATTTTCAGCCCTTTCCTGGGTAGCTCATCAGAGATAGACATAATATGGAAAAGAGCAAACAAAGACAAAAAACATTTACCAGTCCGTTAAATCAGTTGGTGTGCATGTGCTGCACGGTTGAAGCTACAAACCCATAGGTTTGGCTCCCATCCCTTCCAGGCTCCCATCCCTTCCAGGTAAACTTTACGTATCGAGGGTGGACAATGAGCCTGACATAGCGGATGTAAGCAATGTCCCCACGCATTCGAGCAACTTTCATGGCCGAGAAGTTATTTTCTCTTCTGGCGCACATTTTCAGGATAGTCCTTGTTGAGGAAGATGAGAGGAACGTACAAGTTCTTGACGCTTTCCAAAACAGCTACCTTGTCCTTGAACTTCAGGAACTTTACCACTATTGTCCTGGGCCTGTCACCTGGGCCGGTGGTGGGATTTCCAGTCCTCATGGCACGCTCCACCTCAAATCTTCCTGTGGTCCATCTTCAATTTCTGAGATCATTTCCCTCACCTTATCCTCAGACTCCATCCAGGTCTCATGTTGAGATCCTGCAATTCCATCCACAACCATGTTGTTCCGCCTTCATTGTCCCTCCAGATAATCCGATTTCGCCGTCATCGTTATCATGGATTCACATACAGGATGAGAGCGGTGCTTACGCCCTAGGCAGAGAGCGGTGCTTACGCCCTAGGCAGAGAGCGGATGAGGGAGGTGCTTACGCCCTAGGCAGAGAGCGGATGAGGGAGGTGCTTACGCAATAGACCAGGGGTTGGCCATTCCAGTACTCCAGGGCCTGATTGATGCCACAGTTATGCCCCAGCTCCAGTTAACACACCTGACTCCAATAATCACCTAATCCTGATCTTCAATTTAGAATGCAATTAGTTTAATCAGCTGTGTTTGCTAGGAATGGAAAAAATAAAAAAGTGTGACACCAAATCAGGCCCTCGAGGACTGGAGTTGCCCACCCCTGATCTAGATAGATATTAAGAACTTTGGGTTACATTCATTCGGTCATTCTCACATTCTTGGAAAGATGTCATGTGATGAAAACGTTTTGTTAGTTCTATAAAGCAGTAATCCATTAGGTTTACCTCAGGTCCAAGCTAGCACCATTTATTCACACAGATTTCCCTTTAGGCTAACTCAATCTACCGGATGACATTAAAAAACAACATTTGTTCCTGCCATTTTAGCCTAAAAAGAAACATTAGGAGCAGTAAAATGACTGACTGGTGAGAGATTTTAGTGACTGTCTCCTTGTGAGTTTAGTGTGTCTCAGAATGCTGTATGAGTGCTGCAGACTTCCCCCAGCTCCCGTGTTTACCAAATAACTGTACCTTGTAGAAGACGTCTGGTACGTACTGCTCCGTGCTGGACTCTTTAGCGTAGCCCAGCTCAGGGGCGTCTCGGCAGGGCAGTAGACACTCATCTCTGACCAGGGCCATGCACTGGTTAGACACCTGGTAACCCTCAAAGTGCACCTGGTTATCAGGACCACCTGCAGGGAGAGGAAGTGAGGCACACAGTCACCCTCACTGAACATCTTGAATATCACAAGAACAGGAAGTCATCATCATCATCATGTAAGCATGATTGCGCCGTTATACAATAGCGCAGGCCCAGGATAGCCACATTATATTCATAGAATCACAGCCATGGCTGTGCTGAAATTTACACATCTCATTGGTCCATGGGACAACATTTCATTCACACCAAAGTTCACTTCCAAAACTTGAAGTGAGCCGTCAGGAGAATGCAGGCTAGAGGTTTGTTCTTATTACACGTATACATTAACAAAATGAGTCGGTCGGTGCAAACACTCGCGCTCCCGAGGGGCGCAGCGATCTAAGGCACTGCATCACAGAGCTAGAGGCGTCACTACAGACCCTGGTTCGAGTCCCATAGGGTGGCGCACAATTGGCCCAGCGTCGTCCGGGCTAGGGTTTGGCCGTCATTGTAAATTAAGAAATTGTTCTTAACTGACTTGCCTAGTTAAATAAAAAAAGAAATGTATTGTAACAACGTTCTGCTTTACTATCCTCAAAGCAAAGTCCAACATATACAGTTGAAGTGGGAAGTTTACATACACCTTAGCCAAATACATTTAAACTCAGCTTCACAATTCCTGACATGTAATCCTAGTAAAAATTCCGTCTTAGGTCAGTTAGGACCACCACTTTATTTTAAGAAAGTGAAATGTCTGAATAAGAGCAGAGAGAATGATTCATTTCAGCTTTTATTTCTTTCATCACATTCCCAGTGGGTCAGAAGTTGACATACAGTCAATTAGTACTTGGTAGCATTGCCTTTAAAATTGTTTAACTTGGGTCAAATGTTTCAGGTAGCCTTCCACAAGCTTCCCACAATAAGTTGGGTGAATTTCTCCCATTACCCCTGACAGAGCTGGTGTAACCGAGTC
This sequence comes from Salmo salar, assembly GCF_965601325.2. NCBI lineage: Eukaryota > Metazoa > Chordata > Actinopteri > Salmoniformes > Salmonidae > Salmo > Salmo salar. The sequence continues at coordinate 34,613,118 of NC_138318.1, forward strand.
AGGTTTGAAGGCCTCCTTGCTCAGAAACGCTTTTTCAGTTCTGACCACAATTTTTTTATATGATTGAGGTCAGGGCATTGTAATGGCCACTCCAATACCTTGACTTTGTTGTCCTTGAGCCATTTTTCCACACCTTTGGAAGACCCATTTGCGACCAAGCTTTAACTTCCTAACTGATGTCTTGAGATGTTGCTTCAATATAAGCACAACTTTCCTCCTCATGATGCCATCCATTTTGTGAAGTGCACCAGTCCCTCCAGCAGCAAAGCACCCCCACAACATGATGCTGCCACCCCCGTGCTTCATGGTTGGGATGGTGTTCTTCGGCTTGCAAGCGTCCCTCTTTTTCCTCCAAACATAACAATGATGGTCATTATGGCCAAACAGTTCTATTTTTGTTTCATCAGACCAGAGGACATTTCTCCAAAAAGTACAATCTTTGTCCCCATATGCAGTTGCAACCCATAGTCTGGCTTTTTTATGGCAGTTTTGGAGCAGTGGCTTCTTCCTTGCTGAGCGGCCTGTCAGGTTATGTCGATATAGGACTCGTTTTACTGTGGATATAGATACTTTTGCACCTGTTTCCTCCAGCATCTTCACAAGGTCCTTTGCTGTTGTTCTGGGATTGATTTTAACTTTTCACCCCAAAGTACGTTCATCTCTAGGATATAGAACGCGTCTCCTTCCTGAGCGGTATGACGGCTGCGGGGTCCCATGGTGTTTATACTTGCGTACTATTGTTTGTACAGATGAACATGGTACCTTCAGGCGTTTGGAAATTGCTCCCAAGGATGAACCAGACTTGTGGAGGTCTGCATTTCTTTTTTCTTCTGAGGTCTTGGCTGATTTCTTTTGATTTCCCCATGTCATCAAGCAAAGAAACACTGAGTTTGAAGGTAGGCCTTGAAATACATCCACAGATACACCTCCAATTGACTCAAATGATGTCAATTAGCCAATCAGAAGCTTCTAAAGCTATGACATTTTCTGGAATTTTCCAAGCTGTTGAAAGGCAGTCAACTTAGTGTATGTAAACTTCTCACCCACTGGAATTGCGATACAGTGAATTATAAGTGAAATAATCTGTCTGTAAACAATTGCTGGAAAAATTACTTGTGTCATGCAAAGTAGAGGTCCTAACTGACTATAGTGTGTTAACAAGAAATTTGTGGAGTGGTTGAAAAACAAGTTTTAATGACTACAGCCTAAGTTCATGTAAACTCCCAACTTCAACTGTACAGAGTCAGACAACAAGGACACATCTACACCTGCTTCTGGTCTGGTAGATTCTGTTGTAGAAGTCATTAAATGGCCTTGTTAGGTCCGTGTACCTGTGGCCACCACAGTGATGAACTTGGACCCAAAGTGTCCGTCGGGTGAGAGTCTACAGGGGTTACACTGTTGGTTCTGGAAGTGTCCAGCCGTGATGCACTCCTCCGCACTAAGGAAGTACGAGTCCTTGTTCCTGGTGTATTTGACTGTGCCTATCCTGGTGTCTTCAGAGAGAAGGTCAGTGAAGATCCACCCCACCTATAGAAGAGACCAGATAGGAAAACTATGGTCAGCAAAGTGAAGCTCACCACAACTCATCAAACTCCACATCGTTGGACTAAGAATATATTATACCTTTGTCGAGTAACCTATATTCATAACATAATTCTCTGGTGTGGACAGCTATAGTAACATACGGTGTGCATTCAGGAAGTATTTAGACCCCTTGATTTTCCACATTTTGTTACAGCCTTATTCTAAAATGGATTAAAAAAATTGTTTCCCCCCCACAATCATCAGATAATACTCTATAATGACAAAGCAAAATGTTTTATTTATTAATTTTTGCCAATTTATAAAATACAAAATAGAAATATAACATTTACATAAGTACTCAGACCCTTTCCTCAGTACTTTGTTGAAGCACCTTTGGTAAGTACAGCCTCGAGTCTTCTTGGGTATGACCCTAAAAGCTTGGCACGCCTGTATTTGGGGAGTTTCTCCCATTCTTTGCAGATCTTCTCAAGCTCTGTCAGGTTGGATGGGGAGCGTAGCCACACAGCTATTTTCAGGTCTCTCCAGAGATGTTCGATCAGGTTCAAGTCCGGGCTCTGGCTGGGCCACTCAAGGACATTCAGAGACTTGTTCAAGGCCACTCCTGCGTTGTCTTGGCTGTGTGCTTAGGGTCGTTGTCCTGTTGGAAGGTGAACCTTCGCCCTAGTCTGAGGTCCTGCTCTGGAGCAGGTTTTCATCAAGGATCTCTGTACTTTGCTCTGTTAATCTTTGCCTTGATTCTGACTAGTCTCCCAGTCCCTGAAAAACATGCCCACAGCATGATGCTGCCACTACCACGCTTCAGCGTAGGGATGATGCCAGGTTTCCTCCAGATGTTTCCAGGTTTCCTTCCTCTGTCTGGCCACTCTACCATAAAGGCCTGATTGGTGGAGCGCTGCAGAGATGGTTGCCCTTCTGGAAGGTTCTCCCATCTCCACAGACAAACTCCGGAGCTATGTCAGAGTGACCATCGGGTTCTTGGTCACCTCCCTGACCAAGGTCTTTCTCTCACGATTGCTCAGTTTGGCCAGGCAGCTGTGTTATTGCAGAACTTCAATGCTGCAGAAATGTTATGGTAGCCTTCCCCAGATCTGTGTCTCGACACAATCCTGTCTCAGAGCTCTACGGACAACTCCTAAGATCTCACGGCTTGGTTTTTGCTCTGGCATACACTGTCAACTGTGGGACATTATATAGACAGGTGTGTACCTTTCCAAATCATGTCCAAACAATTTAATTTACCACAGGGGGACTCCAATCAAGTTGTAGAAACATCAAGGCTGATCAATGGAAACAGGATGCACCGGAACTCAATTTTGAGTCTCATAGCAGAGACTCTGAATACTTATGTAAATAAGGTATTACGGTTTTTCACTTTTAATAAATTAGCAAACATTTCTAGTAACCTGTTTTCGCTTTGTCATTATGGGGTATTGTGATGTCATTATGGGGTATTGTGTGTAGATTGATGAGGGAATAACTTTTTTTTATCCCTTTTAGAATAACAAAAGATATATATATATATATCTCCGTTCTTGCATACCCCTCACGGACCAAGGACAGGGCTGGCAAGCTGCTAGTGTGTTGCATTTAGTCTACTGTGTTCTCTGGCTTGGGTAATCATTTCTATGGAGGAACTTCCTGGAGTTGAAACATTGACAAGGCACTTAAACATAATGCACTACGTTCAATTAAACTATTTAATTTTTTTTCTTTGAATAAATAAATAAATAAAAAAAAATTTTTTTTTTTAAAATGTGGAAAATGGGAAAGGGTCTGAATACTTTCCGAATGCACTGTATGGACAACAGAAAGAACACTGATTGGGTTTCTTTCTTAAAATCCATGATGGTTGCGTAAACTTTCTACACATTACATACACTATGGCCTGAAGGCATATGGAAGCTGTTTAAAGCCACTATCCTGTAAAGACTGAGGAATCTAGGGAATGCCCCATATTGATTAGTGCCTCATGGCCCAAGTGGTCTATAATGATGGGCCAGTCAGACTGGACAGTAGCTGTTCTGTCTACAGCCTCCTGGGCTTGAACCCAGATGTTCTCCTCAAATCAAATTGTATTTGTCACAGACATGGTTAGCATATGTTAATGAGAGTGTAGCGAAATGCTTGTGCTTCTGGTTCCGACAGTGCAGAAATATCTAACAAGTAATCGAACTATTTCCCAACAACTACCTAATACACACAAATCTAAAAAAAAGAAGAAAAAAAAGGGGTGAATGAGAATATGTACATATAAATATATTGATGAGCGATGGCTGAGCGGCATAGGTAAGGTGCAATACATGGTATAAAATACAGTAAACACATGAGTAATGTAAGATATATACACATTAAAGTGGAATTATTTAAAGTGGCATTTTTTTAAAGTGACTAGTGACCCAGATGAAGGGTTGTACATGGAAAAGGATACTACCCCTCCAATGCGGTGATAAATTGTGACATCAAAATACAAATGTGGCACTAAGTCAGCTGGACACATATTGAAGAGCACAATAGATTAGAGGTATGTAGGGTACTAGGCAGGTTCAAAATCTGGATCAGGGACATGGGAAAAATAAAGTCCATAGTTTTAGCTAGTGGTGTCGTCTAACCTTGCGCAGGCCCAGTTTGGCTGCGATCTCCTCCACGGCTGCAGCTTTAGGGTCCTCTACCAGCTCAAGACTGTTCTGGGTGGCAATCTGATGGACAGAGGAATTCACAAGAGCTCAAATTCAACAAACTAAATAAAACATGTAGGATAAAAAAATGTCTAAAAAAAGTACACAACCTTAAAGTTGTTGCCAATAGCCTAAGAAATAAATAAAATATATATATATATATATATATATATATATATATATATATTTAATTAGCACAACTGAAAATTGTTGTTCTGATTAAAGAAGCAATAAAACTGGCCTTCTTTAGACTAGTTGAGTATCAGCATTTGTGGGTTCGATTACATGCTCAAAATGGCCAGAAACAAAGACCTTTCTTCTGAAACTTGTTAGTCTATTCTTGTTCTGAGAAATGAAGGCTATTCCATGTGAGAAGTTGCCAAGAAACTGAATATCTCGTACAACACTGTGTACTACTCCCTTCACAGGAGAGTGCAAACTGTCCTTAACCAGAAAATAAAAAAATAAAAAAATAATTAAATAAAAGAGTGGGAGGTCCCGGTGCACAACTGAGCAAGAGGACAAGTATATTAGAGTGTCTCGTTTGAGAAACAGATGCCTCACAAGTCCTCAACTGGCAGCTTCATTAAATAGTACCAGCAAAACACCAGTCTCAACGTCAACAGTGACGAGGTGACTCCGGGATGCTGACCTTCTAGGCAGAGTTCCTCTGTCCACTGTCTGTTCTTTTGCCCATCTTAATCTTTTTTTATTGGCCAGACTGAGGTATGGCTTTTTCATTGCAACTCTGCCATAACCCCACCAAGGGGCACTCTGTTCACAACTTTGATCCATACACGTGGGTCAGCGGTTGTGAGGTCGGTTTGACGAACTGCCATGTTGCAGGAGGCTTATGGTAGAGAAATGAATTCAATTATCTGGCAACAGCTCTGGTGGATATTCCTGCAGTCATCATGCCAATTGCACACTCCCCCACAACTTCAGACATCTGTGGCATTGTGTTATGTGACAAAACTGCACATTTTAGTGGCCTTTTATTGTAACCAGCACAAGGTGCACCTGTGTAATGATCGTGCTGTTTAATCAGCTTCTTGATATGCCACACCTGTCAGGTCGATGGATTATCTTGGCAAAGGAGAAATGCTCACTAACAGGGATGTAAACACATTTGTGCACAACATTTGAGAGAAATAAGCTTTTTGTGTGTATGGAACATTTCTGTAAACTTATATTTTAGCTCATGAAACATGGGACCAACACTTTACATGTGGTGTATGCATTTTTGTTCAGTGTAGATAGAATGATCTGATTAAGTCTGATAAAAATACTGCTCCTGCAATGGCAGCACTTCATCAATACCCATTCCCCATTGGAAGTGAACCTACTGCCATCCTGTGGTTAACTAATCTTACTACATCTACAACTCACTAACAAACCATTGGACTGACTCCAGAGTGCAGAACACTCACCTGCGGGGGTTCGTAGATGGCAGCGACCTCAGCTCTGATGGCCAGAGGGATGTCTTTGTGCTCCGTGTACCTGCCGTACAGGTAGCCCATCCTCTGGCTGCCCGTCTTCCTCCAGAAGTCCAGGAAACGGTCTGCGATGGTGTGGTTCTCAAACATGATGTTGTCTATATGTCTGTATTTCTGTTGGCAGGGATGAGGCAGGTTATTAAATCAACATCTCCACTAGGAATGAGTAGAGGTTGAGAAACCTCTTGAGGTGCATTTCAATAGGTTACAGTGGATTCCTCTCCTCATGTCCTTTTCTAATCTGAACTGATGTGACAGAAGTGGACACGTGAAAAAGTGAAAACAAAAAGCCTTGTAAGTACCAATCCATCATATTGCCTTGTTATCACCCATCCTGTGAGACCCAATGACTAAATGAAGCCAAGGAAACAAGGAGGAGCTACTCTAGAAAAGGGTTTGCCAAACTCAGTCCTGCCCCACCCCCCTCTCCAGGTACACACTTTGGTTTTTGCCCTAGCACTACACAGAGCATTCAAATAATCAAAGCTCAATGAGTTGGTTCTTTTAAAAATCAGCAGCGTAGTACTAGTGCAAAACAAATTAAAAATGAAACATGCGCCCGGGGGGGGGGGGGGGGGGCCCAGGACCGAGTTTGGGAAACCCTGCTTGAGACTTCCCGAGATGGACCCTTAGCAGTAAAGAGGAGTATTGAGATGGACCCTTGGCAGTAAAGAGGAGTATTGAGATGGACCCTTGGCAGTAAAGAGGAGTATTGAGATGGACCCTTGGCAGTAAAGAGGAGTATTGAGATGGACCCTTGGCAGTAAAGAGGAGTATTGAGATGGACCCTTGGCAGTAAAGAGGAGTATTGAGATGGACCCTTGGCAGTAAAGAGGAGTATTGAGATGGACCCTTGGCAGTAAAGAGGAGTATTGAGATGGACCCTTGGCAGTAAAGAGGAGTATTGAGATGGACCCTTGGCAGTAAAGAGGAGTATTGAGATGGACCCTTGGCAGTAAAGAGGAGTATTGAGATGGACCCTTGACAGTAAAGAGGAGTATTGAGATGGACCCTTGGCAGTAAAGAGGAGTATTGAGATGGACCCTTGGCAGTAAAGAGGAGTATTGAGATGGACCCTTGGCAGTAAAGTGGAGAGAGTTATAGGGTGTACTTGTCTATTGAGGGTGATGGCGCTGGGCTGGCACTTTGTGCAGATCCCCTCTGGCCAGGGGGGGTGGCCCTCGCAGCCCGACTTGATCTTACAGCTGATGTTCTCCAGGGCCACAAACTTCCCTCTGTAGAGGAACATAAAGACAAACAGCTTGTAGATGTGGCCAATCCTCCTGCTAGAAAAGAGCAGAGTATACAGAGTGTATATTCTATTGATGTTGTCATGACAAACATGTTGCCAAGACAATACAGACAGATCTGGAACCTGGTGCCACTCACTTGTCAGCGCCTCCTGTCAGTTTGCGGATGTAGGCATGGAATGACATGTGCTTGACAGGTGGCTCTAGGTGACTCAAGTACTCCTCGTCAAAAGGCTGGCAGATAGAAAACAATTAAACTCACAGCAAAGTTGACACGTAAAACAATTTGAAAGAAGAACAGTAAATTGTTGGACGAATGAAGGAGGAAAGAGCACTTACCTCTAGGGGCACACAGTGCACGCACTTTCCCATAGATCCATGTCGACACCTGAAACAACTGAACCATTACACTGATACAATTGAATGGCTTAATACAATTACATAACTAGCTGGCAACAGTCTCTCTTATGCCTGTGGATCTCTGTTCCTATAAATTATGTATATTCATATCTTACAGCTGTGGATCTCTGTTCCTATAGATCTTTATGTATATTAATATCTTGGACCGATGCTCCTGTTAGGGGTGTGAACATTTAAACTAAATTAATTCCTTAACGTTAAGAAAAACAATGTATCTCCACAAAATTCAAATCACAATGCAGTTATAAAAACAAAAACTAACAGCTGCTGATTATTATTAACATAGAAAGGAAAACCTTGAACAAATAAGCCCCCGTGGCCTTGCTAACGTCACAGCGCAGCCCCCGTGGCCTTGCTAACGTCACAGCGCAGCCCCCGTGGCCTTGCTAACGTCACAGCGCAGCCCCCGTGGCCTTGCTAACGTCACAGCGCAGCCCCCGTGGCCTTGCTAACGTCACAGCGCAGCCCCCGTGGCCTTGCTAACGTCACAGCGCAGCCCCCGTGGCCTTGCTAACGTCACAGCGCAGCCCCCGTGGCCTTGCTAACGTCACAGCACAGCCACGTGCTTCTACAGCTGCATTGCTTGCTCTTTGGGGTTTTACACTGGGTTTCCGTATAAGCACTTCGTAACAACTGCTGGTGTAAAAGGGGCTTTATAAATACATTTGATTAATTAATTGATGCATCTTTCACATTTTTGGTCACGGATATAAAGCGCGAGGTACGTCATCACTAACACCCGACTACAGAAATGATTGCAGTTGATATGCAGGCAGGCATTGTCAACGGCCTAGCTAATTTCCCCCCAAACTTCAGACACTCTAGCGGTTGGAGGACTAACTCACCTCGAGCTCAACATTTAAATGGACTGGAAAATAACGGAACGTTTTGCGACTAAAGACAACCTTCTAGCTAGCTGACCACCTATTGTCATTGCAGTTTATGTAACGTAGGTTAGGTTGAGAGTAATAAAAAAAATAATAAAAAAAGATACATACATATACACATGTTCAAAAGTCTGGGGTCACTTGTTTTTGAAAGAAAAGCAAATTTTTTAGACCATTAAAATATCAAATTGATCAGAAATACAGTGTAGACATGGTTAAGATTGTAAATGACTATTGTAGCTGGAAACGGCAGATTTTTTATGGAATATCTACATAGGCGTACAGAGGACCATTATCAGCAACCATCACTCCTGTGTTCCAATGGCACGTTGTGTTAGCTAATCCAAGTTTATCATTTAAAAGGTTAGTTGATCATTAGAAAACCCCTTTGCAATTATATTAGCACAGCTGAAAACTGTTGTCCTGAGTTAAAGAAGCAATAAAACTGGCCTTCTTTAGACTATTAGAGTATTTGGAGCATCAGCATTTGTGGGTTTGATTACAGGCTCAAAATGTCCAGAAACAAAGAACTTAGAAATTGTCTCTAACCAGAATAGAATGAGTGGGAGGCCCCGGTGCACAACTGAGCAAGAGGACAAGTACATTAGAGTGTCTCGTTTGAGAAACAGACGCCTCAAGTCCTCAACTGGCAGCTTCATTAAATAGTATTCGCAAAACACCAGTCTCAACGTCAACAGTGAAGAGGCGACTCCGGGATGCTGATCTTCTAGGCAGAGTTGCAAAGAAAAAGCCATCTCTCAGACTGGCCAATAAAAAGAAAAGATTAAGATGGGCAAAAGGACAGACACTGGACAGAGGAACTCTGCCTAGAAGGCCAACATCCCGGAGTCGCCTCTTCACTGTTGACGTTGAGACTAGCGAGATCTATATTGACATCAAGTGTTTAAAAATCAAAGAAAAAAAGATTGCAGAATGTCAGCTAAAATGCATCTGCTTTTAGCTTCTCCCACTACCATATTTGGTAGTGAGTGGAAACGCCAGGCGGATGCTTCACATTTATACATCCGGTGAAATATCTGTCTCATTGTTCTAGCTGTGCCTACAGGTAACAGCATTAGAACGTTAAAATACTTCCCTTTTTAACCAGTAGGCCTAAAACGCCAGATTTGATGCGTTTTCTTTTTCCCTGTTCGATTAGTGAGCTTAAAAATAGATGGGCAGGCTTTTGTTAAAACATGAAACCAAAGTAGGCCCCTAGGATAATGAATAAGCAACTTGCCTTCCTTAAAACAATGTTGTTGTTGCATATTTCAGTCTGGAACCTGGGGGAGTGGAACCTATTCTGAAAAGGCACACCGTAGCAGTTCGCCAAAAAAAAGCCTAATCTATTACTCCAAAACTGCAGCTTGTGGTTGGAACACACACACACACTTCCCTACTTTAACCAACCAGCCCATTTTGAATTTGTGATCAAGCGGACTTTATTTGGCAAGGAATGAACCCCTTCTACAGATTATGTTAGTGTATCCCATCAGTTAGATAGGCAATCATTTCTGTATGCCTAATGGGAGTGGAGCGTGGATGTGTAGAAGGAGCGTCAGATTGAAGATGAGTGAGAGACACGTAAGGGAGGGAAAAGGAGAAATGTAAGGAGAAGAACTGTGATCATCACATGGCTAGGTATCTTTTTTTGTTTTGAGACCCTAAACTGCAATACACAAGTAACACTCGAGTCAAATGTGAATTAACAGTCGTCTTCGGGACAAAAATGTCACTCGCCCAAAGCAGATTCCAGATGCCTAAGGCTACTATATATGACTGTGGTAGGCTTGGGCGAAATACCGCTTATACCGGGGCATTTTGAAATACCGACGGCCACTGCTTTTAACTATAAGTATACCTAAATCATATCCAGCTCATGATAAGTGGCTAGATGTCAAGATCTTCTTGGTTACAGCAGAGACCCCCATCCTGGATTAAAATCCCAGTTGCTTAAAATAGTTTGGTGCATCAAATAGCACCTGCTAAATTTGAGATTCTTCAAAATAGCCATTGACAGCTTTGCACACTGTTGGCATTCTCTTAACCAACTTCACCTGGAATGCTTTTCCAAAAGTCTTGGAGTTCCCACATATGCTGAGCACTTGTTGGCTGCTTTTCCATCTTAATTGGGTTGAGGTCAGATGATTGTGGAGGCCAGGTCATCTGATGCAGCACTCCATCACTCTCCTTCTTGGTCAAATAGCCCTTACACAGCCCGGAGTTGTGTTGGATCATTGTCCAATTGAAAAACAAATGATAGTCCCACTACGCGCAAACCAGATGGGATGGCGTTTCACTGCGGAATGCTGTGGTAGACATGCTGGTTAAGTGTGACCTTGAATTCTAAATAAAAGCAAAGCCCCCCCCACACCATCACACCTCCTCATCCATGCTTCACGGTGGGAACGACACATGCACAGTTCACCTACCCTGTGTCTCACAAAGACATGGCGGTTGGAACCAAAAATCTCAAATTTGGACTCATCAGACCAAAGGACAGATTTCCACCGGTCTATTGTCTATTGCTCGTGTTTCTTGGCACAAGCAAGTATTTTATTGGCGCCCTTGCTGTCTCTGCCTGGCTGGTTCCCCTCTCTCCACTGGGATTCTCTGCCTCTAACCCTATTACAGGGGCTGAGTCACTGGCTTACTGGTGTTCTTCCATGCCGTCCCTGGGAGGGGTGCGTCACTTGAGTGGGTTGAGTCACTGACGTGGTCTTCCTGTCTGGGTTGGCGCCCCACCTTGGGTTGTGCCGTGGCGGAGATCTTTGTGGGCTATACTCGGCCTTGTCTCAGGATGGTAAGTTGATGGTTGGAGATATCCCTCCAGTGGTGTGGGGGCTGTGCTTTGGCAAAGTGGGTGGGGTTATATCCTGCCTGTTTGGCCCTGTCCGGGGGTATCATCGGATGGAGCCACAGTGTCTCCTGACCCCTCCTGTCTCAGCCTCCAGTATTTATGCTGCAGTAGTTTGTGTGTCGGGGGGCTAGGGTCAGTCTGTTACATCTGGAGTATTTCTCTTGTCTTATCCGGTGTCCTGTGTAAATTTAAATATGCTCTCTCTAATTCTCTCGGAGGACCTGAGCCCTAGGAGCATGCCTCAGGACTACCTGGCATGATGACTCCTTGCTGTCCCCAGTCTACCTGGCCATGCTGCTGCTCCAGTTTCAAATGTTCTGCCTGCGGCTATGGAACCCTGACCTGTTCACCGGACATGCTCCCTGTCCCAGACCTGCTGTTTTCAACTCTCTAGAGACAGCAGGAGCGGTAGAGATACTCTCAATGGTCGGCTATGAAAAAGCCAACTGACACTTACTCTGGAGTTGCTGACCTGTTGCACCCTCGACAACTACTGTGATTATTATTATTTGACCATGCTGGTAATTTATGAACATTTGAACATCTTGGCCATGTACTGTTATAATCTCAACCCGGCACAGCCAGAAGAGGACTGGCCACCCCTCATAGCCTGGTTCCTCTCTTGGTTTCTTCCTAGGTTTTGGCCTTTCTAGGGAGTTTTTCCTAGCCACTGTGCTTCTACACCTGCATTGCTTGCTATTTGGGGTTTTAGGCTGGGTTTCTGTACAGCACTTTGAGATATCAGCTGATGTAAGAAGGGCTATATAAATACATTTGTTTTGATTAGTAGTAGTTTCTTTGCAGCAATTCGACCATGATTGCCTGATTTACACAGTTTCCTCTAAACAATTGATGTTGAGATGTGTGTTACTTGAAATCTGAAGCATTTATTTGGCCTGCAACTTCTGAGGCTGGTAACTAATGAACTTATCCTTTGCAGCAGAGTTAACTCTGGGTCTTCCTTTCCCATGGCAATCCTCATGAGAGCCAGTGTCATCATAACGCTTGATGTGATGGTTTTTGCAACTGCACTTGAAGAAACTTTCAAAGCTCTTGACGTTTTCCAGATTGACTGACCTTCATGTTTTAAAGTAATGATGGACTGTTCTTGCCATAATATGGACTTGGTCTTTTACCAAATAGGGCTACCTTCTGTATACCACAACTGATTGGCTCATAACGCATTATTAAGGAAAGAAATTCCACAAATTAACAAGGGACACCTGTTAATTGAAATGCATTCCAGGTGACTACCTCATGAAGCTGGTTGAGAGAATACCAAGGTGTCCAAAGCTGTCATCAAGGCAAAGGGTGGCTACTTTGAAGAATCTCAAATATATTTGGATTTTTTTTAAAAACCCTTTTTGGTTACTACATGATTCCATGTGTTATTTCATAGTTGTGACCTCTTCACTATAATTCTACAATGCAGAAAATATTAAAAATAAAGAAAAACCCTGGAATGAGTAGGTGTATCCAAACTTGTGACAGGTATTATATATAAATCTTACAGCTGTGGATCACCGTTCTTCTAGATCATTGCTTAAATACAACATATAGAAAGTAAAATAAAAGCTCTTACAGCTGTGGATCTTTGTTCCTGTAGATCTTTCCCTCCTGCTTGGCCAGGTACTGGTCGATCTCGTCCTCGGAGATGTGGGGAGCCGAGTGAGAGCGTGACATCACGGACGATGAAGAAGAGGACGAATGGGAGGTAGAGGGTAGTGATGACGAGTGAGGCGTGGCCACGTCCATGGTCTCTCCTGCTGGTCCTGGGGAGCCCGAGGGGTACAGGTAGAGCATGTCTCCATGTCTAGAGGGAGGGAAGAATTACACACATTAAATTCACCCACACACACAATGAGCATAATGACAATCCAAGGTAAAATGCTGAAGTGACGATATTGATGACAACATGTTGTAGCTCGCTAAATGGAGCAGTCTAACGACTAGTGATCCATGTGTGTAATAGGTCTAATAGTAACAATTCAATGTTGCTCCTAACTCACTTGATCTTCAGCAGGCTGAGGGTCTTATTCTGGGACTGGATCTCGTCAGTCTTGTTACGGTTCAGGAAGATGGTGAAGCCATTGGAGGGGAAGCCAAACTCTTTGCCCACCTGACAGTAGAAACAGAGTAATGACGATTAGTCCTGTCTCGCTTGCCAGACTCATGGCACGGCTGTGGGAAGAGACTAGATAACAATGAGCTTTAGTTGAGGGTTAAGTAGGGCCACTTGTCTCCTGGAGCATGGTACATCCAGACTGTAGTATAAAGTAAAGTGTCTAATTGTCTATTAAAAGCCCATGAACTAAGAAAAAAAAAAGGGTCAACATAAAGACCGCAAGAAATCTGGTTGTGTAGAACGCTCATGTCTCGCTAATCCTTCTATCAACTGTGTGTTTAACAAAGAGTGTTCACTCCACTTATTTCCACTACCCATTAAACTGTCAAAGTGGATTACCAAACAGCAGGCTGACAGAGGAGAAAGTAAGACTGTCAGAGTCTATGGTCATTATCATAGAGACATCCAAGATTTAATAATAGGAGTCCTCTGAGCCTAAGTGAGCTTTCTTGCATTTAATCAAATCCATAATGCTTTAGTGGTGCAAAGAAAGTCAACTGTTGTACTGTAGGTCACATCTCAACAACAAAGGATAAGTCATAATTCCAAGAGATCAGCAGGTAAAAAAATGAATGACTGAGGATGTCCATGTTGTCAAACTGGAAGGTTAAAGCAAGTGTCACTAAGCAGGTTTCAATCCAACTTTTTTATTTCAGTAAAGTACACACACAAAAGTATGTGGACACCCCTTCAAATGAGTGGTTCAGCTATTTCAGCCACACACATCGCCATAGACAAACATTGGCAGTAGAATGGCCTAACAGATGTGCTCAGTGAATTGGTGGGGCAGGAATTCCAGTCTGGGGCTGTTTTTCATGGTTAGGGCTATGCCCCTTAGTCCTAGTGAAGGGAAATCTTAATGCTACAGCAAACAATGACATTCTAGACGATTCTGTGCATCCAACTTTGTGGCAATTCTACAAATTAACTTAAGGCACACCGGTTAATTGAAATGCATTCCAGGTGACTACCTCATGAAGCTGGTTGAGAGAATGCCAAGCGTGTACATATCTGTCATCAAGGCAAAGGGTGGCTACTTTGAAGAATCTCAAATATATTTTGATTTGTTTAACCATTTTTTGGTTACTACATGATTCCATGTGTTAATTCATAGTTTTAATGTCTTCACTATTATTATACAATGTAGAAAATAGTAAAAACCCTTTCATGAGTAGGTGTTCTAAAAATGTTTGACCGGTTGTGTGTGTGTGTGTGTGTGTGTATGTATGTTCCGTGTAGTGAATACGTTATTCAATGAGCTAATAGCAGAAAGGACCCCCCAAGAAATTCAGAAAAATACCAAACAAAAAGATACCTTGAGGGGTCATATAATTCTAAATCAAATAGCAAAATGATCCTTGGTATAATCTTGTTAAACAATTCCATATAGCTTCCTGGACCCACGCCCTCCCCACCCAGCTTAGACTCTTATGGGTTAATAAAGGCCTCTCTGAGCTCTTCATGCAACTCTCTATTTCCATCTCTCCCCATCACTGACTAAGTGACTGTACATCTGAGGCCAGGGAATAAAAAAAAATACCCTCATTGATCTGCAACACATTTCTTTTTTTAACTGAAAGACATGCATTTTTAATAGGGCACTGCCGCAGGCAACCCTTCTCCACGGTGACCGAAACAGTCGGCCACTCCTGATTCAGCCATTGATGTGGAAATTAGACTCCCACTTAAGATTTCCTACCCAATACTGTCTCGCAGTCGCTGAGGTCCAGTTGTACCCAAGGCGTTGCACATATTTTACTGTCATTATCGAAATGCTGCTAAGCCACAGTTAGACATTCATATCCATCTCATCCAAACACAATCTGGCTAGATGAAGTGGATTCGGAATGGAAAACCCTTACTGGAAGGTAGCTAGGTACTCCCAAGTGGTTTTATCCTGGCAGGATAGCAAGCAGCTGCTGTGGTTAATCTATTGATAGCGCGTTGTTTAAAAACATTGCATTGCACACCATTCTCTCCCCACATAACTCACAGCTTTCCCTACAGACACACACACAGGTCTCTGCTGAGCCATGCATCGGATCCATCAACAGTGGATCCCATTAACTGCACAGGCAAGGGGGGGTAAACACTGCAGAAATACCTTCGCTTTCCTGCAGAGCTGCCTGCTTCATACATAAATTAACAGAGGTTGTGCACAGGCTAGGCACAGGGAGATAAAGATGTATAAATGTCTATCTTCTGATAGTAGCTGGCCAATAGCACAGTTGGACAGAATGTGCTATGAATATGACAACAGAATGACAGAAAGAACCACAAGTTTCCCATGTGTTTGTGGGAAGTACTGTTTGTTGTACACGGCCCAACCATATAGCCTAGAGTACCACTGAGAGTCCATGTTTGTCTTCATATCATGCATCCATACTTTAATACCTTATTGAGGAAAGCGGCTGCTGTCTCCTTCTTGGTGGCTGGGATCTTCTTCATCCCGTTCGGGGACTGAACCCTGATGATCTGTAAATTAGGAAAAACATTACATTCTAAAAACCATGATATAGTATGTTGTTTCCTTGAATTTAGATTGCTTTACCAAACCAAATACATCCATTGGGGAAACCATATTGGTCATGACTCATTAGCTAATTTGATGAACCATGAGCTGGCTCGGCTACATTTATTGTTAACTGCAACCCACTGAAAACATGACACTGCTTGTTAGATTGTTCTGCTAGAGTCTCTTTCAGTGTCAGGTCGATGACAGTGCATAAATGTGGGTGGAGGCTCGTTGACACCATTGTCGTTTACCTTTATCATGACACACGGGGTGATAATTCACAAGCAATAACATGGTTGTGATAGTAAATTTACAGTAGCTAGTTTAGTTAGTTAGGAATTTTAATTGACATGAGCAGCATATATCATGCCATGGGCCAGTTAAAATACCAGTGACTGGTTTTCAGGTCATAAGCTAACTTAGTTGGATTGTTTTACCTCGAATGAGCGAAGATAACAACACTAGCTAAAGTTAGCTAGCCGATATTGTGGCTAACTAATGTTTGCTAAGTCAATTTTTCTGCCACAAGTTGAATACAAGCTAAAAACACTGACTTGATTGTATTGTTCCAAAGTTAGCCAACTGTTGTTTCTTTCCTGCAAAAAAAACTAGAGGCCAGGGTTATGTTGATAAAAACCAGTTAGCTTGCTAACCACAGGTACTGTATGTAGCTAAATAGCTAGTTAACAAAGTCAACAATGTCCCCAATGTCCCCTTTCTCAAAGTGAACGTCCACGCATATTTTAAATCCAATAACGTTACAGAGATAACGTTATTAAAGTTAATATACTATGTACTTGCTAATTAAATAAGATAGTTTAACTGAAAACGACCGCACATACGGCCACATTTTAATTCAAACATTTCTGACTAGCTAAGCTTGCTAACAGTGAGTTAGCAGTTATCTAGGCCCTGTCATTCTAGTACTGACGCTAGCAAGTGGCTAATTCTGCTGCCTCATCACTCCGATAATCAGACTTCGGTAACGTTAGCTAGCGAAGTTAGCTACCTAGCCGGCTAACAATCTACAATATTTTATCAGTAACTACAATGTGTTGTCACACTTACAATATTTTCTGCCATGATGTTCGGGTTTGTGCTCCCGATGTATTTCGCTGTGTAACAAACTAGAACGATGTCAGAGATTAAAAATTGACTGACTGGACAGAGTCAACGAAACTCCATCCCACAATTCAAACACCGGGCGTTACACGCTAACAAGTCCGTACACGAGTGTCCCTCCTCATCAATTGCCCGAGTGAAACAATCAATATAAAATATTTCCGCCACTTTATTTTTAGCAGGATTTCCCGTTTATTATGCCCTCGATAAAGTAACCACCTTTAATTTAAATGAAATGATAACAAAAAATACGAGTAATTTGTTGGCTGTTGTTGAAATTGACGAGCCCTACACTTTTTGTAGGAGCCATTTCGGCCTGCTTTACTGTGCTCGTTAGAGAAAAGAGGAAGCGGCGAAGTGAGAGGGACGTCACTACTTACAAAAAGTCATAATTATGGCTAAACCGCGCCTATTTACACAATGTATCTTTTTTAAATCGGATTTTGAAACTAACCCTGAACTTTAACGTTATCACACTGCTAACATTATGTCAAATGACATTTTATTGGTCACATACACATGTTTAGCAGATGTTATTGCGGGTGTTGCGAAATGCTTGTGTTTCTAGCTCCAACAGTGCAGTAATATCTAACAATTTCACAACAATACACACAATACACACAAATTGAAAGTAAAGGAATGGAGTTAAGAATATATCAATATTTGGACAAGCAATGTCAGAGCGGCATAGACTAAAATACAGTAGAATAGAATATAATTCAGTATATACATGAGATGAGTTGTTCAAAGTATGTAAACATTATTAAAGTGACTAGTGATCCAATGATTTAAGTGGCCAGTGATTTCAAGTCTATGTATATAGGGCAGCAGCCTCTAAGGTGCTAGTGATGGCTATTTAACAGTCTGATGGCCTTGAAATAGAAGCTGTTTTTCAGTCTTTCTGTCCCAGCTTCGATGCACCTGTACTGACCTCGCCTTCTGGATTATTTTTTATTTTATTTAACTTTTATTTAACTAGGCAAGTCAGTTAAGAATAAATTCTTATTTACAATGATGGCCTACCCCGGCTAAACCCGGACGATGCTGGGCCAATAGTGTGCCCCCCTATGGTACTCCCAATCATGGCCGGATGTGTGCAGCCTGGATTCGAACCAGGTACTGCAGTGATGCCTCTTGCACTAAGATGCAGTGGGGTGAACAGGCAGTGGCTCGGGTGGTTGTTGTCCTTGATTATTTTTTGGGCCTTTTTACCCACTATGAATGATTTATATTATGAGATGATGCAGAGATAATGAAGAGGAAAGATTGTCTTCTACATGAGTACACAACTACAAACTGCAGCGCACAACTACAAAATACAGTGAACATAATGAAAAGACAAGCATGCAGCATAAACACAATACACACAGGACACAATGCCAACATGCGATGGACAAAGTAAAAGACAGAACATGCAATCATATAATACATACATCTATGAACGATATATGCTATTAAAATGGAACTGGCCATACGGGTACATTGATCTCTGGAAATATGATTCAATGAAATATACAATTGAAATTAATATGAAACTACTATGAAACACAAGAAAACAAAATGATGGTAAGCGTGATAATGAAAAGAATGAGATGAATGAAATAGAGATGACATGCCCAACTATATAATATGTCAAAGAGACGTCAACATGAGCATTGGGGAAGATGAGAAACCTACAAAAAAGAAGCACAACAACAACACGAGACATCACCAACTACTACTGCCCAATCACAGCATGGTACGTTATCAGGTGACAATCACATTTGGAATCGAGTTTGACATCTGAGATTTGTGGGTAATCTGCGCAGTGACTGTCAGTGCCACCTACATCCATTGTAGTATTGTTGCACACACATTAATCTCCAATCTATGTCAGTGGAGACTGGCGGGAGCAGCTATAGGAAGATGGGCTCATTGTAAATGAATGGAATGGTATCAACCACATCAAACATACGGGAACCACATGTTCGACTCTGTTTCATTTATTCCATTTCAGCCATGACAATGAGCCCATCCTCCTACAGCTCATCCCACCAGCCTCCACTGTCCCATGTATATCATGCTGCTTGGGGTAAAACTAAAGGCAGCAAAAGCCAAAATTCCCAATGACAAGGTGTTTTTTCCAAGCCATTAAACAAGCTTATATCCCTGAATATACTTAGTTAGAATATACAGTACCAGTCAAAAGTTTGGACACACCTACTCATTCATGGGTTTTTCTTTATTTTTTATGTTACATATGGAATCATGTAGTAACCAAAAAAGTGTTAAACAAATCAAAATGTATTTTATATTTGAGATTCTTCAAAATAGCCACCCTTTGCCTTGATGACAGCTTTGCACTCTCTTGTTATTTCATAGTTTTGATGTCTTCCCTATTATTCTACAATGTAGAAAATAGTAAAAATAAAGAAAAACCCTGGAATGAGTAATTGTGTCCAAACTTTTGGTTGGTACTGTACATGTCATATAATAAAGATAGTCATAAATCCTTTATTATAAAAAATATAGAAAATCAGTGTAAGAAAAAGAGAAGTAAAGAGTATGCCAGTGTTAAACAGGATAGAATGTTATTATCGTGCTTCTGTTAAAGTGTGTGTGTGTGTAACACTAATGGATAGGTGAGGGAGGGGAAAAGGGGAGTGGGATGATGTAGCTTCATCCACATTGTCCCAGGGACAGATTCCAGATTAGCAATGACCAGCAGCTGTCTCATCTCTACAGGAGTCATGTTTTATATGTGTAATATTCAGCATAGATGGGCAGGCGTCTCTGATGAGTAGCAGAGGTGCCGAGGCACATGAAATGAGAACCCACCCATTTCACGAGTATGTCACTTGTTTGTCAACTCAAGGTTGAGGCTGCTTTGATTCGTAAGTGTCGTGTTCCGTGTGAAGGAGAGGATAGAAGAGAAGCGCGTGGCGATGGTGGAGGAGAGAAGGGCAAAATGGCTGCCGGTTGCTGCGATAGACAACGATACCAGAACAGAGTCCTAATCATGAGCAGACATTTTGTATGATGTGAACTTTGGCTGCAGAAACAAAACAAGAAACCAGTGAAAGATGGATACACTCTTAGAAAAAAAGTGTTCCAAAAGGGTTCTTTAGCCGTTCCCATAGGAGAAACATTTTTGGTTCCAGGTAGAACCCTTTTTGGTTCCAGGCAGAAGTAGAACCCTTTTGGGTTCAATGTGGAATACTCTATGGAAAGGGTTCTACATGAAACCCACAAGGGTTCTACCTGGAACTAAAAGGGTTTTACCCAGTAGCAAAAAGGGATCTACAAAGGGTTCTACAGCGGGGACAGCAGAAGAACCCTTTTAGGTTATAGATAAGAGTGTAGACGGTTCATTTTCTGTAACGCTTTCTTTATTTTTTTATTTTTTTGCAGACAATTCTTTGCTTTGGTTTATGTTTGATAGTTCTAATCAAACGCAGTGAGAGTGCTCGAGGCACATGCATGGTTTGAAGTAGATGGAGGTGGATGCAGAGGACTGTGGGATGGATGGTGAAGGTCTGGATGACTTAGATGATACCATATTTGGCCAGCTCGCTAAGCTCCAGGTGGTTGAAGGCCTCCCAGGGGCAGATTACTGTGATGTCTGCAGAGGAAACACACGTTACGTTCAGTAAAAGTCAGTAGGCCAAGCAAACCCTACAATATGGCTTTCTACAGTTTTTATGGAAGGCACAGGTAGAGTAGATGGACAGTAATAATGAACGTACCAGTGCCTAAGCCCTCCATTCCAGGGATATCATCGCCAAAGCTGTAAAGGAGACAGAGATCCTTTATTTACAATCAGACCTCATGAAAATGTCATTATGCACTTGTCGAATGCCTGTTTGAGACTAAGAAACCCAATGAAAGTGGCCTTACCCCTGGATTCCCTTCTTTGGGGGCTTGCTCTTGAACTGGCGAGTCTGCCTCTGCTTGAATTTAGGGGGTCCCTTACGTGGTGTTGCAGGGCCTCCAGTGACACGGGTGGCAGACTTGATCTCCAACTTGGGGACCTCGAGATTCATGGTTATTAGTTAGCTGATTGGTGTGTGCAGCTGGTTATGTGTTCAATCCCTCTCTGAAGTAAAGTCGTCTTGATGAAATCTCATCAACTGGGGAGAGAAACAGATTGTATTACACCCACATTTCATGATAGAGCTCACATTGTTATAGCTTGGTGTTTTATCAATTCGGTATTTACTGTTTGGAGTTGAGGTAAGAAATTCAGTATTGACCGTTTGGAGTATTGACTGGCTGCGTCACCTCTTGGTATGGCAACTGTATGGCATCCGACCACAAGGTGTTACAGAGGGTAGTGTGTTCGGCCCAGTACATCACTGGGGCCGAGCTCCCTGCCATCCAGGACCTCTATACCAGGAGGTGCCAGAGGAAGGCCCTAAAAATTGTCAAAGACTCCAGCCACCCAAGTCACAGTCTGTTCTCTCTGCTACCGAACGGCAAACAGTACTGAAGCACCAAGTCTGGGACCAAATGGCTCCTGAACAGTTTCTACCCCCAAGCAATAAGACTGCTAAACAGTTAATTAAACGGCTACCTGGACTTTCTGCATTTCACCCCTACCTACATGTACATATTACCTCAATCAATCACACCAACTACTTCATACCCCAGTACACTGACTCAGTACCGGTACTCCTTGTTTATAGCCTGTCAAAAGCCTGTCTATAGCCTCGTTATTGTTATTTTATTGTGTTACTATGTTATTTTGATCTATTTGTTCATTTTCTTACTTTTTAATTGCATTGTTGGGAAAGGGCTCGTAAGTAAGCATTTCAGCGTAATAATAAAATATAATTAAAAGACAAGTCCCTGGCCCTTAACTTTGTCTGACATATAGACCTCATCCTAATCCCCTTACTGATCGTATTGCCCTTGTAATTTAATGTCCAATGAATGTCTAGCTCGAATAACTAATGACCCAATTTCATCATGTAATCCCCAGTTCACGTAAATAAGCACCCCCCCTCCCTTTCCCACCACATCCTCCTTCCTCATTTCAAGCCAGTGGCCAGCCATCTACACTTGGGCTAATCTTATTAGTGCAAGGACAACACGGAGAATATGCCGAGCAGGCAGAAAGGGTCTAAAAGAACCAATCCTATTATCTACCCCTCATACAATGGTGTTCCTAAAGCTAACAAGGCTCTAGAATGTTTCTTACTGGGATCAGCTGTACATTATGTTTAACTCAACAGGAGGTCACTTTCAATGCACAATGATGCATTGAGCAGCAGTTGAGAAAATGAAATATGAAAATCAGCCATATTTACATTCTCATTGACAATACAAGAATGTTCAGAAATGTGATTGATCTGGGTCTGTCGAATTTAAACTGCTACGTGTATCAGGAACATTTCACACATTAAACAGACCTCAAACTGAAAAATGTATCCACACTACAAAGTTATAAAGCAGTTCTCTCTAAATCCATTCAAGAAACTCCCAATATCAATATAACCGGTCAAAACTCTCTCCCTTCACACATTCCCTCTTTAACCACACGCATTCCCTCTTCAAGTGCCAACTATTCAGCAAGTAGTATACTTTCTTACTACTTGAAAAACTGCTCTCCCCTCCTCTCTTTTCTACGAGGTTCAACAGTACAGTTACAAAATCCATCACGTCCCTGTCATCATGGGCTATGTGTCTGAATGGATGGTGGGTGTACTCACCTGCTGCTTGGGTGAAGGCTAGCCAGAAGAGTGGGCGTGGGCGCTGAGCGCAGCTCTCTCTAGCAGATGTGTGGGTCTCTATGCTAGGTTGGCTCTGAGGGCCAGGCTGGGCTGACCGGACTTCTTATATTCCTCATGGCCCCTTTGCAGATTAGGAATGTCCCGCCTCCTATCACTGACCCCTTGTTATCGCGGCTCTAGCCTGAGGTGCGGTTCAGTGGGTGGGGGTCAGGGGGTGGGAGTCAGGGGGACCCTTGTGAAGGGTCGCAGAGCAGAAGAGGGGGTGAAGGGAGATGGATGGAAGTTAATTGGAGCGCTAAGGCAGCAATAACTTGAATGCATTTAGTGTTGATTGTATTCTAGCATGTTTTCCATACATGAAATCCAAGATGACACCTTCAATGGTCTTTTATCTACAGTCTTCAAAATCCTTCAAACTAAATGGAGACATAATAAGGGATACCACATTGCATGGAGGTGTGGATTAATCAACTGGATGAATGATGTCATCGTGGCACCCAGAACCAAATCAGTTCCTGGATTTAATGAGAAAACTGTCACGAGAGATTCTGAATTACGTAGCTAATAATACATTATTGACTTGGATGGTAATGAAGATTCTCCATATGTCCAGAACCTTCCAGTCCTATCCCTACTGACCAGAACCTTCCAGTCCTATCCCTACTGACCAGAACCTTCCAGTCCTATCCCTACTGACCAGAACCTTCCAGTCCTATCCCTACTGACCAGAACCTTCCAGTCCTAGCCCTACTGACCAGAACCTTCCAGTCCTATCCCTACTGACCAGAACCTTCCAGTCCTAGCCCTACTGACCAGAACCTTCCAGTCCTATCCCTACTGACCAGAACCTTCCAGTCCTATCCCTACTGACAAGATCCTTCCAGTCCTATCCCTACTGACAAGATCCTTCCAATCCTATACCTACTGACCAGAACCTTCCAGTCCTATCCCTACTGACCAGAACCTTCCAGTCCTATCCCTACTGACCAGAACCTTCCAGTCCTATCCCTACTGACCAGAACCTTCCAGTCCTATCCCTACTGACCAGAACCTTCCAGTCCTATCCCTACTGACCAGAACCTTCCAGTCCTATCCCTACTGACCAGAACCTTCCAGTCCTATCCCTACTGACAAGATCCTTCCAGTCCTATGCCTACTGACAAGATCCTTCCAGTCCTATACCTACTGACCAGAACCTTCCAGTCCTATCCCTACTGACCAGAACCTTCCAGTCCTATCCCTACTGACCAGAACCTTCCAGTCCTATCCCTACTGACCAGAACCTTCCAGTCCTATACCTACTGACCAGAACCTTCCAGTCCTATACCTACTGACCAGAACCTTCCAGTCCTATCCCTACTGACCAGAACCTTCCAGTCCTATCCCTACTGACAAGATCCTTCCAGTCCTATACCTACTGACCAGAACCTTCCAGTCCTATCCCTACTGACCAGAACCTTCCAGTCCTATCCCTACTGACCAGAACCTTCCAGTCCTATACCTACTGACCAGAACCTTCCAGTCCTATACCTACTGACCAGAACCTTCCAGTCCTATCCCTACTGACCAGAACCTTCCAGTCCTATCCCTACTGACAAGATCCTTCCAGTCCTATCCCTAC
The DNA here is from genome assembly GCF_965601325.2 of Salmo salar. Classification (NCBI taxonomy): domain Eukaryota; kingdom Metazoa; phylum Chordata; class Actinopteri; order Salmoniformes; family Salmonidae; genus Salmo; species Salmo salar. The sequence continues at coordinate 34,637,348 of NC_138318.1, forward strand.
TGACCAGAACCTTCCAGTCCTATCCCTACTGACCAGAACCTTCCAGTCCTATCCCTACTGACCAGAACCTTCCAGTCCTATCCCTACTGACCAGAACCTTCCAGTCCTATCCCTACTGACCAGAACCTTCCAGTCCTATCCCTACTGACCAGAACCTTCCAGTCCTATACCTACTGACCAGAACCTTCCAGTCCTATACCTACTGACCAGAACCTTCCAGTCCTATCCCTACTGACCAGAACCTTCCAGTCCTATCCCTACTGACCAGAACCTTCCAGTCCTATACCTACTGACCAGAACCTTCCAGTCCTATCCCTACTGACCAGAACCTTCCAGTCCTATCCCTACTGACCAGAACCTTCCAGTCCTATCCCTACTGACCAGCCCTCCCACCTTTTACGTAACCCTCTCTCCATCCATCTGCTGGGCCAGGTTCTCTGGGCTGGCCTGGCCTGGCCAAGGGGTGTCACCAAAGCCTCAATGCCCATCCCTCAGGAGTATCTCAGATTGACTGATCTATTACTCAACGCACCAAATAGGCTAATCCTCTACGGTGAGTGTCTTCATGGTAGGCTACTCACCAGATGACTCACTTGTACCTCACTCTAAAGACACTCCATATGCTCTCGGATGGATGCTCACTTCACTGCCGTCTCCCCTCCCTCACTCTGAAAAACAGAAAACAATTACTCTGACTGGAGTTGGGGATTAAAGTGGCTGGCTTCTGTTCTCTGGTTAATTAATTACATTGGGTAAACCCACAGTGAGGCCGGGATTATTTCACCTCAGTGGGATTATTTCACCTCAGTAGTTATTGGCCAATCGGTTTTCAATTTTGCTCATCATCTACATGCATTAGATTTGAAATGAATGACAGACCAAATAGACTGCATGTGGCTCTGCATCAATACCGTCTCCTCTGCATCAATACCATCTCCTCTGCATCAATACCATCTCCTCTGCATCAATACCATCATTACCATCTCCTCCGCATCAATACCATCTCCTCCCCATCAATACCATCTCCTCCGCATCAATACCATCTCCTCCGCATCAATACATCTCCTCTGCATCAATACCATGTCAGCGTGTGATATTCATCAGAGCCCAATAGTAGGCCTATGGCATTGACTATTGTTCTTTCTGACCTGAGATATTTTGTTTCATGTTGTCCGTAGCACATTCCATGTATTGTACTACAATCCTATTTTTCAAGTGAATGCCATTACTATAAAATAAATCCAATAGACTAGATGAATATTACATCAGGTGGCTAAACATTATGTTTGCTATACAAGGCATAAGTTAAGTGACATGTGACCTGGAAAGAAAGGATACATAATGATTTCAGAGTGTATAGCATTGTAAACTCCCAGGTATCGATCTCACCATACACCACTGCACTTTACTAGGATCCTGAGTTGACTTCATTCATCTGAGCTGTAGTCAATCCGTAGTTGTCCAGCAGTGTAGAGTGCTGCCACGTTCACAACTGTAAAAACGAAAATCTCTGGTTTCCGACTTCAGTGCGATCAAGACAACTGGAAACTCAAACAAAAACGAGCTCCGACTGGGAAAAATTGTTTTGAAAGAGTCATCCAAGTCGGAAACTCTGGCATCTTTCTAAAGCTTTTTCTGAGAAAGGTTATTGTTTGATCTGGGTTATTTGGGGGGGATTATACATAAGATATTCTTTAGGGTGATCAATCCAGTTGGCTATGATGTCATGGAAAAAAATGAAAGATTATGCTGGTTGTAATGTAGTTTACTGCCAAGTGTCCATGTCGCAATGCTACATGTCATAATGCTACGTCACAATGTCACATGTCATAATGCCCTTACTGCCAAGTGTCCATGTCACAATGCTACAAGTCATAATGCTACGTCACAATGCCCCTTACCGCTAAGTGCCCATGTCACAATGCTACATGTCCCCAATGCCCCTTTCCTGTGCATTTATTCTCACATGGAAACAAAACTTGAATGTCAGAGGTGTCAAGAAGTATTATTAGTCAATATCATAGAGGCAAAATGGTCAAAGAAAATGAGTTCATTCAGTCATACAAGATTTATTTCAAAACAAATGTTGTCCATCATCAACCTACACTTACAATTTATATGTAAATAATAAACAACTCATCCACCACCAACTGATATGAAAATAAAATCAATCCATATACCTAAAAATGTTTAAATCCATCAAACATAACTGTGTGTATTCTATTTCAAGTGTCAGGGAAATGTATTTTTCAGGTTCATTTGTCACAGCATAGCAGAAACTAACACACTGTCAGAGGGCATAAATAAATTAAACATCAAATGTATTGTGATTATGTAAACATTTAAATCATTAGGCCTACAATTATTGAATGCCTCAACAAAGTAGGCTTCTACGGCACTAGGCTATATCTATGCATGAATGAAATTATAAATTATATATGATTTACTCATGTAAAACACTATAGATGAGGTAAGAATATGCAAGATTATGCGATGACAAAAACTAGTTGAAATGCCCATGATTAAGTGAAATGACAGTTTGATAGATACGTAGGATAAAATGCATACCAGTATTCAAATCTGAGGGAGTGGTTTTAAAGTGCATACAGTGTCAAAAGACCCTCAATGTCCCCATTCCCTCTCTGCCACAAAGACACAATAAATAAAACAGTCTACTTCTTCTTCATCATCATCCTGATCTCCATCTTCAGGAAGGCTTTCAGGTTCTCATCTGATACGTTCTCCTCAATAGCAGCCAGGGCACTCTCTTTCCCAAACTCTCCATTACGGTAGTACGCTAGGAGCTGCTCTGCGTGTTCAATCCACACACAGTTATGGCAACCGCTCATACAACAGTGGGTGGGGGCGAGTGGAGGGCCAACGGCCTTGGCAGGAGGGGGGTCAGAGCTAGACTCAGGGCTACTGTCTGTGGTGGCTGAGGTATTCAGAGTAGGAGGAGTTGGAGTGGTTGATCCAACTTCAGTTGTGACTCTACGGACAGTTCCTAGTCTGAGGTAAGGTTTTACCCACGGCAGTTGAAACTGTTGAGAGATCCGCCCACCCAGGTACAGGACACACAGCTGGTAGAAATACAAAACATATGGCCTAATTTCATCACCATCATGTGATAATGAAAGAAGGGTGAGAGAGAAACGGGATGGTGTGGTAGGTAGGTAGCTAGCTAGTTAAAAAATGTACTGTTAAGGAGTGTAGGCTTGGGGAATGAGAGCTAGTAGCTAGCTATCCCTTGATCATGACTCTCAGTTCCTTTATATTACATATAAGAGTGATCTTCTGTATGGGGGAGTTTTCTTATGAGCCCCGACACTTGGTCTGAACATAAACACCCATCACGGTTTTGGAAGCATAAGGAACTTATCTTTCATATCAGCAAGAAATAAATGTACAAAAAAGTGAAATGTTAAATTGATACACACCTTTATAGGATTAGTGTTGCCACATGGCCATACCTCCATGTTACAGTGAGTTCACGGAAAACAGACAGAAGACAGTTGACTACCTGCGCTAATTATCTGTGCTAAACCTCAACCTTCCTCTCTCACAAGTGACATTTCTGATCCCCAGCTACATGGGCACCCCTACAATTAACACATTCCACTACTTTCACCAATACTACACATTCCTTTTTCTCATGCCCTTCTGCACATTTCTCACACCTTGGACCAGCTCTCCTACCCACTGCTGCCACATGCCCATACGCTTGACACCTGTAACATCGTAATGTATTCGGCTCCTACAGGATAACTTATAAATCCTAACTTCACTTTGTCGGGCAAAGACTCAACTTCAAAACTCAAAAGAACAATGACTCTTCTGTTTCACCACTGTCTGCGTCGCATCAAACGACGAGCATCACATACACCGGGAATCTTTCGCCTCAGCTGGTCAACGTTTATATCTACTGCTACCCAAGTTATCACTCCTTTCATTGGTGCCCTTTTCTTGAGAACGAAACAATTCACTTTTCTTGCCCCCATTCGTTTTTACTTCGAGCGCATTCTTCTTCTGCCCAACAGAGGCAAACAATTATCACTAGACCACTTCTAGTTACCCTCACCGATTCCACATGACACAACTCTTTTTTCACCCACCATAAAACCACAAATGGATCAGCCAAAATGCAGGAGTCCACTTTTTCCATAAACTTCACTCCTACTGTCAAAGACTCTTGTTTATCCTGATCCTCGGTTCATACCTCGGTCTCCAATAACTTCACCGCACCTACCACCTCCGATACTTCACCCTCATTCACTTCCATTTCTCCTCCTGTGTCTTCAGCTCACTCTGCTTACACTTTCTACCATTCTTCTTTAACAAACCATCTCCCTTCCCCCCCGCCCCCATTTTTATCCGACTCAAGCTCACCCTCTTCTTCCCTCACTCTCTTAGACCTCTTCTCCAAGTACACATCTCCTTATGACTATACTGCCGCTCCATCCCTGACACCCATATTGTACTTGCTTTATGTAGGGACTCCATTTCCCCCTTCGGGAGATATGCTCATCTGCCTCTTATTTTGATGTGATATGAAAGTAGAGGATTTATGTTTCAAGAACCGTATCGCAATAAAGAATCAACATGCGTTTAGATGGGAGTATTTGGCTATTTTGGCTTCCAGAGTCAATTCGCCCGGAAACAGAACACGTAGCCAATATCCTTGGACTATAAGGAGTAATGTTATGTACCTTTAGTCCAATATTGGACAAAACAGCCAAATAGTCCATCTAAACGTGAATCGATTCGCAATTGCGCTACGGTTCTAGAAACACAAGTCCTCTACTTTCATATCACATCAAAATAATTTCATAAATACAAAATACACACTTACTCTACACCTTTTTAACCAGTTTTAGCAGTATTTTACTGCAACAACACCTCTTCCGTGTACAGGTGTTAGGAGATACAGATAGGTAGTCATCGGGTTTCCGTAAACAAACGCTGTAACATGGAGATATGTTCGTGTGGGGAACACGAACCCTGTTAACGGTCTGTATCAATTTAAACAGTTTTTATATATATATTATTTCTCGCTGATATAAAAGATAAGGTCCTCATGGTTCCAAACCCGTACAGCAAGCGATGCGTTTTAATCTTCAGACCGAGCGACGCGGATGAAGACGCCTTCGTCGAACGGATAACGGTACTGAGAATCATGACCAAGGGACAGTACTTCTGCGGATAACCAACCTTCTGTAAAGACGACGATGATCCCATGATATTTCCTCTCAAACGAAACATCTTTCTGATGTATATGTTACTACATATCTGAAGACTTCATTTCCTATGTAGAGTACAATCCACACATCTATTCCCCCTCCTCCCCAAGTGTTTCAGCTACTTGGCTAACTAGCTAGCCGTGAGCTTCCGCCATGTTGGAATGAACTATGACCTTCAGTGGCTGTAAGCAACGTTGCTGATTGGCTGAAAGAAAACCTACTGCATGGTCATCTTGTCCAGCAGATGTCATTAAAGCATGTCATTCAGTTAAAACGTCCCTCACTGTCTGATTTTTGTCAAGAAAAAAAAACGGAGCAAACGAATGTACAGCATAAAGGTACATTTATAAACAACGGATATTTCAACAGATTTGTATTGAAGATGTTAGATACATTTTTTATATGCCCTGCTGGCTGTAGGCTACATCAATACATTTGTACTTCCAACAAAGAGAAATTCGTGTTTCATCACTACCACATCAAGCTGAGGATGGATGGAGGGTGTGAGTATTACCCGATGGACGTCTTGTTGCCAAGGACTACCTGCTCAGAGTTGAAGAGCTGTGCATCTGCCCTGTCAGGATTCTCTCATTAGTGAATGAGAAAGGAGTCTAACACAGTGTTAGATTAAAATAATTAGAACATCATATTATAAGCTCTATGGTTCAGCTTTGTAAAACAAATAGTTTCAGTTCGAAGTCATATATAATGCTTTATGTAGAGGGCTATCCCTTTGAGCAAAAGCCGTTGAAAATATTTATTTCTGAGTAAAATACATATTGTTTTTGTCTCATGCTCACTGGGATGGTGTTATTCAAGTATTACATTTTGTTGCAGCACACCAACAAGTCTCCTCTGTTCTAAAGTATGCCAACAACCTAATATCCTGATGCCAGCCCTTCACTGATTCACTTCCTTGCAATTACTCACACCTCCAAAAGAAAATGATTTCCTTTGACTGCGTTACAATGGTTGGCAAACATATGCAGCACAATTGTACATCTTGTCCAGAGGTCTGTTGGCATTAGAATACTAGCCTACCTCTGTGTGTGACCGTGAATCGTGGAAGTCAATATTACACCAACAGGATTCTCTCTCACTGTATAGCCAGCCTAAAGACTACAATAAGTGCAGGTATTTCTCCATACAGCCTAACCTACTACAGCATATAGTAACCACCTGATTTTATTAAAAAATCACCTTCATTTAACCAGTTAGGCTAGTTGAGAACAAGTTCTCATTTGCAACAGCGACCTGGCCAAGATAAAGCAAAGCAGTTCGACACATACAACAACACAGAGTTACACATGGAATAAACAAACATACAGTCAATAATACAGTAGAAAAAGTCTATATACAGTGTGTGCAAATGAGGTAGGATAAGGGAGGTAAGGCAATAAATAGGCCATGGTGGCAAAGTAATTAAAATATAGCAATTAAACACTGGAATGGTAGATGTGCAGAAGATGAATGTGCAAGTAGAGATACTGGGGTGCAAATTAGCAAGATAAATAAATAAATACAGTATGGGGATGAGGTAGTTAGATGGGCTATTTACAGATGGGCTATGTACAGGTACAGTGATCTGTGAGCTGCTCTGACAGCTGGTGCTTAAAGCTAGTGAGGGAGATATGAGTCTCCAGCTTCAGTGATTTTTGCAGTTTGTTCCAGTCATTGGCAGCAGAGAACTGGAAGGAAAGGCGGCCAAAGGAAGAATTGGCTTTGGGGGTGACCAGTGGGATATACTTGCTGAAGCGCGTGCTACGGGTGGGTGCTGCTATGGTGACCAGTGAGCTGAGATAAGGATGGTTGGCAAACATAAGCACATTTGTGCCACACACCGAGAGGTCTGTAGACCGGTATTACCTCTGTGTGACATGACTGAAGTAAATATTTTCAGGGTCTCTGCACAAAGGTGATATGTCTGTTATTTCGTCATAGTGTCTGTAGCCTTCGAGGCTTGCTGAAATAATCTCAAGACTCTTCGTTACTCATAGGTTGCATCCCAAATGTCATACTATTTCCTTAATGGGCCCAGGTCAATAGTATTGCATTATGTGACCTGAGGGTGCTGCAGCACCACCTGAAAAATCTGATAAAAAATATATATATATTCAATAAATGTAAAAATCCTGATTTTTTTTGTAAATTTTTTCCACAAAAGTAGTGAACAGGACCTTTACTAGTCCTGTATTAATGGCCATTGTGGACAAATACATTTGTCCAGCCCCCTGTTGAAGAAAAAAACCCACAGCTCCCACACTCCCAAACTACTTCCCGCGGCTATGGGCAGGGGGAATTTGTCATGATTCGGGACATGTTGTCACGTGAAACTTATTGAAGCCTCTGCCCCTGCATATCCATTGCATGGGACTGAAGGCTCACATTTAACTAATGTTAAAACTCTCACTCTCTCTCTCTCTCTCTCACTTTGTCACACACACACACACACACACACTCTCACACACACACACACACACACACACACACACACACACACACACACACACACACACACACACACACACACACACACACACACACACACACACACAGAAAAGAACCCCACACCCCCACCACCCAACTACTACCCGTGGCTATGCTGTGTGGGTAATAGGAGGCCATTTGGGACAAGACCAAAAGGTCAGTCATTCTTTTTTAACTCCCTGAGAGGAGTTCGCTGACTGGTTCAGATTTGGTCACTAATAAATGGCTTCATTATGTTCATGTGTGATAATATGTTTCTTTGATGTGTTTATTCTCTGTGAGCGTAGGCAGGCCTGTGGCCACAGCCCATGCTTTGTTACTCTATTTGACCACTTCGGCGATGCATGACGAAGTATGTTAGTAGTGTTGTGTGTGTGTGTGTGTGTGTGTGTGTGTGTGTGTGTGTGTGTGTGTGTGTGTGTGTGTGTGTGTGTGTGGTGTGTGTGTGTGTGTGTGTGTGTGCCCTATGGGCCTTAATGTTTGCAAGCCACTTCCATGGAGACTCTGTAGCATGGAAACACTCTAGTCAGATGCCTGACTGGGCCTCTATCTGAGATACCAGGTGACCTACAGGTGTGTCACCTACAGGTGTGTCACCTACCTGGGAAAGGTCTTGAGACATGATGGAGCCACTCATCTAGGGAGAGGCTGTCTGTGATTCACATGTTCTATCCTGATTCATTCCACAGGTTAAAAGGTACTCAAATGTATCATGGGACGGTAACAGTGTCAATGTCAACACATGATGAAGTCACTTGTCAGACTGTGGGAGATAACAAGTGGACTGCGGACTGACCGTTTAGTGTTATTAGTAGTAGTGTAGTACAGTCACAATGACTCTGGAATGTACGGACAGATATCTGTTGTCAGGTGGGGTCTGTCATTTAGGTTTATCAGTTAGAGGTGGCGCCTCACGTTGTTCTTTATCATGGGCTGGTCAGAGAGGATAGGTTACTTATCATGGACTGGTCAACCTGAATGGTAATGCAATTGCTTTGCACAACTCTCCACCTGTTGCACAATAACAGAGATGGGGTAGCCAATTACTTTTGATTACTACATCTGCCACAATCTGTCAACTTAGTAATGAAAGTATTTATATTTGGATACAAAGGATCAGGTTCTGGGATAGAGTAACCCAGGACATGTCTGTGTTTAAAGAGCCATAACTTTCAAGTGAGCAGACATACTCCAGTGAAGTGCTGTCCAGAGAGTTACTCCAGAGAGAGAGGGAGAGAGAGAGAGGGAGAGAGAGAAACCCTGTAAGAATGCCAGATATGTCTCTAGTAAAAGGGGGAGGAGAAGGGTACTCGTTCTCTCACACTGCCATAGCGTTTGCATCTGAGGCAGTCAGCCACCCCCCCCAGCAGGATAGAGTTTCTCTCCACACCTGTTCCCTTGGAAACCAAGGAACCTCAGATTACCTCAGGCAGGTATTTCCTTAGGGCTCTCGGGCTCAGAATGCGGGTCAGATTGGCCGAGACATATGCATGGTAACACGAGAAAAATTTCGAAGTGGACTTTAACAAAGAAAAAATATATGTCTGTTACAATACACATGACCATCATGTTACACATGTGGCTACAAGTTACAGGATAAAGAGCTTTAGCTGTCCCGGTGTTTGAAGCCTTCTGACTGTGGGCTACACAATGGGCCTGGCTGGCAGCCTTTCTGACAATTTCCTTTTGTCCTGGTGGCCGTTCTGCAATGTCCCTGTCCCTCTTCAGAGGGAAAACATCCCCGCTCTAGTGACAATAGAGCACGCCGTGACCAAAGACAGAGGGTCTTAAACTGAGGCTGAGAAAATATCAGTTTCCCTCCCCTTCAACAGTTGGCGAAGCCGCTGTGTTCCTCTATGACTGACAAAAGAGGTTCAAGGGGTACTTCTATGCGTTCGCATGGCATGCATTAGCTGTAGTTCTACCTACTCTGATGTAGCCTTCCCATGACAGTCTGACAGTGTAGTTCCTGAAGGAAGAGGGTAGCCCACTGCATCTGTGTCAACAGGCTGGGCAAACACCTGCAGAGCTCTCCTGGTCGCTCAAACGGGATAGTCAGAGGAACATTACTGGGTAACACAGTATTACTGACTCATCAAGCTCTTTCCCTTGCACTCACTTCTACCCTCTCACTCCTACCCACCTACTCCTACCCACTCACTCCTACCCACTCACCCCTACCCACCCACTCACTCCTACCCACTCACCCCTACCCACCCACTCACTCCTACCCACTCACTCCTACCCACCCACTCACTCCTACCCTCTCACTCCTACCCACCTACTCCTACCCACTCACTCCTACCCACTCACCCCTACCCACCCACTCACTCCTACCCACTCACTCCTACCCACTCACCCCTACCCACCCACTCACTCCTACCCACTCACTCCTACCCACTCCTACCCACCCACTCACTCCTACCCACTCACTCCTACCCACTCCTACCCACCCACTCACACCTACCCACTCCTACCCACTCAATCCTACCCACTCATCCCTACCCACTCCTACCCACCCACTCACTGCTACCCACCCACTCCTACCCACCCACTCACTCCTACCCACTCCTACCCACCCACTCACTCCTACCCACTCACTCCTACCCACTCCTACCCACCCACTCACACCTACCCACTCCTACCCACTCAATCCTACCCACTCACTCCTACTTCTATTCACTCCTACTCATACCACTTACTTCTACGTTTGAACAACTTGACAGCTACGACCACAATGAGTGATTCGAAGGTTGTTGTCAAGGAGTTTTCCATGTCTCTAAATGTGTTCTTCACCTGACTCTTCAGTTCACCTGACCTCGTTCACCGCCTCGTCACCTGACTCTCGTCACCGACCCGTTCACCTGACTCTTCAGATCACCTGACTCTTCAGTTCACCTGACTCTTCAGATCACCTGACCTCGTTCACCGCTCCAGTCACCTGACTCTTCAGTTCACCTGACTCTTCAGATCACCTGACTCTTCAGTTCACCTGACTCTTCAGATCACCTGACTCTTCAGTTCACCTGACTCTTCAGTTCACCTGACTCTTCAGTTCACCTGACTCTTCAGATCACCTGACTCTTCAGTTCACCTGACTCTTCAGTTCACCTGACTCTTCAGTTCACCTGACTCTTCAGATCACCTGACTCTTCAGTTCACCTGACTCTTCAGTTCACCTGACTCTTCAGATCACCTGACTCTTCAGATCACCTGACTCTTCAGTTCACCTGACTCTTCAGATCACCTGACTCTTCAGATCACCTGACTCTTCAGATCACCTGACTCTTCAGTTCACCTGACTCTTCAGATCACCTGACTCTTCAGTTCACCTGACTCTTCAGTTCACCTGACTTTCAGATCACCTGACTCTTTCTATTGGCATTGGTTGATGCTTTGAAAGGATGTAGCCTACAAGCTGAACATCTAAGGTTTTGGGTTACGAGATTATCTGTTCAGGGGATGACACAGTGGTTGTCCGCAGGACAGGGGGCTGTTGTGGAATATCTTCCCTGGCCCTGCCTTCCTCTGACTCTCCTCTCTCACAGGACCAGCTCTGTCCCAGACACACAAAGACCAGACTGTTCATCTCCTCTGGCAGTCCAGCAGCCACCGCTACGGATCCAAAATGACATCTTAGTGACACCCCAGACTCCTCACCTGACAGGAATCCGGATGGCCACAGGCTACAGTGTGAAGAGAACGCAGAGGGAGGGTAGACAGATTTAGGGGAAGAGGAGGACAGAGACCTGTCCTGAGAGGATCATTTGAGCATGTCTGTTCCTACTGCAGTTGGACTTATTTATTTATAGAAGTGCATCAAAAACATATTTTTTTGCATCTAGCGCCGCTGTTTGGATTTTTCTACTATATTCTTCTCATGCCTCAAAACCATGCCATAGATATGTTGATATGGTATAACTCTGTGGTTATCACCCCACAGTTGTACATCAGTAGTGTGAAGCTGTTGTCTGTCATGATAATGACTGTGGCGGTGATGACCTGAAACAACAATGCCCTTCTCCACAGGGAGGTAGTGCCCAGAGCAGATGAGGTAAACAAAGGAGGGAGTCGTCAGAACACTCCAATTAAGCACATGAGAAGAGAGACAACCCTAAGTAGTAGAGAGCCAAGTAACCCTCAGGGATAAGTAGTAGGTGCCAAGTAACCCTCAGGGATAGGTAGTAGACAGCCAAGTAACCCTCAGGGATAGGTAGTAGACAGCCAAGTAACCCTCAGGGATAGGTAGTAGACAGCCAAGTAACCCTCAGTGATAGGTAGTAGGCAGCGAAGTAACCCTCAGGGATAGGTAGTAGACCGCCAAGTAACCCTCAGTGATAGGTAGTAGACCGCCAAGTAACCCTCAGGGATAGGTAGTAGACAGCCAAGTAACCCTCAGGGATAGGTAGTAGATAGCCAAGTAACCCTCAGGGATAGGTAGTAGACCGCCAAGTAACCCTCAGGGATAGGTAGTAGACAGCCAAGTAACCCTCAGGGATAAGTAGTAGGTGCCAAGTAACCCTCAGTGATAAGTAGTAGCGGGCCAAGTAACCCTCAGTGATAGGTAGTAGACAGCCAAGTAACCCTCAGGGATAGGTAGTAGACCGCCAAGTAACCCTCAGGGATAGGTAGTAGACAGCCAAGTAACCCTCAGGGATAGGTAGTAGACAGCCAAGTAACCCTCAGGGATAGGTAGTAGACAGCCAAGTAACCCTCAGGGATAGGTAGTAGACAGCCAAGTAACCCTCAGGGATAGGTAGTAGACCACCAAGTAACCCTCAGTGATAGGTAGTAGACAGCCAAGTAACCCTCAGGGATAGGTAGTAGACAGCCAAGTAACTCTCAGGGATAGGTAGTAGACCACCAAGTAACCCTCAGTGATAGGTAGTAGACAGCCAAGTAACCCTCAGGGATAGGTAGTAGACAGCCAAGTAACCCTCAGTGATAAGTAGTAGACAGCCAAGTAACCTCCAGTGATAGGTGTTCTATTCCCCAGAATATCTATGTGGAAAAGCATCCGGTGGATAATGAAGAGTTCACTTATGAAAAAGTAGTCTCACACGTGAGATTTGGTTCTGGGTTCAGAGATGAATGAAAAAAGACCATGTTTTTTTGCTCTCTATTTTTACTCATGTCAAACATTTGCCTTCACTGTCATCTATACCGAATTAATCAGTATCACAGTTGCTAATGTTGCTATGGTTTCCTCAGTGAATTACCTGTTGCTAATGTTGCTATGGTTTCCTCAGTGAATTAACTGCTGCTAATGTTGCTATGGTTTCCTCAGTGAATTAACTGCTGCTAATGTTTCCTCAGGGAATTAACTGTTCCTCACAGTGCTAATGTTTACTGATACAGTGAATGGAGTGCCCTTGACATAACCCTACCATACAATCAACACAATACATAATGCTACGTAGATGTACACAGAAACAGCCGTATAGATTTGTTTGCAGTATACAACAGGGCTCTGATATGGACCATTAATGACTGTAGTTGTGAGGCGAGTCTGTACTGTATTTTATTTAATTTAATTTACTTAACCTTTATTTTAACTAGGCAAGTCAATTAAGAACAAATTCTTATTTACAATGACTGCCTACACCGGCCAAACTCGGACAACGCTGAGCCAATTGTGCGCCGCCCTATGGGACTCCCAATTACAGCCGGTTGTGAAACAAACCAATTGAACCAAGGTGTCTGTAGTGACGCCTCAAGCACTGAGATGCAGTGCCTTAGACCGCTGCACCACTCAACAGGTCTCTCTCTGTTTGCTTTGACCACTGGCTCCAGGTCATCTATAAGTCTTTGCTAGGTAAAGCTCACTGGTCACCATAGCAACACCCACCCGCAGCACGCGCTCCAGCATATCTTTCCTTCCAGTTCTCTGCTGCCAATGACTGGAACAAATTGCAAAAATCGCTGAAGCTGGAGACTCATATCTCCCTCACTAACTTTAAGCATCAGCTATCAGTGCAGCTCACAGATCACTGCACCTGTACATAGCCCATCTGTAAATAGCCCATCCAACTACCTTATCCCCAAACTGTTATTTATTTTTTGCTCCTCTGCACCCCAGTATCTCGACTTGCACGTTCATCTTCTGCACATCTATCACTCCAGTGTTTAATTGCTAAATTGTAATTATTTTGCCACTGTGACCTATTTTTTGCCTTACGTCCCCTATCTTACCTCATTTGCACACACTGTATACAGACTTTTCTATTGTGTTATTGACTGTATGTTTGTTTATTCCATGTGTAACTCTGTGTTGTTGTTTGTGTCGAACTGCTTTACTTTATCTTGGCCAGGTCGCAGTTGTAAATGAGAACATGTTCTCAACTGGCCTACCTGGTTAAATAAAGGTGAATAAAAAATAAAATAAAAAGAGATGTAACTGTCCCCAGCTTTTTGCAAACTGCTGGTAAATCATTCCTGAGTGAGAGAGGTCACCTTCCCTCTAGGTCGGGGAGGGGGGGCAATTCCAGTCCATGAGGGCCTGATTGGTGTCACAGTTTTGCCCCAGCTAACACACCTGACTCCAATAATCACCTAATCATGATCTTCAGTTTAGAATGCAATTAGATTAATCAGCTGTGTTTGCTAGGAATGGGGGAAAAGTGTGACACCAATCAGGCCCTCGAGGACTGGAGTTGCCCACCCCTGATCTAGGTCATAACTGAATTCTAAACCGATCCCCATATTGATATAGTAACTTGCACTGAGAGTGGCTAAAACTCACTGTAAACATGTATTCTAAACGATCTCCTATTCCCTATGATGTAGCTCATGGGCCAATGGCTCTGGTCAAAACTTGTGCACTATATACTGTAGGGAATATGATGCAAGCAGCCTATGTTTCTCCTGTTATGGACTGTATAACCTTACAGACCGGTGACCGCATAGTGACGCTGCATAGCAACGCAGTCAGTCAGTTAGAAGGGGCCTCTGGCAGGGCAGGGGCCCAGTGGATCTGCTAGCAGTAGGGGTGTAAGCCCGTTGGTTAACATGACAGAGGTTCAGCACAGGTTCATGAGTCCAAAATGAGAGGCTTCCTGAACCACGTAGCTGAGGTTCAGGAAGACAATCTGTCAAACACCACTTTAAATGTTAATGAATGTCATAGAAAAGCAGGGAGAGAGTTATAGCATCAATAAACAATAACAAAAACACGACAATCAATTTCTCGTAATCAGTGATTTATATGTCCAGATTGTGCCATTTAGTTTATTGCCTGGCTTTATTTGATAGATCCATTATGTCCATGTTTGTAGTCCATTATGCCCAGGTTTGTAGTTCATTATGGCCATCTTTGTAATCCATTATGTCCATGTTTGTAGTCCATTATGGCCGTCTTTGTAGTTCATTATGGCCGTCTTTGTAGTTCATTATGGCCATCTTTGTAATCCATTATGCCCATGTTTGTAGTCCATTATGCCCATGTTTGTAGTCCATTATGCCCATGTATTCAGTCCATTATGCCCATGTTTAAAGTTGCAGGGTAGGACTGTCTGTCCTTCCAAAAAGCTCCAGAAATGTGTTAGGCAGCTAGCTCCTGATGTGACCACACTCATCAATGGCTGGAGTTTGTCCTGGCTGCGGGTGTTTCTCAGTTTGCTTGCTGAGGGGACCTCGGCACTGGTGTTAAACCTGTGGCAGAGGACGAGAGGTGGGCTTGAGGCTGGCTGAAGGGAGGCTGGCCTAGAAGGGACTGTTATTGCACTGGGACAGAGGGCCTTTGATAGGAAGTCTGGCCTTGCACTGCCAGAGATTGTGTGTGTGTGTGTGTGTGTATTTGTGTGTGTGTGCCTGTGCGTTTGCCTGTTTGTGCAAGTGTGTTTGTGTGTGTGTGTGAGAGAGTGTTGTACCTGTCTTACTCTCATCTCAGTCAGTCAGAGAGAGAACATGTTCCTGTTTATCAGGCAAAGCTCTGCAGAGGCTAATGCTTATGTCCTCTCTCACGTAGGCCTAGGCTACAAATAAATGTACCCTATTTGAAGTCATTTTGCAGCTGCTTTTATCCAAAGTGTGTCCAATGTGGTGTGTGATATGGTGTCCAAGTGTTTGAGCTCATATTGCAAATGTTTTCAATCAAAGTCTGTGTTCAAACGGTATCCAGTGATTGTGGATTCAAATGAGGATATCATTAACATAGACAAAGTTGTTTAGCAAGCCATTTATCCCTTTGCATGTGGTACAGTGAGCTGTGATGTAATACAGTAGACTGACACCTTACCTTTCATGGGAACACAGACATTTGCATATTGTTTCTGTTGATGTGAGCGAAACTAAGGCTTCAGTGACCAGAATACACACAGTCACTTCTTCTTCCTAGTAATACAAGCATATCCGGAAATGGTGTTGCTTTTTTTCACTGACGTGGTATTACTGACCACAAAGGCATTATGTTGTTCTATTTCTCAGCTCAGTTGATAGGACCAGTATTTACCTACGGACCAGTATTTACCTATGGACCAGTAGTTACCTACAGTATGGACCAGTATTTACCTACAGTATGGACCAGTATTTACCTACGGACCAGTATTTACCTATGGACCAGTAGTTACCTACAGTATGGACCAGTATTTACCTACAGTATGGACCAGTATTTACCTACAGTATGGACCAGTATTTACCTACGGACCAGTATTTACCTACAGTATGGACCAGTATTTACCTATGGACCAGTAGTTACCTACGGACCAGTAGTTACCTACGGACCAGTAGTTACCTATGGACCAGTATTTACCTACAGTATGGACCAGTATTTTACCTACGGACCAGTGGTTACCTACGGACCAGTAGTTACCTATGGACCAGTATTTACCTACAGTATGGACCAGTATTTACCTACAGTATGGACCAGTATTTACCTACGGACCAGTATTTACCTACAGACCAGTATTTACCTACGGACCAGTAGTTACAGACCAGTAGTTACCTACGGACCAGTAGTTACCTACAGACCAGTAGTTACGGACCAGTAGTTACCTACAGACCAGTAGTTACCTACAGACCAGTAGTTACGGACCAGTATTTACCTACGGACCAGTATTTACCTATGGACCACTTAAACAACACATTCTAGATCTGAATGAAAGAAATAATCTTATTAAATACTTTTTTCTTTACATAGTTGAATGTGCTGACAACAAAATCACACACAAATACTCAATGGAAATCCAATTTATCAACCCATGGAGGTCTGGATTTGGAGTCACACTCAAAATTAAAGTGGAAAACCACACTACAGGCTGATCCAACTTTGATGTAATGTCCTTAAAACAAGTCAAAATGAGGCTCAGTAGTGTGTGTGGCCTCCACGTGCCTGTATGACCTCCCTACAACGCCTGGGCATGCTCCTGATGAGGTGGCGGACAGTCTGTGGTGCAAAGTGGCGTTGGTGGATGGAGCGAGACATGATGTCCCAGATGTGCTCAATTGGATTCAGGTCTGGGGAACGGGCGGGCCAGTCCATAGCATCAATGCCTTCCTCTTGCAGGAACTGCTGACACACTCCAGCCACATGAGGTCTAGCATTGTCTTGCATTAGGAGGAACCCAGGGCCAACCGCACCAGCATATGGTCTCACAAGGGGTCTGAGGATCTCATCTCGGTACCTAATGGCAGTCAAGCTACCTCTGGCGAGCACATGGAGGGCTGTGCGGCCCCCCAAAGAAATGCCACCCCACACCATGACTGACCCACCGCCAAACCGGTCATGCTGGAGGATGTTGCAGGCAGCAGAACGTTCTCGACGGCATCTCCAGACTCTGTCACGTCTGTCACGTGCTCAGTGTGAACCTGCTTTCATCTGTGAAGAGCACAGGGCGCCAGTGGCGAATTTGCCAATCTTGGTGTTCTCTGGCAAATGCCAAACGTCCTGCACGGTGTTGGGCTGTAAGCACAACCCCCACCTGTGGACGTCGGGCCCTCATACCACCCTCATGGAGTCTGTTTCTGACTGTTTGAGCAGACACATGCACATTTGTGGCCTGCTGGAGGTCATTTTGCAGGGCTCTGGCAGTGCTTCTCCTGCTCCTCCTTGCACAAAGGCGGAGGTAGTGGTCCTACTGCTGGGTTGTTGCCCTCCTACGGCCTCCTCCACGTCTCCTGATGTACTGGCCTGTCTCCTGGTAGCGCCTCCCTGCTCGGGACACTACGCTGACAGACACAGCAAACCTTCTTGCCACAGCTCGCATTGATGTGCCATCCTGGATGAGCTGCACTACCTGAGCCACTTGTGTGGGTTGTAGACTCCGTTTCATGCTACCACTAGAGTGAAAGCACCGCCAGCATTCAAAAGTGACCAAAACATCAGCCAGGAAGCATAGGAACTGAGAAGTGGTCTGTGGTTACCACCTGCAGAACCACTCCTTTATTGGGGGTGTCTTGCTAATTGGCTATAATTTCCACCTGTTGTCTATTTCATTTGCACAACAGCATGTGAAATTTATTGTCAATCAGTGTTGCTTCCTAAGTGGACAGTTTGATTTCACAGAAGTGTGATTGACTTGGAGTTACATTGTGTTGTTTAAGTGTTCCCTTTATTTTTTTGAGCAGTGTAGATACATGCACAAATATTCCCATACAGATACAGTTTTCTCACACCTATCTTTTTAAACTGATCAGAGTACTCAACTCCTGATGTTAAAGTTGAAACACTGAGGTAAACACTTAATGTTCAGGCACTATTTAAAAGAAGAAAAAAATACGTAGAACCCTTCTTGCCTTCCAAAGAATTATCAAAGAACCCATTCTTTCCAAAAAAGGGTTCTTAGGATGTTAAAGATTCTAGGTAGAACCCTTTGCCTTTATAAGAACCCTCGTTTTCCAAAAAGGTTTTTCAGATGAAAATGGTTCTTGGTAGAACCCTACAGAGAACCCCTTCAGAACCTTTTTGTTGTTGTTGTATATCAACACACAAGTGGATATTCTGGACCTTAAACCAGTACTTTACTATATCCTGTCTTACTTTAGGCGGCTCTTATGTTGTCATAATACAACCAGGGAGAGAACTATGGATAGATGTATGGTATCTTTCATATCAAAGGCAGAAAAAGGATTATACAAACCTAGATGAATTATTTCCATCCCCTTTGATGACTGGTATCGTTCCATCCATCTAATACCAGTCAGTTTAACTGACACATTGCTATGACCACGTACGGTACTGTACATTATGTAATGACACGCTAGTATGAAAATAACCACGACTGCTTTTCCAATTCTCTCTCTTCACCGGTCGATCAGACCGTCTGGGTATCGGTAATACACACCTGGAAAATAATGTTGCAGAAATGACCTTCTCCCAAAATGACCTTTTGTGTTATCCTTTTCCACAACAACCTAACCTAACATAACCACATTTCCCATGCCGCTGTCCCAGCTACTCGATAATATTAACAGTCTATAACAAGAGACTAGCAACTCACTGACTGTGCAGTATAGGAACTTATCTGTTCTATTCAAATACACACCGACTCTTCATGGGAGATTTATGGTTTAGTAAAATTACAGGCAAAACAAATGAGGGGAGCGAAAGTCAACAGAGGCCGGCTCTCTTACAAACAAAAGCACATTCTTGGCTGTGAACGCAACACACTGCCCTACATCCTTTTAGCAATCTCACTATACCACTCTCCCTTTAAACATAACTTAAAAAAACAGGTCGTGTTTATTTTGGACTCTCTCTCTGTTATGCCTTAACTGACCTGATGTTGGAGCCTTCTAGCACATGAAGACTCTGGTCAAAAGAAGTGCACTATATAGGGAATAGGGGCCCATTTAGAAGTCATACTCAGTCTGAAGCAGAGACCCTGAGGGGAGTTCCACAGAGGCCCTTATCACAGGTGGCTATGGAAATGATGAGTTAGTGTTCTGACGGCTGTTATAGTGTGGGGTGTGTTTTCCTGGTATGGTTTAGGTCCATTCAACCCCTTAGAAGGCAAGGTAAATGCCAATAAATACACAGTCAGTCTGAGTGATCGCCTTTAATCTATGGTGAATCATTTCTATCCAGATGGGAGTGTTCTCTTCCAGGATGACAATGCCCCATTCACAGTGCACGAGTGGTCACTGAATGGTTTTGATGAGCATGACAACGATGTAAACCATATACCATGGCCGTCTCAGTCACCAGATCTCAACCGAATTGAACACTTATGGGAGATTCTGAAGTGGCTTAAGAGACAGTGTTTTCCACCACCATCCACAAAACACCAAATTATGGAATTTGTTGTGGATGAATGGTGTCACATCCGTCCAATAGATTTCCAGACACTTGTAGAATATATGCCAGGTGCATTGAAGCTGTTCTGGCTCGTGGTGACCCAACACCCTATTAAGACGCTTTATGTTGGGGTTTCCTTTTATTTTGGCAGATACTGTACCTGTATCTAGTCTGGTTAATCCCATACCTAGGGCAACAGTATGTTGTGACATTGTTAACATGAGAGGCAACCCATCTGCATAGGGAGACTAGCATATACAGTGTTTTCGGAAAGTATTCAGACCCCTTGACTTTTTCCATATTTTGTTACGATACAGCCTTATTCTAAATTTGATTAAATAAAATAAAAAACTCAGCAATCTATACACAATACCCCACAATGAAAAAGTAATAACAGGTTTTAGATATTTTTGCAAATGTATATATATATATTTAAAAAAAGATACCTTATTTACAGTCCCTTATTCAGACCCTTTGCTATGAGACTTGAAATTGAGCTCCGGTGCATCCTGTTTCCATTGATCATCCTTGAGATGTTTCTACAACTTGGTTGGAGTCCACCTGTGGTAAATTAAATTGATTGGACAGGATTTGGAAAGGCACACACCTGTCTGTATAAGGTCCCACAGTTGACAGTGCATGTCAGAATAAAAACCAAGCCATGAGGTTGAAGGAATTGTCTGTGGAGCTCCAAGACAGGACTGTGTCAAGGCACAGATGTGGGGAGAGGGGACCAAAACATTTCTGCAGCATTGAAGGTACCCAAGAACACAGTGGCCTCCATCATTCTTAAATAGAAGAAGTTTCAAACACCCAAGACTCTTCCTAGAGCTGGCTGCTCGGCCAAACTGACAGAGCTTGAGAGGATATGCAGAGAAGAATGGGAGAAAATCCCCAAATACAGGTGTGGCAAGCTTGTAGCTTGTAAAATCTGTTTTTGCTTTGTCATTATGTGGTATTGTGTGTAGTTTGAGGGGAAAAAAACACTTCAATTAATTTTAGAATAAGGCTGTAACGTAACAAAATGTGGAAAAAGTCAAGGGGTCTGAATACTTTCTGAATGCACTGTATCTTTCTTCACACAGTGGCAACAGACCAGTGAACTTACAGGCCTGGGTCACAGCCTTGCTGTCCCATTTCCCATTACTTCTCATTTGCACGCCACACACCGTAACTAACAACTATAATATACTATAATATAAATGTGTTATATATTATGTTATATTATGTGTTATCTGATTTGGGTTATAACAGTATACCAGTATTAGGGTAAATAACAGTATTAGGGTAAATAACAGTATTAGGGTAAATACCAGTATTAGGTATTAACAGTATTAGTGTAAATAACAGTATTAGGTATTAACAGTATTAGGGTAAATAACAGTATTAGGGTAAATAACAGTATTAGGTATTAACAGTATTAGTGTAAATAACAGTATTAGTGTAAATAACAATATTAGGTATTAACAGTATTAGGTATTAACAGTATTAGGGTAAATAACAGTATTAGGGTAAATAACAGTATTAGGTATTAACAGTATTAGTGTAAATAACAGTATTAGGTATTAACAGTATTAGGGTAAATAACAGTATTAGTGTAAATAACAGTATTAGGTATTAACAGTATTAGGTATTAACAGTATTAGGTATTAACAGTATTAGGGTAAATAACAGTATTAGTGTAAATAACAATATTAGGTATTAACAGTATTAGGTATTAACAGTATTAGGTATTAACAGTATTAGGGTAAATAACAGTATTAGTGTAAATAACAATATTAGGTATTAACAGTATTAGGTATTAACAGTATTAGGTATTAACAGTATTAGGTATTAACAGTATTAGGGTAAATAACAGTATTAGTGTAAATAACAATATTAGGTATTAACAGTATTAGGTATTAACAGTATTAGGTATACTATTGATTTATTATGACAGATTCTCTGGACTGTATGTACTTCACCATTAAATGTTTATTTAGATGTTCTTTTTTTCTCCATTCCATAACAGCCATTGATTGCTGTTGATAGAGTATGTTCAACCAATCAATTCACTCACTGTTACTTTACAACTTCATATTAGATTGAACATTCAGGATTGCAATTACAGGCGTTGGCTCAAAACTGATTACAAGAAAAGTAATTACTGTAAATAGCTATGTTTTAAATATCATATTTCCAAATTCATACAACAATTCATACAACAAGTGCTTCGTTACATATGTAGTGAGAAGCCATTCATTAGCATGGCATTAACATTAAGTCATTCAACAACCTTTAGCTACAAATTGAAATAGCAATTTGAACTTTCTGAAAGTGATACCCATTCACAAGCCAGGCACTAAACATTGACATAATAATATCGACACTTACTTCAATCGAAAGCTCGATAGTGCAAGCTTTCTGTATGCTAAACCTAGAACTGAGTGCATTAGTGTTAGGTAGGTATCCCCCGTGACAGAAGAGTCATTTTCCAAGATTCCATGGAACCAGGTATGGAATGTTCCACTGTTAAGGGGTCGTCTTCTGAGAACACTGGGATGACAGGTTTATCCCACTACATCAGTTGCCCCCTCGTTTGACTGATCCTGTTGTTGGCTGCACTTCCACGTGACTACTGTGTATGTCACTATTGTGAGTGAGTGAGTGTGTGTGTGTGTGTATATATATATATATCTATCTTTGTAGCCTAAATACACCCCCACATGCTAAGAGAGAGTGAGAGTAGCATTCCATGCTGTTAGCATGCTCACATTTCATCTGTCACAGTGTGTCCAGCGGAGAGCTCAGCTCATAGTCAGAGGTGACCTCTGCAAAAGGTATTGTTCTCTCTCAACGCCATGGGCCTGCTCTCCACTCTGTGGGTTGCTTTGACTTCTGTCAGACAGACAGATGGGCAGGGACTGGAACAGGGACTGGAACAGGGACAGACAGACCTGTAGGCACAGTCCATCTATCGATCGAGGGTTATGTCATACACAGGACTGTCCATCTTTAGTTTTTTTTTTTTACAAAGGGCAAACTGTTTGTGTCATTCACCTAAACATCACCTCTGGAGTCTGATAGGCTGATAGGTCAGAGTTCAGGTAGGCCTCATTATGATGGGTCCCGTTAAAACCAGCTCATATCAAGGATGCAATGGACAACAGCAAAATAGAGTCAACATGAGGAAACTGTATCAATAAAAATGTCTTGAGGAGGTGTAAAGTAGTCTGTGTTCACCACTGGGATATCTTCTGCAGTCCATTCCCCTGAAAACAGAAAAAGATGGAGAGATATTATTAAAAAAACCATATAGACCTAATGTCATATAAATAGGCATAGTGTAATGACAGCGCTAACGCAATATGCGTGTGAGAAAAAAAAACGGAGCTGAAAGAAGGTCAAAGGAAAGGCCGTTAACACCGGAAAAAAGTCAGAAACCCACAGGACGAATGAAGCGAAAGAGACGACTGATCCAAAGCAATAAGAGAAACAGATGGATGGACAAAAAACAACAACATATTTCCTAGGAATGTAGAGATAGAAACCGTCCAATAAGACAAGACGACAGTACAAGACCAGGAAGAAACTTAGGTGACAGGCTTGTCAAGGTGAAACGTAGACCGAGAAGGAATGCATTGTGATTGTGTGTGTTTACTGTAAACAGTATCCACCTTTGTAGCCAAAATACCCCCCATGCTAAGAGAGTGAGACGAGGACTGTATTTTCCACCATTCTCAGAGGAGAAGAGGAGAATGGACAGAGAGAGGTGAGGAGAATATGTCAGAGGACAGTGGGGCCGAGTCCCAAAATGGCACCCTATTCCCTATTTAGTGCACTACTTTTGTCCAGGGCTCTGGTCAAAAGTAGTGCACTACAAAGGGAATAGGGTGCCATTTTTGGAACGCATCCCAGGGTCTTTCTATCTCCACCTACACTGTGGCCCTGCTGCGTCTCTGCGTTTGCTGTCTCGTCGGTGCGTACTGACAGGATACTGCCCCCGCTGTGGGCCATGGAGCTGTTGTTGGTGGAGGCTCGGGGGATGTGAGACATTTCCTGCTGCAACCAGAGATACACAAGGAACACAACATGCTCATCATGATCCATACAGAAGAGAATGGAAGAATATTTAAACACAATGGATATGAATAAAGATACCTCTTTCTTTTAATGAAATAATAGAAAAACACAACGACAACAATCTGTGGCAGTGTGTGTGTGTGTGCGTGCGTGCGTGCGCGTGCGTGCGTGTGCGTGCGTGTGCATGGACAAACAATTGACGGCCAGTACTCACATTCCCCATTCCCCTGCTGATGAGAGCCAGCTCAGTGGGCTGGTAGACAGAACGGTGGATCTGACCACTATAGCCGCTGTATGGAGACACAACTTTGGGACCTGCGAGGTAAAATAACAAGACAACTTTAGATCCCAATCACACACTGAGTGTCTTTCAATGACATAGACTGACACAGGTGAATCCAGGTGAAAGCAATGATCCCTTATTGATGACACTTGTTAAATCCACTTCAATCAGTGTAGATGAAGGGGAAGAGACAGGTTGTAGAAGGATGTTTAAGCCTTGAGACAAGTGAGACATGGATTGTGTGTGTGTGCCATTCAGAGGGTGAATGGACAAGACTAAAGATGTAAGTGCCTTTGAACGGGGTATGGTTTTCACACTCAACAGTTTCCCGTGTGTATCAAGAATGACCCACCCCCCCAAAGGACGTCCAGCCAACTTGACAAAACCGTGGGAAGCATTTGGGTCAACATGGGCCAGCATCCCTGTGGAACGCTTTCGACACGTGTAGAGTCCATGACCCGACGAACTGAGGCTGTTCTGAGGGCAAAAGGGGTGCAACTCAATATTAGGAAGGTGTTGCTAATGTTTCGCACTCACTCAGTGTATATGTCGGGACAATGGATACTTTCTTTATATCATCACGTTTTCAAATCCTAAATCTCAATCAAATCCACGTAGTCAGACATCCACGGGCGCATTCAAGCAGTATCCTCTGGGTATTCAGTGTTCCCAAGCAACCAGTCATAGTAGCTTGTTCTATTCAGCCACCACGGCAAGATCATAAACAACAGATGCAGGCGATACGTCTATTATCTCCACTGTGCAGTCAAATGTGCATCCTCTATAAAGGTAGGATGGATAATGCTTGGCTAATGTGAGAGACAGTACATCCTTTATTAAGGTAGGATGGATAATGCTTGGCTAATGTGAGAGACAGTGCATCCTCTATAAAGGTAGGATGGATAATGCGAGAGACAGTACATCCTCTATAAAGGTAGGATGGATAATGCTTGGCTAATGTGAGAGACAGTACATCCTCTATAAAGGTAGGATGGATAATGCTTGGCTAATGTGAGAGACAGTACATCCTTTATAAAGCTAGGATGGATAATGCTTGGTTAATGTGAGAGACATTTTTGTTTTGCCCCAGGTGGAAATGCCTGGTCCTCCCTGTGAAATATCTGCCTACCATGACACTGTTGCCACACCTTGTTTGCTATTGAGACAGCACGGTAACGCAAACACAAACAGCGATGTTGGGGCAAGCTGATGAGTGTGTGTTTGTGTGTGTATGTGTCAGTGTTTATGTATGCATGGTACACTGGTTAGGTCACTGTTCTAAAAAAAGGTGTAATTACTAAATCCCACTGAGTCACCTGGTAGATCGGTGGGAATGGAATGTACGTGTGGGAGAAAGGATTTGGTTAGTTAATGTTTAAATAAGTCCTCAGGATAAACAAAGACAATGACTTTTTCTGGTTTCATAGCTCTCTCTCATCACGAAGGATATCCTCCTTCGTTCTCAGTCTCTCCCAGAAAAGGTTGATTCGTTTTAAAACAAACATCATTTCACGTTAATATTTACAAATAGTTAAATATGAATATAAAAATCACCAAATATGGAAGGGTTCTTTTTGTCAAAACATTCTCTGTTCTCACTTCATTATTAGTTTGATATGACAACTGGTGTGTCAGGGGAAACATAGCAGAGGGCTCATTATATTTCTGTTCCTTTTATTTTTTATCAAACCTGATTCTCCACTCAGCATAAACTGACTAAACACTGTATGTCCCTCTATGTTCTATTACTGTATTGATGTGTTCTGGGAAATCCCAGACCTTGGGCAACATGCTGGAACATTGGTACATTGTGGGAGGAAAAGTCAAATCAAATCTAAGCTGTCCGTCTAGAGACTAGTCACCTGGTGCTGATCTCAACAGACCAGGACATACAGTAGGTTAACCTCAGTCAGGACAGAGCTGCTAACTCATAAGGCGCCATCCGCATTAACATGTGCTATTATCACTCCCTCCCACTCTGACCTAAACCATTGGCTCGCATCCCAAACTGCACCCTATTCCCTATAAAGTGCACTACTTTTGACCAGTGCCTTTGGTCAAAAGTAGTGCCCTATATAGGAAACAGGGTGCCATTTGGTTGTGATGAGATGAGGTCAGGGCAGGCCGAGGGCAGGTGGAGCAGCATCAAAGAGATAGAGGTAGAGGAGAGAGGTGAGGAGACACACAGTGTCCTGTCTGGCGCTGCTGCAGCCTGCGAGATCAGATTCTGGTCACCAAAAGGATTAAAACCACATCAGCATATCAAATTCTTTAAAGTATGCAGATTGTACTGTATACTGGATGTGGGTTTTTCTTATCCATCTCGCAGTTTCTTTTCAACTTACTGTTTTCGAAGATATTTTATTTCAGACTCAGGGTCATTGAAAATAATGTACATTGGAATATGAACAAATAAATCTTATTTATCCTCCTGAACCTGCTGACAAGCCCCATACCCTCCTGAACCTGCTGACAAGCCCCATACCCTCCTGAACCTGCTGACAAGCCCCATACCCTCCTGAACCTGCTGACAAGCCCCATACCCTCCTGAACCTGCTGACAAGCCCCATACCCTCCTGAACCTGCTGACAAGCCCCATACCCTCCTGAACCTGTTGACAAGCCCCATACCCTCCTGAACCTGCTGTCAAGCCCCATACCCTCCTGAACCTGCTGACAAGCCCCATACCCTCCTGAACCTGCTGTCAAGCCCCATACCCTCCTGAACCTGCTGTCAAGCCCCATACCCTCCTGAACCTGTTGACAAGCCCCATACCCTCCTGAACCTGCTGTCAAGCCCCATACCCTCCTGAACCTGCTGTCAAGCCCCATACCCTCCTGAACCTGCTGACAAGCCCCATACCCTCCTGAACCTGCTGACAAGCCCCATACCCTCCTGAACCTGCTGACAAGCCCCATACCCTCCTGAACCTGCTGACAAGCCCCATACCCTCCTGAACCTGCTGTCAAGCCCCATACCCTCCTGAACCTGCTGACAAGCCCCATACCCTCCTGAACCTGCTGACAAGCCCCATACCCTCCTGAACCTGCTGTCAAGCCCCATACCCTCCTGAACCTGCTGTCAAGCCCCATACCCTCCTGAACCTGCTGACAAGCCCCATACCCTCCTGAACCTGCTGTCAAGCCCCATACCCTCCTGAACCTCCCATTTCTAATGGTTATGTGTGTTAGATATGTTAGCTATTAGATATATTAGATGTTAGAGATATTAGATGTGTTAGATATATTTTACATTTTAGTCATTTAGCAGACACTCTTATCCAGAGCGACTTACAGTAGTGAATGCATACATTTCATTTCATGCATTTTTTTTTTTGTACTGGCCCCCCGTGGGAATCGAAACCACAACCCTGGCGTTGCAAACACCATGCTCTACCAACTGAGCCACAGGAATGTGTCAGATATGTTAGATGTTAGATATATTAGATATATCAGATATATTAGATGTGTTAGACGTATTTGATATGTTAGATATATTAGATATATCAGATATATTAGATGTGTAAGATATATTAGATATATCAGATATATTAGATGTGTTAGATATATTTGATATGTTAGATCTATTAGTTATATTAGTTATATTAGATATATTAACTGTATGTAATGTGCCAGATATATTAGATATATTAGATATATTAACTGTATGTAATGTCCCAGATATATTAGATATATTAGATATATTAACTGTATGTGATGTGCCAGATATATTAGTTATATTAGATATATTAGATATATTAACTGTATGTAATGTCCCAGATATATTAGATATATTAGATATATTAACTGTATGTAATGTGCCAGATATATTAGATATAGTAGATATATTAACTGTATGTAATGTGCCAGATATATTAGATATATTAGATATATTAACTGTATGTAAAGTGCTAGCAAGTGGAGAAAACATCCTGTCAACTAGTGAAGTGTATTTATTAGTGAAGCCAAGTCATTTATGTTGGTCACCAGGAGTGTGTGTGTGTGTGTGTGTGTGTGTGTGGCTACATACCAAAGTTGGGCTCATCCATAGAGAAAGCCTTGTTCTCCATAAACATGCTCTGGGCTCCTTGCTCCCTCAGGATATTCTCATAGCCAACACCTCTGCTCAGGTCCTCTCTGAAGCCTGGCGCGCCCCCCTCCTCTTCCCTGGTCAGAGAGCATATCTCTGGGGTGGTGTAGAGGATCAGGAACACCCAGGCGTTGCTGACCAGGGCGATGGCCAGGGTAGGGTCATCCCAGCTGGATCCGTCGGTCCTCAGGTTCCCCCAGACGTACATGGTGATCCAGGCCACCCAGATGAACACAGAGAGGAGACCGGTGACGAGGATGAAGGCTCCCTCCTGGCGCCACTGCTTGTGTTTCCCACACAGGGTAGGTAAGGAAGCTACTACGACAGCTAGGAGAAGATTCAGTACGTAGATCAGCGCCATGACAAAGTCCCGGTTGGTGATGTTACAGGGCACGTCTGTGGCTGTGCCAAGAGCTATCCCT
Organism: Salmo salar; assembly: GCF_965601325.2. Taxonomy (NCBI): domain Eukaryota; kingdom Metazoa; phylum Chordata; class Actinopteri; order Salmoniformes; family Salmonidae; genus Salmo; species Salmo salar. The sequence continues at coordinate 34,666,160 of NC_138318.1, forward strand.
GTAGTGTTGAGTACCATGAGAGGATGTCGAACCACAGTGATGATCAGCCACTCCGTATTGATGACCACCTCCACCAGCCAGAGTCCCAGGGCTCCCAGACACAGCACCGAGGCCCGGGGCACGCCACCTCCCCTGTGGGCCAGGAGGTTCAGCTTCAAACACTGCATGAGAAGACACGCGAAGCACCCGGCGAACAGCACCCCGAAGAGGAAGCGTCGCGAAGCACAGGTGGCAAAGTTTTTCCCTACGATGAAGGAGAAGGTGAGGCAGAAGAGGCCCAGGGTACTGATCAGGAAGCAGACATGGAGGCCCACGGAGCGCATCCTATTCTTGTCTGTGATGAAGGGCAGGCTGGCCAGGACGACGATGAGGAGGATGATGGAGACCAGCACGCCGCCTGCCGCCAACGCCTCCAGCACGATGCCCCATACGGCACTGAGGTCACACAGGCTGTAGTAAAGGGAGCCTACTTCGGAGCCACACCCATTTGGGGTCACACTGGCGGCCATCGAGACGGGGAAAGACCAGAGAGTGATGGCGGTCGGGACTAGGAGATGAAGTCTCTGGAGTGTGTGGTCCATGGAGTTGAGCAGCACCTGTTCACACAGAGATAGAAGGAGATACTGAGTAGGTTGGCATATGAGAAGGTTCTTAAGAGGGAGAAGTGAGAAACCAGTGACGTTGTCATACATTAAAGAGTCACTCTTGATACACCCAAGCAGGTAAACATGAGTCAAGACATGAGTCAAGAGCAAACAAATAAAATCATACTGTAATCAGGATGTAACCGCGTATACCCACTTCACACAAACAACAGATGGAAAGATTTGATTTCTGTTTAAAATGGCTTAGATGTTATTTTCTATGTAAAAATACCAGAGCCTTAGAAAGTATCAATAAGTCAGCAAACACAAAAACTGATGGTATTTCTGAAGCTGGCATTTATCCAAGCCCTTTTCGAGAATCATTGATAAGAGTTTAAAACAAACATAGAGTGAGTCCACTGTGTGAGCATGTTAACACTTAGGAATGTCAGTTGAGACACTCTTTTACGGTCAGAGGATACAGTATAGTACAGCACACACACACTCACCATATAAATTCACTCACAAGACACCACACATACTATACACACAGTGTACAAAACATTCAGAACACCTTCTTAATATTGAGTTGCACCCACCAGCCTTCTTTTACCCTTAGAACAGCCTCAATTCATCAGGGCATGGACTCTACGAGGTGTGGAAAGCGTTCCATAGGGATGCTGGCCCGTGTTGACTCAAATGATTCCCGCAGTTGTGTCAAGTTGGCTGAATGTCCTTTGGGTGGTGGACCATTCTTGATACACACGGGAAACTGTTGAGGGTGAAAAACCCAGCAGCGTTGCAGTTCCTGACACACTCAAACCTGTGTGCCTGGCATCTACTACAGTACCCCGTTCAAAGGCACTTAAATCTTTGGTCTTGCCCATTCACACATACACAATCCATGGCTCAAGGCTTAATAAGGGGACACTAGTCACTTTAATAATGTTTAAATAATGTTTACACACCACTTTACTCATCTCATATGAATATACTGTTTTCTATTCTACTGTATTTCAGTCAATGCCACTCCGACATTGCTCGATCTAATAATTTCTATATTTCTTAATTGCATTATTTACTTTTAGATTTGTGTATATTGTTGTGAATTGTTTTTAGATACTACTGCACTGTTGGAGCTAGGAACACAAGCATTTCGCTACACGCGCAATACCATCTGCTAAATATGTTGTATGTGACCAATAAAATGTGATTTGATCTATTTGGTTAGAAAATGTCTGCTCAGTGTAATGTAATTTGACGGGGACAGAGAGAAATGGCACAGCATTCAAACAAGTCTGGGGCTACTGTAGGGATGCTTATTTTCAAAAAGGTTGGAGGTTGTTTAGGTGAGTTTGACAAACTCATCACAAGGGCAAATCTTGGTCTTAAAATTGAAGCTTTAAAAAGGCTCATGGCACATTAAGAACACGTGCTCTTTCCATGACATAGACTGACCAGGTGAATCCAGGTGAAAGCTATGATCACCTAATTGATGACACTTGTTAAATCCACTTCAATCAGTGTAGACGAAGTGGAGGGGACAGGTTGAAGAAGGATGTTAAAAAGGATCGGACCCTTTTTCCCCCAAATTTAGCCTAAAATGACATACCAAATCTAATGGCCTGTAGATCAGGACCTGAAGCAAGGATATGCATGTTCTTGATACCATTTGAAAGGAAACACTTTGAAGTTTGAGGAAATGTGAAATTATTGATACATTTTCAAGTTCATAACTGTGCACTCTCCTCAAACAATAGCATGGTATTATTTCACTGTAACAGCTACTGTATATTGTACAGTGCAGTTATATTAACAAGGATTTAAGCTTTCTGCCCATATCAGATATGTCTATGTCCTGGGAAATGTTCTTGTTATTTACAACCTCATGCTAATCACATTAGCCTACGTTAGCTCAACTGTCCCGCGAGGGGGGGACACCGATCATGTAGAGGTTAAAGTGGCCAGTAATTCCAAGTCTATGTACATTGGGCAGCAGCCTCTAAGGTGCAGGGTTGTGTAACCGAGTGGAAGCCGGCTAGTGATGGCTATTTAACAGTCTGATGGCCTTGAGATAGAAGCTGTTTTTCAGTCTCTCGGTCCCAGCTTTAATGAACCTGTACTGACCTCGCCTTCTGGATGATAGCGGGGTGAACAGGCAGTGGCTCAGGTGGTTGATGTCCTTGATTATCTTTTTTGCCTTCCTGTGACATTGGGTGCTGTAGGTGTCCTGGAGGGCAGGTAGTTTGCCCCTGATGATGCATTGGGCAGACCGCACCATCCTCTGGAGATCCCTGTGGTTACGGGTGGTGCAGTTGCTGTACCAGGCGGTGATACAGCCCGACAGGATGCTCTCAATGGCGCATCTGTAAAAGTTTGTGAGGGTTTTAGGGGCCAAGCCAAATTTCTCTAGCCCGCTGAGGTTGAAGAGGCGCTGTTGCATCTTCTTCACCTCACTGTGTGTGGTGGTGAATAATTTCAGATCATCAGTGATGTGTAAGCTGAGGAACTTGAAGCTTTCCACCTTCACTGTGGTCCCGTCGATGTGGATAGGGGTGTGCTCCCTCTGCTCTTTCCTGAAGTCCACGATCAGCTCCTTTGTTTTGTTGACGTTGAGAGAGAGGTTATTTTCCTGGCACCACTCTCCCAGGGCCCTCACCTCCTCCCTAGATGGTGTTGTTTTGGTGGCGAATGCTGTTCAGTTTCCTGCCATGAAGCCACTGCTCAGCCGTAAGAGAGACATACTTCTGTATTTCCATGTGCCTTAATTCAATAACCCTCATGTAAAATAATTTTCTTGGCAATTCTGCCAATAATGTAACTAAGTTTGTGTTGGGGACTAGGGAGTAAGTAGCAAAACAGGTAGTCAGTTGTTTGTGGCGGGAGGAAGTATGGAGAGCCAATTGTTGAGATCTTATCACACATATAAACACGTACATAAGCATAGGGATACACACACACAGAGACTAAAAGAGAAAGCCAAGGTCTCGGTGGCATGCAGTAACCAAACAAAAGCCCATGGATTTGTTAACCCAGGGGTTCTTAATGTGGGGATACCGTCTTCGTTCTCGATTCGGGGTAAAATGTATCTTATAAATGTCTGCATCCAGTTGCAGGTGGTTCTACACAAAACCAGAGAAAACTCAGAAAGATAGAACGGGAAGCTCTGACAAATCCCTCCTGAGAATATCACTCTTTCAAACCAATTAAACCATAAGTAAATTACCCAAAAATGAAACTTAAGAATGTGAAGCACAGAAATAGTGCACATAGAACAGATCTACCGAATGACAGATTTATAACTCACATTTCTATGTGAATATGGTGGGGTCACCCAAAAAGTTAAATATTGCAGCTTTAATTTATGTTTTATTACATGTTTTTTCTCAATTCCCTTCCTGTATAAGGACCCAGCCCTACAGAATCGGCAGAGTAAATTGAAATAGAATTGTATTTAGTTTCTGGCAGACTATTCCGTTTTTTTTGCAAGCTGATTCCTAGCAACGCTAGTGTGTAAATAGCGTTGCTAAAACAGATAAGCGGATCCCTGAGGCTCAATTATAGGCTTTTAACCAACTATTGCATATTTATATTTTTGGGAACACTTTTCAAAAAGTCCTAGTCTACGTATTTTGAGTGTCACTATTAGACCGTGCGTAGTCACTGTACCCCCACTACCTCTTTTCACCATGATATTAATCTGAGGACCTTACCTTCGGGTGTCTGACCAGTGTTTTGTTCTTGGTGGTCTTTGATAATGTCGCTATTCGTTCACCTGTTCTAAACCACAACGATAGAAAACGCGCTCAACATCGTCTCCAGGTAGCCTATCCAGTGGGTTAAAAGGTAATAGCTCTTTGAAAATGTCGTGTATATTCCGTTTCTAGTTGTTTTTAATTAGCCCTAATGACACTGCACTCACTGCTTTAGTAAAATGTTGAAATATTGAAGTCAGGGTTGGATCTCACAAAACTAGGCGACTAGTGCTGAAGTCCTGTGGCTGTGATGTGGACAGAGGAGCGATTGGTCCCTGGATAGCGACTGCCTTCTCTCTCTCGCTCTCTCTCTCTTTCTCGCACACACACACACACACACACACACACACACACACACCTTCTCTCTCTCTCGCGCGCACACACACACTATTTTGATGAATATCCTACTAACAGGGTAGAGTGGGAGATCAGTTAGTGTTACTATAAATTGAATAATACAAGTCACTTTTTGTCTTTTTAATTAAACAGGGATGAAAGGTGTCTAGTTCGAATAATTAAATAGTTCGCACAGGAAGTAGCTCACAGGTTGTGCGCGCCTCTCGTGCGCTCTATGTCCACCGAGGTGAGTCGAACATACTGTATCTTTGCCATTGGGTCATCAAGACTAGAAATAGACCATTGTACACGAAGTAGTCGATATATTCGTGCCTCTCCTCAGATCATGTATAGCCTATGATGAAATATATAGACACCCCCAATGTGTCAGTAGCCTAGCTGTGCATCTGCACACACTATTAGAGAGAAATATGTATTTCATCAGAGGAGGAATGAGGAGACACCTGGTGGCAGTGCAGCGCATACCAGGCTACTAGTTAACATGTCACATGGAAGGCTACTAGTTAACATGACACATGGAAGGCTACTAGTTAACGTGTCACATGGAAGGCTACTAGTTAACGTGTCACATGGAAGGCTACTAGTTAACGTGTCACATGGAAGGCTACTAGTTAACGTGTCACATGGAAGGCTACTAGTTAACGTGTCACATGGAAGGCTACTAGTTAACGTGTCACACATGGAAGGCTACTAGTTAACGTGTCACACATGGAAGGCTACTAGTTAACGTGTCACACGTGGAAGCCTACTAGTTAACGTGTCACACATGGAAGGCCACTAGTTAACGTGTCACACATGGAAGGCCACTAGTTAACGTGTCACACGTGGAAGGCTACTAGTTAACGTGTCACACGTGGAAGGCTACTAGTTAACTTATCACACATGGAAGGCTACTAGTTAACATGTCACGCATTGAAGGCTACTAGTTAACTTATCACACATGGAAGGCTACTAGTTAACTTGTCACACATGGAAGGCTACTAGTTAACGTGTCACACATGGAAGGCTACTAGTTAACGTGTCACACATGGAAGGCTACTAGTTAACGTGTCACACATGGAAGGCTACTAGTTAATGTGTCACACATGGAAGGCCACTAGTTAATGTGTCACACATGAAAGGCTACTAATTAACTTATCACACATGGAAGGCTACTAGTTAATGTGTCACACATGGAAGGCCACTAGTTAACGTGTCACACGTGGAAGGCTACTAGTTAACGTGTCACACATGGAAGGCTACTAGTTAACGTGTCACACATGGAAGGCTACTAGTTAACGTGTCACACATGGAAGGCTACTAGTTAATGTGTCACACATGGAAGGCCACTAGTTAATGTGTCACACATGAAAGGCTACTAATTAACTTATCACACATGGAAGGCTACTAGTTAATGTGTCACACATGGAAGGCCACTAGTTAACGTGTCACACGTGGAAGGCTACTAGTTAACGTGTCACACATGGAAGGCTACTAGTTAACTTATCACACATGGAAGGCTACTAGTTAACTTATCACACATGGAAGGCTACTAGTTAACATGTCACACATGGAAGGCTACTAGTTAACTTATCACACATGGAAGGCTACTAGTTAACTTGTCACACATGGAAGGCTACTAGTTAACATGTCACACATGGAAGGCTACTAGTTAACTTGTCACACATGGAAGGCTACTAGTTAACTTATCACACATGGAAGGCTATTGGCTTTTTTTTCACCCGTTGACTTTTGATTGTGATAATACCATTAGTTTGGTCTCACATCTAAACAGTCAAGTGTCGACTTTATTATTGCCGTTCGATTGTTCTAAAAACACCTCTCCCATCCTGATGTGTGAAAAACAAGTTTTTAAAACATCTGTTGACTGATATTCTGCCTTGTCTCCACGCTCTATCCACCAATTCACACCACAATGAAACACTACATGTGGCTGCTGAAAGACAAATAGAAGAATATCATTTTGATTCTGGTTTCTTTCCTCGTGTGGTTGTTGTTGCTGTTGCCCATGTGACAAGGTCATTTCATCCAAAAATACACCACCTGGCAATACCTGATGTCAGTTGTGGGACAGGTAAGCCTACAGTAAGTTTATGTATGTCACAAATGGGCAGGACTGGTGACAGACACCAATGGACATAGAGTTGTAGTCAACCTTTAGTAGTCAATTGAAATGCCCTTTATTGATTTCAATCTTGCCTTTTTTTTAAGGGAACTCTTGGTTTTCTATTTGACTTCCATAGCTGGTGTCTATAGTTGGCTATCATGTGAAATTGAATTTATACCTGTGAGTGTTGACATAACTACTCGAGTAACCTGCTACCACCTGGTTACTCAACCCTGCACCTTAGAGGCTGCTGCCCTATGTACATAGACATGGAATCACAGGTCACTTTAAATGGAACACTAGTTTGTACCTGCCTGTCGGCTATGTGACATCCCCTGCTGGTTATAATGATAGTGGGAAGACCCAGGTTGCGTCCTAAATGGCTGTGTACTACATGGTGCACTACTTTTGACCAGAGCCCTGTGGGAAAAGGGTGGGATGGAACCCCAGAGTCAGGTTAGCTACAGACTTGAAATAATATAATAACATGTAATAACACGTAATAACGTGTAATAACATGTAATAACACAACAGCATGTAATAACATGTAATAACGTGTAATAACATGTAATAACACAACAGCATGTAATAACATGTAATAACATAATAGCCGATCATCGCAGTAAAACATGCTGCAATAACGATCAAACAGCATGTAATAACATGTAATAACGTGTAATAACATAATATCATGCTCTCCGATCAGCTTTCTCCATGCAAATCTTACCTTAATATTATCATTATTTCACAATACTGAGGACAGATCAGCACCTAGAGAGATATTATCACTTACGGCTGCAAATATTGTAGTGGCTTATTCTAATGCTTACCCAATTAAAAATGCACTAAGTCACCGATTTGGCACATCTTTGTGCAAACATTAGGCTACACAATAAATATATTGAGACAAATTACTGACCGTAGCCTACAAGTAGCGAAATAGAACTCAACTGATTGAACATGAAATGTATTTAAATATGATTGAAATAGGCCTATAGTCTACTGTTTATATTTTAATGCAGTCATCTCGGTTTTCATTTCAAACATCTTTTTTATATGTTGCTTGTTTGTATCAATTGCAAAGACATTGGCAACTTTGTATTTGTAGTCGACTGTGTTTTGAGGTTATTGGCAGTCACAGAGAGACATATAAACCATGTTATTTTATGTTTAGCGGAGATCTTCGGTGTATAAAGTGACGCGGGAAAGCAAAAAAACATCTATAAACGCACGTAGCTGTTTTACGAGGCGCCTTAAGGTACATTTCGTAAACCAGGCCCAGGTCTCACTGACGGGGGGTGGGGTGTACGGCAGCTGGCCCAGACAGGTGTCTGAGCTCTGAGCAGGTACAGAACACATGACAGGTGATAAGCAGGCAGGCAGACAGACAGGTGTCTGAGCTCTGAGCAGGTACAGAACACATGACAGGTGATAAGCAGGCAGGCAGACAGACAGGTGTCTGAGCTCTGAGCAGGTACAGAACACATGACAGGTGATAAGCAGGCAGGCAGGCAGACAGGCAGACGTTTGGCATCAGGGGGAACACTTAAGCTGTGTTTCAAAATGGCACCCTGTTCCCTATGTGATATACTACCTTTGACCAGGGACCAGAGGGCTCTAGTCAAATGTGGTGCATTATATAGGGGATAGGGTGCCATTTTGGGATGCACCTTTCCTCTTCCATGTCACTCCTCCCTTTGCTTTTCTTTCTCTCTCCTCTCTCCTCCCTCCTCTTCCTCTCTCCCCTTCTCCTCCATAAAGGGGCATAGTAATCATCACCAAAGATGTGTCATTCGTTAAGATCCTAATCAGAGCCTGCCCTGATATCTCACCAGCGCGTTAACGTCTAAACTCTAAACTGTTTTCTCCCATGATCCCTCGTGATACCCCCGATGTCCCCGTACTTTGCATGTCCCCCGTGGTCGCAGCAGTTACACGCTCTCTCGTCCCCCTCGCTTGGTAAGACAGTGGGGGAACGTCTTCAAGTTAACGTTCGCTAACATCAGCGTCTGTACCCTGAGGCCCCTGTCTGTGGGCTGGTCATAGGATGGACACATAGTAACACAAAGAAAGTAGGGTAGGGTCACTAGTAAGACGACATACAGCTGCAGGAAGTCTTTGCCTCAGTCTGGGCCCCTGTCTTAGCTGGTCACATTGTGACTCGGAACTCAAGCAAGGATAGAGGGACACACATCTGCACACAGAGACGGCTCTAACCATTCAAACAGAGGAGATGGCTCTAACCGTTAAAACAGAGGAGATGGCTCTAATCGTTAAAACAGAGAGGACGGCTCTATCCATTCAAACAGAGGAGATGGCGCTAACCATTAAAACAGAGGAGATGGCTCTAACCATTAAAACAGAAGAGATGGCTCTAACCATTAAAACAGAGGGGACGGCTCTAACCATTAAAACAGAGGAGATGGCTCTAACCATTAAAACAGAGGAGATGGCTCTAACCATTAAAACAGAAGAGATGGCTCTAACCATGAAAACAGAGGGGATGGCTCTAACCATTAAAACAGAAGAGATGGCTCTAACCATGAAAACAGAGGGGATGGCTCTAACCATGAAAACAGAGGAGATGGCTCTAATCATTAAAACAGAAGAGATGGCTCTAACCATTAAAACAGAAGAGATGGCTCTAACCATTAAAACAGAAGAGATGGCTCTAACCATTAAAACAGAAGAGATGGCTCTAACCATTAAAACAGAAGAGATGGCTCTAACCATTAAAACAGAGAGGATGGCTCTAACCATTAAAACAGAAGAGATGGCTCTAACCATTAAAACAGAGGGGATGGCTCTAACCATTAAAACAGAGGGGATGGCTCTAACCATTAAAACAGAAGAGATGGCTCTAACCATTAAAACAGAGGGGATGGCTCTAACCATTAAAACAGAGGAGATGGCTCTAACCATTAAAACAGAGGAGATGGCTCTAACCATTAAAACAGAGGGGATGGCTCTAACCATTAAAACAGAGGAGATGGCTCTAACCATTAAAACAGAGGGACGGCTCTAACATTAAAGATGGCTCTAACCATTAAAACAGAAGAGATGGCTCTAACCATTAAAACAGAGGGGACGGCTCTAACCATTAAAACAGAAGAGATGGCTCTAACCATTAAAACAGAGGAGATGGCTCTAACCATTAAAACAGAAGAGATGGCTCTAACCATTAAAACAGAGGGGATGGCTCTAACCATTAAAACAGAAGAGATGGCTCTAACCATGAAAACAGAGGGGATGGCTCTAACCATTAAAACAGAAGAGATGGCTCTAACCATTAAAACAGAGAGGATGGCTCTAACCATTAAAACAGAGAGGATGGCTCTAACCATTAAAACAGAAGAGATGGCTCTAATCATTAAAACAGAGGAGATGGCTCTAACCATTAAAACAGAGGGGATGGCTCTAACCATTAAAACAGAGGGGATGGCTCTAACCATTAAAACAGAGGAGATGGCTCTAATCATTAAAACAGAGAGGATGGCTCTAATCATTAAAACAGAGGAGATGGCTCTAACCATTAAAACAGAGGGGATGGCTCTAACCATTAAAACAGAGAGGATGGCTCTAACCATTAAAACAGAGGGGATGGCTCTAACCATTAAAACAGAGGGGATGGCTCTAACCATTAAAACAGAGGGGACGGCTCTAACCATGAAAACAGAAGAGATGGCTCTAACCATTAAAACAGAAGAGATGGCTCTAACCATTAAAACAGAGGAGATGGCTCTAATCATTAAAACAGAAGAGATGGCTCTAACCATTAAAACAGAAGAGATGGCTCTAATCATTAAAACAGAAGAGATGGCTCTAATCATTAAAACAGAGGAGATGGCTCTAACCATTAAAACAGAAGAGATGGCTCTAACCATTAAAACAGAAGAGATGGCTCTAACCATTAAAACAGAAGAGATGGCTCTAATCATTAAAACAGAAGAGATGGCTCTAACCATTAAAACAGAGGTTGGTATAAGGTTGGTTGGTCTTGTGGTCATGTATGAATACTGTAGATATTACACTTTGACTTATGGGAAATCCAACACAATATCATGTTGATTACACATCCAACTGGTGATATACACACAAGTTATTCACAAACATTAATCAGCTAGAAATGATCCAGGTACATAGTGTAGGATAAGTATTTAGGCTGCCATTTGAAAGACCGGTTAAAACGATAGTGTAGGATAAGTATTTAGGCTGCCATTTGAAAGACCGGTTAAAACGATAGTGTAGGATAAGTATTTAGGCTGCCATTTGAAAGACCGGTTAAAACGATAGTGTAGGATAAGTATTTAGGCTGCCATTTGAAAGACCGGTTAAAACGATAGTGTAGGATAAGTATTTAGGCTGCCATTTGAAAGACAGGTTAAAACGATAATCATTTCAGGGAGTAATTTTAGCGTACATGTACATGATTTAAAATGTGAGATTATGTGCAGCTATTGTAATTTTTTTATAGTAATATTTTATAGTAAGTATTTTATAGTATACTTTTTTAGTGGTATTTTATAGTAAGTATTTTATGGTAGTGTTTTATAGTAAGTATTTTATAGTATTCTTTTATAGTGGTATTTTATAGTAAGTCTTTTATAGTAGTGTTTTAGTAAGTATTTTATAGTAAATATTTTATAGTAAGTATTTTATAGTATTCTTTTATACTAGTCTTTTTATACTTTACTTTATTGTTTACATTTCTTTAGATCGATTTCAAAAGTCATCCACATTGGGGGGTGCTTAATAAATGTAAATACACCAGCAATGAGCTCACTCTGAATCTCACTAAAACAAAAGACATAATCAACTAAAATAAACTAATCTCTCTTACTCTCTGTTACTACCAGTGCAAACAGATGAAATATTTGATGGAGTTGTAATGTCTTCTTCTATAGATTATGCTATGGCTATGAGGACAGAACTATATCCTTTCCTCATTTAGAAGCTTTTCACTGAGGAATTATTGATGAGCCAGAGCTGCATGATCAATCGATTCATTCCAGATAAAAGTCTAAACATGGTTCATCAACCCTTAATGAATTTGTTGCGTTAAAAAGCAATACACCAACAGATTACACTTGTCAAGTGTTGTCACGGATCCCTCCGGAACTGTCATTACACACCCCTGGTCCCCGATTCCCACTGATTGTAATTGGATAAATGTGCCCTTTGGTTTCCATTGTCCTATCGATTATTGTTACAATGTCCGTTGGTGGTATGAGTACCTGTGCTGTGTTGTTTTGGCTTTCGTGCCGCGTGTATTGCGCAGACAATTACAGGTCTCGTCCCGTGTGTTACTCATTGTGTCCTTGTGTATTTATTCGAGGTACTCCTCGCTCTTTTGTTTGGGTCTCAACCCTGTGTTTTGTATACGTGTTTGTTTGGTCTTTGTCCCCGTGCCTTTACATGGCACACTGTAATTTGGGTAAATAAAAATTTAAAAAAATTGTCCGTATCGTCTTACTGATGTTTCTAGGGTCTTGTACTGGAGCAGAGGGGAATGTACTGACTGGATGGATCCACGTCTGTCTGTCTGTCTGTCTGTCTGTCTGTCTGTCTGTCTGTCTGTCTGTCTGTCTGTCTGTCTGTCTGTCTGTCTGTCTGTCTGTCTGTCTGTCTGTCTGTCTGTCTGTCTGTCTGTCTGTCTGTCTGTCTGTCTGTCTGTCTGTCGTTAGGTTTGTTTAGCTAGCTGAGATGAAGTGGGGGGTGTGTTTTGTAGAAATGGTATTCGCTCCTGCAGCTTTTAGACAGTCACTCACAGCCAGCGTTTATTTAAACCTCCCTCCAGTTGCCTTTTCATTCAAATAAACACCAGAGCTAACAGCTGTTGTTTGACATCACTGTCGCCATGGAAATGAAGTGCTTAGTGCCATTTCTTTGCTTGATTGGTTTGGGTGTGCTGCTCAGCGAGCCGGATGTTCTGTCATGTTCATGTCCTCTCCATAGTAAAGCATAACAACACCGTATGAACATAATCTCTCACTATCATTTAGCTTACGTTCCATCCCTGTACCTTGATATGATCAATGTGCAACTAGATGAAGGATTCACATGAAGTAGCATTCACATGAAAACGTCATCTCTTTTTCAGTGTCTCTGCTCTCTGTGTGCTAACCAAAGCACTTTGAGCAAGTACCTGCTGCAAAACGGACCGGAAAACCAAAAAATAAAACAATGTCCATATGTCTTTCTTTTTAAACAATAAAGCATGATATCTTGTTGCGTAATTATGACTAGCTACCGTATATGGTAAAACAGAAAAATGCTAGGCCAAGTGCTCATGATGTCACAAACCAAATGTTTCCCTAAGGAAAAATAAATAGTTGTGAGCCATTTAATTGGATTCTCGCTGGGACATCATAAAATCATAAATAACATGTTAATCAGTTACAAAAAAAACATGCTGCTTAGTTTTCAGTCCAAAAATAGTTCAGTTAAAGGCTCTTTGAGAATATTCAGCTCAGAGGGCGATTGTCAGCTGTCCACAGAACATGGTTGAAATACACTATGTCGTTCAGAAGGCAATAGTGCTTATGGGGAACCGTGGGATGGAGGGACGGGGTTGGTCTCAATTAGGGCTGGTCTAAGGGTCAAGGTCACATGGTTCGTGGGGTGGGCTGATGGAGGGATAGAGGGATGGGGTAAGGGGAGGGTTGGTTCTCAATGAGGGGAGGTCTCACGGTCAAGGTCACATGGTCCGTGGGATGGGGTGTTGGGGGAACCGTGAAGTGGGGTGTTTGGGGGGGATGAAGACAGATGGAAAAGGTGACGTAGGGAAGAGGGTACTGTGTTGGTCACAATTAGGAAGGACCCAGGGTCAAGGTCAAGGTTACATTGTCTGTGGGATGGAGGGATGGGGTGGACGAGTGGGTTGGAGGGATGGAGGGATGGGGGATGGAGGGATGGGGTGGACGAGTGGGTTGGAGGGATGGAGGGATGGGGGATGGAGGGATGGGGTGGACGAGTGGGTAGGAGGGATGGAGGGATGGGGGATGGAGGGATGGGGTGGACGAGTGGGTTGGAGGGATGGGGGATGGAGGGATGGGGTGGACGAGTGGGTTGTTCTCAAATAGGGGGTCTCGTCCCATAGTCAAGGGCCAAGGTCAGAGTCACACCTTTCGGAGTGGTGGGGGGGTGGGGTTGGTTGAGTCTCGGTACCAGCACTTGTTTGTCTCGTTAGACATCGAGGATGTGGAGGCATTGGCGGGGGGCATCCTGAGCAACAGAACATCCCTTTACGGCCACTCCGAGTGGCTTACTGACAAAACATTAGAGAAAGAAGTTGACTACAGTGTTGCGCATGACCAGCATATTAACAGGTTGGTGGCCAGGTGGACCCCGCCTGTCCTAGTGGACCGAGGACACGTACAGTATAGATGATAGATGACCACTAGAGTCCTGGGGTCCCAGAGGATGGCGAACATGGAGTTGATGGCGAGCAGCATGGCGGGGCTCTTACCCAGGCGCCATAGCCATGCCAACTGAGGCCCACCGCCACCACACTCCTCCTGGCACGGGGCCTGTCTCTGCCGCGCTCCCAGCCGGCGGAGGATCAGCAAGTTCAGAACCAGGAAGATGCTACACGGCAGGAAGTATATTTTAGTCACGTGTGTCCATTTGAGGGCGGAGTCAAGGGAGGTGGGCGGTAACATGTCAGACCACCAGAAGAACGACACGCTCGACAACAGCGCCAGGAATAAGACGATGGCGATGATCCAGCGCACCGCAGCGCCGGGTAGCTAATCTGGCGGTGGAGGAGAGAGTGGCACTGCGCCACTTAGCAGTCCACGGTAAGAGGTACGGTGGCCCAGATGGAGGTATGGTTGCCAGTGAACTCTGCCACGCTGACCTAGTGCAGCAGGAGGGTGGGGACCTAGAAAATCAGTACAATACTTTATTGTCCATTCCTTAACCACTGGGCTGCCTACCTCCCAGTGGAACACGGCTGTTTCCAGCAGGAAGCCCACCAAGATGATGCAGTGCTGGGAGAGGATGTCAGAGCCGGTTAGAGCCAGCAGGTACATGTACAGAACTTTCTTACAGTCTGCCAGCTGGGATAGAGCCACCGGAGTCCGGATGTTAACTGAGAGAGAGAGAGAGAGGGGGGGGGTGAAGAGAGAGGCTGAGGGTAGAAAAAAACGAGGGGGAAGTGGGAGAGGGGAGAGAGAGAGAGAGAGAGAGAGAACATTTACTCAAACACCATTTGAAGTCCATAAAACTTGGCTTGTGGCTCTGTTACGGTAGATATTCTGTGGAGGGGGAGATATTTGTTCTCAGCAAGCAGACAGTCCTTCTAAGAGACCCATAACAGTGTGTGTGTTCAGTGTGAAATACAGGAGCTACATTGATGTGTATTTCCTTCAATATAAATAGCTCATTTATCCTCCAATGGATAATATCACTGTCACAGCCTTGTCAACAACAGGATATTCCCACTAAAGTCAATTGGAGCACATTGTGAGCACAGTCAGTCTCAGACCTCTCAATGCGCACTGGAGGAAATTAGTACACTGTGCTCTTGGTGTGTGTGTCTTGGTGTGGGTGTGTGTGTCTTGGGGTTGGTGTGTGTGTCTTGGTGTGGGTGTGTGTGTCTTGGTGTGGGTGTGTGTGTCTTGGTGTGTGTGTGTGTGTGTGTCTTGGTGTGTGTGTGTGTGTGTGTGTGTGTGTGTGTGTGTGTGTGTGTGTGTGTGTGTGTGTGTGTGTGTGTGTGTGTGTGTGTCTTGGGGTGGGTGTGTGTGTCTTGGTGTGGGTGTGTGTGTCTTGGGGTGGGTGTGTGTGTCTTGGGGTGGGTGTGTGTGTGTGTGTCTGTGTGTGTCCTTGGTTAATTCCAAAAGGTCATCTGGAGGATGCAGATGCAACGCAGCTCCTCCTCCACCCTCCCTCCAATCTGTAAATAGCCCACCCAACTACCTCATCCCCATATTATTACTTACCATCTTGCTATTTTGCACCCCAATATCTCTACTTGCACATCATCATCTGCACATCTATCACTCCAGTATTAATGCTAAATTGTAATTATTTCACCTCTATGGCCTAATTTTTGCCTTACCTCCCTACTCTTCTACATTTGCACACACTGTACATAGATTTTTCTATAGTGTTACTGACTGAACTTTTTTTATGCATCTCTGTGTTGTTGTTTTCGTCGCACTGCTTTGCTTTATCTTGGCCAGGTCGCAGTTGTAAATGAGAACTTGTTCTCAACTGGCCAACCTGGTTAAATAAATGTGAAATAAAAAATAAATAAAATATCCTGCCGGATCAATAGCAATCAACCATGACAACAATTATTTTATATATTATTTTATCTTTATTTAACTAGTTAGTTAAATTCTTATTTACAATGACAGCCTAGGAACAGTGGGTTAACTGCCTTGTTCTGGGGCAGAACGACAGATTTTTACCTTGTCAGCTCGGGGATTTGATCTTGCAACCTTCCGGTTACTAGTCCAACGCTCTAACCACTAGGCTACCTGCCGCCCCAATGCTAACATGATATTGGTGGACTGGTGGACTGGGGCGGTGTGTGTGTGTGTGTGTGTGTGTGTGTGTGTGTGTGTGTGTGTGTGTGTGTGTGTATATATATATATATACACACACTGCTCAAAAAAATAAAGGGAACACTTAAACAACACAATGTAACTCCAAGTCAATCACACTTCTGTGAAATCAAACTGTCCACTTAGGAAGCAACACTGATTGACAATAAATTTCACATGCTGTTGTGCAAATGGAATAGACAACAGGTGGAAATTATAGGCAATTAGCAAGACACCCCCAATAAAGGAGTGGTTCTGCAGGTGGGGACCACAGACCACTTCTCAGTTCCTATGCTTCCTGGCTGATGTTTTGGTCACTTTTGAATGCTGGCGGTGCTTTCACTCTAGTGGTAGCATGAGACGGAGTCTACAACCCACACAAGTGGCTCAGGTAGTGCAGCTCATCCAGGATGGCACATCAATGCGAGCTGTGGCAAGAAGGTTTGCTGTGTCTGTCAGCGTAGTGTCCAGAGCATGGAGGCGCTACCAGGAGACAGGCCAGTACATCAGGAGACGTGGAGGAGGCCGTAAGAGGGCAACAACCCAGCAGCAGGACCGCTACCTCCGCCTTTGTGCAAGGAGGAGCAGGAGGAGCACTGCCAGAGCCCTGCAAAATGACCTCCAGCAGGCCACAAATGTGCATGTGTCTGCTCAAACGGTCAGAAACAGACTCCATGAGGGTGGTATGAGGGCCCGGCGTCCACAGGTGGGGGTTGTGCTTACAGCCCAACACTGTGCAGGACGTTTTGCATTTGCCAGAGAACACCAAGATTGGCAAATTCGCCACTGGCGCCCTGTGCTCTTCACAGATGAAAGCAGGTTCACACTGAGCACGTGACAGACGTGACAGAGTCTGGAGACGCCGTGGAGAACGTTCTGCTGCCTGCAGCATCCTCCAGCATGACCGGTTTGGCGGTGGGTCAGTCATGGTGTGGGGTGGCATTTCTTTGGGGGGCCGCACAGCCCTCCATGTGCTCGCCAGAGGTTTGCCTGACTGCCATTAGGTACCGAGATGAGATCCTCAGACCCCTTGTGAGACCATATGCTGGTGCGGTTGGCCCTGGGTTTCTCCTAATGCAAGACAATGCTAGACCTCATGTGGCTGGAGTGTGTCAGCAGTTCCTGCAAGAGGAAGGCATTGATGCCATGGACTGGCCCGCCCGTTCCCCAGACCTGAATCCAATTGAGCACATCTGGGACATCATGTCTCGCTCCATCCACCAACGCCATGTTGCACCACAGACTGTCCAGGAGTTGGCGGATGCTTTAGTCCAGGTCTGGGAGGAGATCCCTCAGGAGACCATCCGCCACCTCATCAGGAGCATGCCCAGGCGTTGTAGGGAGGTCATACAGGCACGTGGAGGCCACACACACTACTGAGCCTCATTTTGACTTATTTTAAGGACATTACATCAAAGTTGGATCAGCCTGTAGTGTGGTTTTCCACTTTAATTTTGAGTGTGACTCCAAATCCAGACCTCCATGGGTTGATAAATTGGATTTCCATTGATTATTTTTGTGTGATTTTGTTGTCAGCACATTCAACTATGTAAAGAAAAAAGTATTTAATAAGATTATTTCATTCATTCAGATCTAGGATGTGTTATTTTAGTGTTCCCTTTATTTTTTGGAGCAGTATATATATATATATATATATATATATATATATATATATATATATATATATATATATATACACACACACATATATACAGTATATAGGGTGCTGGGATGTATTGACATTATTGACAGTATATTAATAGAATATGTAGTATATCTGTAGAATATTATATGTACAGTAATAGATAGGATAGGCCTTGACTAGAATATAGTATATACATATAAAATGAGTAAAACAGTATGTAAACATTATTAATGTGATCAGTATTCCATGACTATGTACATAGGGCAGCAGCCTATAAGGTGCAGGGTTGAGTAACTGGGTGGAGGCCGGCTAGTGACTAAAGTTCAGGGCAGGGTACTGGGCGGAGGTCGGCTAGTGGTGACTATTTAACAGTCTGTGTGTGTGTGTGTGTGTGTGTGTGTGTGTGTGTGTGTGTGTGTGTGTGTGTGTGCGCTCCACACAGAGGAGGGCGTTGCAGTAGATGACAGGGGAAATCTAGACCTCTGCAGCGCTTCACCTCCTGGTTTCAGGCCCTGCTCTGAAGGGTTGGTCTCTGTGATATTGGGCCAGTCAAACAAGACCTTGTTGCTTCTCCTGAAAGGGAGCTAACTATTTTGAGAGAGGAGGACCATGGTCAGAATACTGCAAAAATATATCTGATTTGACTGAAACGTCACTAGTTTTATCAGTTAGTCAGTGAACTGTATAGTAAGGAGAGACTGTTTAGCCATTGTATAGTTTCTTAATTTAAGCTAGCACCTCTACTGCAGTTTGAGCACAAATCCATTTTTCATTCTGTCACTTACAATTTTAAAGATAGAATGATCAAACTATTAAAAAGTGTAAATTAAACTGTATGCTAGGAACTGTCAAACTGCTGCTATGGAATGAAAGTCCTGCTACATTACTACCTTACATTGAACCACAGCCAGATGGCTGCTACATTACCACTCCACATTGAACCACAGCCAGGTGGCTGCTACATTACCACTCCACATTGAACCACAGCCAGGTGGCTGCTACATTACCACTCCACATTGAACCACAGCCAGATGGCTGCTACATTACTACTCCACATTGAACCACAGCCAGGTGGCTGCTACATTACTACTCCACATTGAACCACAGCCAGGTGGCTGCTACATTACCACTCCACATTGAACCACAGCCAGGTGGCTGCTACATTACTACTCCACATTGAACCACAGCCAGGTGGCTGCTACATTACCACTCCACATTGAACCACAGCCAGGTGGCTGCTACATTACCACTCCACATTGAACCACAGCCAGGTGGCTGCTACATTACCACTCCACATTGACCCACAGCCAGGTGTCTGCTACATTACTACTCCACATTGAACCACAGCCAGGTGGCTGCTACATTACTACTCCACATTGAACCACAGCCAGGTGGCTGCTACATTACTACTCCACATTGAACCACAGCCAGATGACAGCTATATTACAGGTGTTGTTCTGCTGTTGTCATTTGTTGGCAAGTACATTTTTGTTGCATAAGAAATATAAGAATAGTCTCTCTCTCTCATATATATATATATATATATATATAGGAGTTATACACTACACAGTTTATTAGGACACCCATCTAGTACCAGATCGGACTCCCCTGTAGCCAAGAAGGGATGCACCTGGTCAGCAACAATGTTCAACGTTGCTCAATTGGTATCAAGAGACCTAACGTGTGCCAGAAAAACATTCCTCACACCATTACACCATCACCACCAGCCTGTACAGCCATTACACCATCACCATCAGCCTGTACCGTTAACACCAGGCAGGATGGGGAATTGGACTCATGCTGCTTACGTCCAAATCCTGACTCTGCAATCAGCATGACGCTACAGGAACCAGGATTTGTCGGACCAGGCGATGTTTTTCCACACCTCAGTTGTCCAGTGTTGGGGGTCACGTGCCCACTGGAGCTGCTTCTCCTTGTTTTTAGCTGATAGGAGTGGAACCCAGTGTGGTCGTCTGCTGCAATAGCCTGACGAGTTGTGCATTCTGAGATGTCGCTCTGCACACCACTGTTGTACTGCGCTGTTATTGGCCCGTTTGTGGCCTGCTAGCCCTTCTCCTTTGACCTCTCTTATCAATGAGCTTTTTTCGCCCACAGGACTGCCGCTGTCTAGATGGTTTTTGTTTGTCGCACCATTCTCAGTAAACCCTGGACACTGCCGTGCATAAAAATCCCAGGAGGCCGGCCGTTTCTGAGATACTGGAACGCTCACACCACGCTCAAAGTTGCTTCTGTCACTCGTTTTGTCGATTCTAACGTTCAATGGAACATTAACTGAATGCCTCG
This sequence comes from Salmo salar, assembly GCF_965601325.2. Taxonomy (NCBI): domain Eukaryota; kingdom Metazoa; phylum Chordata; class Actinopteri; order Salmoniformes; family Salmonidae; genus Salmo; species Salmo salar. The sequence continues at coordinate 34,686,463 of NC_138318.1, forward strand.
ATGCCTGTCTGCCTGCTTTATATATCAAGCCACGACCACGTGACTCACTGCCTGTAGGAGCGAACTGTTTTCGTGAACGGGGTGGTGTACCTAATAAACTGGCTACTGAGTCTATTTCAGTACAGTATGTCATCAGTGGTTTTGCAGATCAGAGATGCTTACTTAGCCATTTCAATGAAGGAAAAAAAGACTAATCAAATGTTATTGGTTGCATTCACATATTTAGCAGATGTATGTATGCGTGTGTGTGTGTGTACGTATGTGTGTGTGTGTATATATATATATATATATGTTTGTGTGTATATATGTGTGTATATATGTTTGTGTGTATTAACTCAGCAAAAAAAGAAACGTCTCTTATTCAGGACCCTGTCTTTCAAAGATAATTCGTAAAAATCCAAATAACTTCACAGATCTTTATTGTAAAGGGTTTAAACACTGTTTCCCATGCTTGTTCAATGAGCTATAAACAATTAATGAACATGTACCTGTGGAACGGTCGTTAAGACACTAACAGCTTACAGACGGTAGGCAATTAAGGTCACAGTTATGAAAACTTAGGCCACTAATGAGGCCTTTCTACTGCCTCTGAAAAACACCAAAAGAAAGATGCCCAGGGTCCTTGCTCATCTGCATGAACGTGCCTTAGGCATGCTGCAAGGAGGCATGAGGACTGCAGATGTGGCCAGGGCAATAAATTGCAATGTCCGTACTGTGAGACGCCTAAGACAGCACTACAGGGAGACAGGACGGACAGCTGATCGTCCTCGCAGTGGCAGACCAGGTGTAACAACACCTGCACAGGATCGGTACATCCGAACATCACACCTGCAGGAAAGGTACAGGATGGCAACAACAACTGCCCGAGTTACACCAGGAATGCACAATACCTCCATCAGTGCTCAAACTGTACGCAATAGGCTGAGAGAGGCTGGACTGAGGGCTTGTAGGCCTGTTGTAAGGTCCTCGCCAGACATCCCCGGCAACAAGTCCGCTATGGGCACAAACCCACCGTCGCTGGACCAGACAGGACTGGCAAAAAGTGCTCTTCACTGACGAGTCGCGATTTTGTCTCACCAGGGGTGATGGTCGGATTCACGTTTAACGTCAAAGGAATGAGCGTTACACCGAGGTCTGTACTCTGGAGCGAGATCGATTTGGAGGTGGAGGGTTCGTCATGGTCTGAGGCAGTGTGTCACAGCATCATCGGACTGAGCTTGTTGTCATTGCAGGCAATCTCAACGCTGTTCGTTACAGGGAAGACATCCTTCTCCCTCATGTGGTACCCTTCCTGCAGGCTCATGCTGACATGACCCTCCAGCATAACAATGCTACCAGCCATACTGCTCGTTCTGTGCGTGATTTCCTGCAAGACAGGAATGTCAGTGTTCTGCCATCGCCAGTGAAGACCCCGGATCTCAATCCCATTGAGCACGTCTGGGACCTGTTGGATCGGAGGGTGAGGGCTAGGGCCATTCCCACCAGAAATGTCCGGGAACTTGCAGGTGCCTTGTTGGAAGAGTGGGGTAACATCTCACAGCAAGAACGGGCAAATCTGGTGCAGTCCATGAGGAGGAGATGCACTGCAGTACTTAATGCAGCTGGTGGCCACATCAGATACTGACTGTTACTTTTGATTTTGAGCCCCCCCCCCCTTTGTTCAGGGACACATTATTCCACTTCTGTTAGTCACATATCTGTGGAACTTGTTCAGTTTATGTCTCAGTTGTTGAATCTTGTTATGTTCATACAAATATTTACACATTTTAAGTTTGCTGAAAATAAGAGCAGTTGACAGTGAGAGGACGTTTCTTTTTTGCTGAGTTTATATGTATGTATGTATGTATGTATATATATATATATATATATATATATATATATAGTGTGATGGGATGTATAGACATTATTTACAGTATATTAATAGAATATGTAGTATATCTGTAGAATATATAGAATATTATATGTACAGTAATAGATAGGATAAGCCTTGACTAGAATACAGTATATACATATAAAATGAGTAAAACAGTATGTAAACATTATTAATGTGATCAGTATTCCATGACTATGTACATAGGGCAGCAGCCTATAAGGTGCAGGGTTGAGGAACTGGCTGGTAGCCGGCTAGTGACTAAAGTTCAGGGCAGTGTACTGGGCGGAGGTCGGCTAGTGGTGACTATTTAACAGTCTGATGGCCTTGAGATTAGAAGCTGGTTTTCAGTCTCTCGGTCCCAGCTTTGATGTACCTGTACTGACCTCGCCTTCTGGATGGTAAACGGGGTGAACAGGCCGTGGCTCAGGTGGCTGAGGTCCTTGATGATCTTCTTATCCTTCCTGTGACACCAGGTGCTGTAGCAGTATGCCGCCGGAGATGTGTTGGGCAGACCGCACCACCTCCTGGAGAGAGAGCTGTAGCAGTATGACGCCGGAGATGTGTTGGGCAGACCGCACCACCTCCTGGAGAGAGAGCTGCGGTCAGCATTTTGTTGTCTCCAAAAATGTTGATGTAGTATTGGAAAGGTCATTGTGTTTTACACCAGAAATTACTCTCAATTTGACTTCATTCAATCCTGCCAGGTTGCCTGGATAGAAATTCTTTAAAATGGAAGCAAGACATTTTTTATTTTGATCATTTATTTTGTGCTTTAGAGACAGGTATAATTTCACTTGTCTTTGGCAGTACTATATTGCTGTATGCTGTAATGACTCATAATCTACTAGTGAGATATGCTGTAATGATTCATAATCTACTAGCGAGATATGCTGTAATGAGTTCTTCATTAAATTGCTTCTCTTCAGCAGTCAGCTCCGCCAGTCTCGGCACAGAGGCAGCAGTGGGCATAAATTAACTCCTGGCTCTCAAGACATTACCACTGGCTATCTGTAGCTCGCTCCAGAGGTGTGCCCTGAGTACTTATAAGTGCTTAAAAATAACAGAGAAGTGGTGTGTGCATATGTATTCCCCCCTTTGCTGTGGAGCCCCTAAATAAGATCTGGTGCAACCAATTACCTTCGGAAGTCACAATAAAGTCCACCTGTGTTCAGTCTAAGTGTCACATGATCTGCCACATGATCTCAGTATACATACACCTGTTCTGAAAGGCCCCAGAGTCTGCAACACCACCAAGCAAGAGGCACCATGAAGACCAAGGAGCTCTCCAAACAGGTCAGGGACAATGTTGTGGAGAAGTACAGATCAGGGTTGGGTTATAAAAAAATATCTGAAACTTTGAACATCCCACTGAGCACCATTAAATCCATTATTAAAAAGAATATGGAAAGAATATGTCACCACAACAAACCTGCCAAGAGAGGGCTGCCCATGAAAACTCACGGACCAGGCAAGGAGGGCATTAATCAGAGAGGCAACAAAGAGACCAAAGATAACCCTGAAGGAGCTGCAAAGCTCCACAGCGGAGATTGGAGTATCTGTCCATAGGACCACTTGATGCCGTACACTCCACAGAGCTGGGCTTTATGGAAGAGTGGCCAGAAAAAAAGCCATTGCTTAAAGCCATTGCTTAAAGAAAAAAAATAAGCAAACATGTTTTGTGTTCGCCAAAAGGCATGGGGGAGACCCCCCAAACATATGGAAGAAGGTACTCTAGTCAGATGAGACTAAAATGTAGCTTTTTGGCCATCAAGGAAAACCCTATGTCTGGCACAAACCCAACACCTCTCATCACCACAAGAACACCACGTGGCAGCATCATGCTGTGGGGATGTTTTTCATCGGCAGGGACTGGGAAACCGGTCAGAATTGAAGGAATGATGGATGGCGCTAAATACAGGGAAATTCTTGAGGGAAACCTGTTTCAGTCTTCCTGAGATTTGAGACTGGGACGGAGGTTCACCTTCCAGCAGGACAATGACTCTAATCATACTGCTAAAGCAACACTCGAGTGGTTTAAGGGGAAATATTTAAATGTCTTGGAATAGCCTAGTCGAAGCCCAGACCTCAATCCAATTGAGAATCTGTGATATGACTTAAAGATTGCTGTACACCAGCAGGAACCCATCCAACTTGAAGGAGCTGGAGCAGTTTTGCCTTGAAGAATGGGCAGAAATCCCAGTGGCTAGATGTGCCAAGCTTATAGAGACATACCCCAAGAGACTTGCAGCTGTAATTGCTGCAAAAGGTGGCTCTACAAAGTACTGACTTTTTGGGGGTGAATAGTTATGCACGCTCTAGTTTTCAATTGTTTTGTCTTTTTCTTGTGTGTTTCACAATAAAAAAAATATTTAGCATTTTCAAAGTGGTAGGCATGTTGTGTAAATCAAATGATACAATCCCACCAAAAAAATCAATTTTAGTTCCAGGTTGTAAGGCAACAAAATAGGAAAAATGCCAAGGGGGTGAATACTTTCTCAAGGCACTGTAGGTAGGGCATAGTGTGCCATTTGGGATGCATCCTGGTATCCAGGTGTTTATTAGGAGAACGTGGGCTCCCAGTAGGGCTGACAGGAATACAAAACCCACATTTTCCCTTCTAGCTATCGATCCGTTCGACCTGTGTAAAACCAGGCATTGCAGATATTCCTGGTACAAGGCAAAACACTTGATGCAAGGCCATATTCATTAGGCATGAAATGTCTACGGATTGAAACAAGGAGAGACTACCTGGACTTTCTTTTCCTATGCAAAATACTTTCTTTAACGTTGTGCCTTAATGAACACGACCCAGGTCTGTTTTCTCATATTAGGACAAGAAGTGAGAAAGATCAGTTATGAGAGACCACACCGACACGGCAATTATTACAGTAGCTAGCCGTCGCCAGGCAATAAACCTGCTATCCTCTCCATGGTACAAGATCTTCTTCAAGAGGTAGACGTATCCACAGAAAAGCATTGAACGATATACAAATCAAAGTCCAGACACCAATACTGGTTTTACTTAAAACCCTCTAGATCAATGGAAACTGCACTAGATATGTTTGACTTAAAAGCCTCTAGATCAATGGAAAGCACACTAGATATTGGTTTTACTTAAAAGCCTCTTAAAAAGTGCATGCACTATAAAGTGACTGTATTTGTATCACTTAGTCATTTTATCTTGTGGATATAATTCATTATTTTTTAGACCATTACTCTCTGATTCCAAGAATCACCTGTGGATGTTTAGATTATTTTTGTTGTTGTTGTTGCAAGATGTTCTTTATTACAGGTGTCACGGTTGTCGTAGGATGAAGTGGACCAAAGTGCAGCGTGATTATCGTTCCACATATTTTATTGAACTGTGAAACTATGCAATACATACAAAATAAACTGAATGAACAAAAACAACAAACCGTGACGAAGCGTTAACATACACTTACTCAAAATCAATCTCACACAAACCCAGGTGGGAAAAACACCTACTTAAGTATGATCTCCAATTAGAGACAACGATGACCAGCTGCCTCTAATTGGAGATCATCCCACACAAAGCCCAACATAGAAATACAAAACTAGAACATCACAACATAGAAAATCTAAACTAGAGAAACCCCCCTGTCACGCCCTGACCTACTCTACCATAGAAAATAACAGCTTTCTATGGTCAGGACGTGACAACAGGAGTCCGTATATACTGAATAGTCAAATATAAAACTATCTAAGCCTGACACATTCTGTGCTAGGTCAGTGTCTACTTACGAGGAGGTTGTTAGTCATAAATACACACTGGAAACCAATGGTTCACCTGATTTCAACTTGTTAATACAGCACAATGGAATTTTAACAATATAACACAGCTATTAAACCAGAATAAAAATGCTTTATCGTTCTACAAATAACTTTTGAGATTGAGAAAGGTTCTTTATAGGAGGCTGTTAGTCATATGTACACACTGAAAACCTAACCTCCTGTAAATGTTTATTTGAATTAAATGTAACCTAGGCAAGTCAGTTAAGTACAAATTCTTATTTTACAATGACGGCCTACCCCGGCCAAATCCGGACGACGCTGGGCCAATTGTGCGCCGCCTTATGGGACTCCCAATCACGGCCGGTTGTGATACGGCCTGGAATCGAACCAGGGTCTGTAGTGACGCCTCTAGCACTGAGATGCAGTGACTTAGAACGCTGCGCCACTCGGGAGCCTTAAGAACCATTCTCAATCTCAGGTTCTATGTAGAATGATACAGCACTTTTATTCTGGTTTAATAGCTGTGTTATATTGTTAAAATTCCATTGTGTTTTATTACCAAGTTGAATCAGGTGTGCTAGCTCTGGAACAGCTGGGGGTCTCTGAGGAGAGAAGAGAGAACTACTACCTCAGTAGCCGTTCTCAAGTGACACAAGGCCATACACAAGTCTTTCACGAGACACCATCACTGGTCATAGTCGTATATAACATGTAATAGCGTAACACAACAGAGTAGATTAACCGGAATGACACTCTCACTCTCGGTTGCACAAAAAGAGCTGTGAGCAAACCACGCCACAAAATATTCTTATGAGCCACCTCTACATTTTAACTATTGCTAAAATTTAAAAGAACACTTTTCTGAACTGTAAAGAACCACTGAAGGGCTTAAAGGGTTCTTTGGGTCAGTATGGTTCCAGAATCATCATTCTAGAACCATCATCCTTCCTAAAGAACCCTTGAGGAACCCTCATTGGTTTTGTGTGTAATGGGTGATATCACCATTTTCAGATGAAGATCGGAGAAAGAATAGAAGACAGAAGAGCATTTCACTGTTTGCGAGGGAGGTGAGGCTCCATGGTGTAAACCTTTCCAATCCTGTTCACTTTTAAGGACGAACAATACAAATAAAACACAAGACAGTACTGACTGTTAACTGTACCTCAAAGAACAGTGAAACAGCCATTTAAGAATCCAATATGTAAAGATTTGAAGAGATATCCAGTGTATATAAACATTTGATGACATGGAAGCCTTTTCCCTTCTACTCTATTCCCTTGTACAGACAGCATCTGTTGTACCTGTGATGCCAGACAAACCTGTGATGCCAGACAAACCTGTGATGCCAGACAAAACAGTGATGCCAGACAAACCTGTGATGCCAGACAAAACAGTGATGCCAGACAAAACTAGCTGTGTGTCATCAGGTAAAAGGATAAGTAAGACTTGTACCTTTTACAGCCGGTTTTCACAGTATCTCCCCACCTGTCTCACAGGTCCCCGTGTCTGTTGTCCTGCCAGGTCCCTACCACTGCAGCCGCCGGTGACAGTAACGACCCACACAACCACTGGAGAGGAGGAAGAAGAAGATATGAAGAGGAGGAAGAAGAGAACTGGGCTCCCAGCAGCAAGCTCATCACTACGGCGAGTGTAAGAGTGAGTGAAGGAGGAGAGGAGAGATGAGACAGAGAGGAGTGAAAGAGAGAGCACAAAGGAAGGAAGAGAGAGAGTGAGATGGACAGAGAGGAGAGAGGGAGAGCACGAGGGAAGAAAGACAGACAAAGAGATGGACAGAGAGGAGAGAGGGAGAGCACGAGGGAAGAGAGACAGAGTGAGATGGACAGAGAAGAGTGAGAGAGAGCATGAGGGAAGAAAAAGAGAGAGGGAGAGGGACAGAGAGGGAGGGGTGGGGATAAAGAAAATGATATTGATCTATGGATAGATAGAACAGGTAAAGGAGGGGAAGTGGTCATCTTGGGATATATAAAGAAACAAAGAAACAGAGAGAGAGAGAGAAATTTGAAAGGATATCCAATGGCAAACAATATAGAAAGTAAAAGCCTTCAGTCACCTAGTGTCACCTGTTGGGTCCTGAAACGTGCTATGGCCTGCCTACGTCTGCTCTACTCTGCTTTAATGAGGTCTTAGAGCCGTTCACAGGTTGTGATCAGAATGCACATAACCATACAGTCCAAATACAGCTGCACGCTCCCTAGACTGACACCAGGACGTGAGACAGACCAAATGACACACAGGCAAACCAAGGTGATTATTTAGATGGATTCAGTATGAATACAGACATACAGTAGGACCACTAATACAGCTACATACAGTAGGACCACTAATACAGTTACATACAGTAGGACCACTAATACAGCTACATACAGTAGGACCACTACTACAGTTACATACAGTAGGACCACTAATACAGTAGGATCACTAATACAGCTACATACAGTAGGACCACTAATACAGTTACATACAGTAGGACCACTAATACAGCTACATACAGTAGAACCACTAATACATCTACATACAGTAGGACCACTAAAACAGTTACATACAGTAGGACCACCAATACAGCTACATACAGTAGAACCACTAATACATCTACATACAGTAGAACCACTAATACAGCTACATACAGTAGGACCACTAATACAGCTACATACAGTAGGACCACTAATACAGCTACATACAGTAGGACCACTAATACAGTTACATACAGTAGGTCCACTAATACAGCTACATACAGTAGAACCACTAATACAGCTACATACAGTAGGACCACTAATACAGCTACATACAGTAGAACCACTAATACAGCTACATACAGTAGAACAACTAATACAGCTACATACAGTAGGACCACTAATACAGCTACATACAGTAGGACCACTAATACAGCTACATACAGTAGGACCACTAATACAGTTACATACAGTAGGACCACTAATACAGTTACATACAGTAGGACCACTACTACAGTTACATACAGTAGGACCACTACTACAGTTACATACAGTAGGACCACTAATACTAATACATACAGTAGGACCACTACTACAGTTACATACAGTAGGACCACTAATACAGCTACATACAGTAGGAGCACTAATACAGTTACATACAGTAGGACCACTAATACAGCTACATACAGTAGGACCACTAATACAGTTACATACAGTAGGACCACTAATACAGCTACATACAGTAGGACCACGAATACAGTAGAACCAATAACACAGTTACATACAGTAGAACCACGAATACATCTACATACAGTAGGACCACTAATACAGCTACATACAGTAGGACCACTAATACAGCTACATACAGTAGGACCACTAATACAGCTACATACAGTAGGACCACTAATACAGCTACATACAGTAGGACCACTAATACAGCAACATACAGTAGGCCCACTAATACAGCTACATACAGTAGGACCACTAATAGAGCTACATACAGTAGGACCACTAATACAGCTACATACAGTAGGACCACTAATACAGCTACATACAGTAGGACCACTAATACAGTAGGACCACTAATACAGTTACATACAGTAGGACACTAATACAGTAGGGCCACTAATACAGTTACATACAGTAGGACCACTAATACAGTTACATACAGTAGGACCACTAATACAGTAGGACCACTAATACAGCTACATACAGTAGGACCAATAATACAGCTACATACAGTAGGACAACTAATACAGTTACATACAGTAGGAGCACTAATACATCTCCATACAGTAGGACCACTAATACATCTACATACAGTAGGACCACTAATACAGCTACATACAGTAGGACCACTAATACAGCTACATACAGTAGAACCACTAATACAGTTACATACAGTAGGACACTAATACAGCTACATACAGTAGCACCACTAATACAGTTACATACAGTAGGACCACTAATACAGCTACATACAGTAGGACCACTAATACAGTAGGACCACTAATACAGTTACATACAGTAGGACCACTAATGCAGTAGAACCACTAATACAGTTACATACAGTAGGACCACTAATACAGTAGGACCACTAACACAGCTACATACAGTAGGACCACTAATACAGTTACATACAGTAAGACCACTAATACAGTTACATACAGTAGGACCACTAATACTGTAGGACCACTAATACAGCTACTTGCAGTAGGATCACTAATACAGTTACATACAGTAGGACCACTAACAAAGCTACATACAGTAGGACCACTAATACAGCTACATACAGTAGGACCACTAATACAGCTACATACAGTAGGACCACTAATACAGCTACATACAGTAGGACCACTAATACAGCTACGTAGAGTAGGACCACTAATACATCTACGTACAGTAGGACCACTAATACATCTACATACAGTAGGACCACTAATACATCTACATACAGTAGGACCACTAATACAGCTACATACAGTAGGACCACTAATACAGTTACATACAGTAGGACCACTAATACATCTACATACAGTAGGACCACTAATACAGTTACATACAGTAGGACCACTAATACAGCTACATACAGTAGGACCACTAATACAGTAGGACCACTAATACAGTTACATACAGTAGGACTACTAATACAGTAGGACCACTACTACAGTTACATACAGTAGGACTACTAATACAGTTACATACAGTAGGACCACTAATACAGCTACATACAGTAGGACCACTAATACAGCTACATACAGTAGGACCACTAATACATCTACGTACAGTACGACCACTAATACAGCTACATACAGTAGGACCACTAATACAGTTACATACAGTAGGACCACTAATGCAGCTACATACAGTAGGACCACTACTACAGTCACATACAGTAGGACCACTGATACAGCTACATACAGTAGGACCACTAATACAGCTACATACAGTAGGACCACTAATACAGCTTACTACAGTAGGACCACTAATATAGTTACATACAGTAAGACCACTAATACAGCTACATACAGTAAGACCACTAATACAGCTACATACAGTAGGACCACTAATACAGTTACATACAGTAGGACCACTAATACAGTAGGATCACTAATACAGCTACATACAGTAGAACCACTAATACAGCTACATACAGTAGGACCACTAATACAGTTACATACAGTAGGACCAATAATACAGTAGGACCACTAATACATCTACATACAGTAGGACCACTAATACAGCTACATACAGTAGGACCACTAATACAGCTTACTACAGTAGGACCACTAATACAGTTACATACAGTAGGACCAATAATACAGTAGGACCACTAATACAGCTACATACAGTAGAACCACTAATACAGTTACATACAGTAGGACCACTAATACAGCTACATACAGTAGGACCACTAATACAGCTACATACAGTAGGACCACTAATAGAGTGCCCTCCATAATTATTGGGAATTAAAGAATGTTTTCTTATTTTGGTTCTATACTCAAAATGTTTGTAATGAAATCAAACAATGACCATGAGGTTAAAGTGCAGACTGTCAGCTTTAATTTGAGGGTATTTTCACCCATATCCGGTGAACCGTTTAGTAATTACAGCACGTTTTGTACAAATTCCCAACATTTTTTCGGACCAAAAGTATTGGGCCAAATTTGTGTGTTAAAGTACGTAAAAGTGAACTATTTGGTCCTGTATTCATAGCACTGAATGACTACATCAAGCGTGTGACTCTACAAATGTGTTGGATGCATTTGCTGTTTGTTTTGGTTGTGTTTCAGATTATTTTGTGCCCAATAGAAATGAATGGTAAATAATGTATTGTGTCATTTTGGAGTCACTTTTATTGTAAATAAGAATACAATATATTGCTAAACACGTCTACATTAATGTGGATGCTACCATGAATATGGAACCAAGTACTTTACTTTCTATTACTTGAATAGGTTGGACACATAGTGTAGGTGGATTTGTCCCAGTACTTCTGGTCCCCTAAAATGGAGGGGTTCACCGGATATATGGATTAAAAAAAACTCTAATTAAAGCTGACAGTCTGCACTTTAGCCTCATAGTCGTTTGATTACAAATCCAACATTTTTACTTTAAAGCCATGAGAAGAAACAATGCTTCACTGTCCCAATAATTACAGAGGGCACTGTATTAGCTTCTTACATACATTATGCAAAGTAGGTAATTCGTTTGGCCCACTCCTCTTGTGCAAACTGCTCCAGTTCTCCAAGTTTTGAAGGGTGCCTTCTCTCAGCTGCCGTTTTCAGATCTCTACATCAGTTTTCTATGGGATTTAGATCTGGACTCATTGATGACCACTTCAGAACAGTCCAGCGTTTTGTCTTGAACCATTCCTGGGTGCTTTTTAAAGTGTTTGGTATCATTGTCCCGCTGGAAGACCCATGACTTTCGACGGAGGCCCAGCTTTCTGACACTGGGTCCGACATTGCGCTCCAAAATACCTTGGTATTCTCCTGATTTCATGATGCCATGCACATATTCAAGGCACCCAGTGCCAACGGCAGCAAAGCAACACCAAAACATCACTGGAACTTCTCCATATTTAAATCAAATCAAATGTATTTATATAGCCCTTCTTACATCAGCTGATATCACAAAGTGCTGTACAGAAACCCAGCCTAAAACCACAAACAGCAAGCAATGCAGGTGTAGAAGCACGGTGGCTAGGAAAAACTCCCTAGAAAGGCCAAAACCTAGGAAGAAACCTAGAGAGGAACCAGGCTATGAGGGGTGGCCAGTCCTCTTCTGGCTGTGCCGGGTGGAGATTATAACAGCACATGGCCTAGATGTTCATAAATTTAACTATAGGGAAGGTGTTATTTTCTTTGAATGCTTACTTTTGTTTTCTGTAAACATAAAGATGGTGTGCTTTACCAAAAAGCTGTAATTTGGTCTCATCGGTTCACAGGACATTCTCCCAGAAGGATATTGTCAGTGTCCGTGTATAGGAGATGAGAAATAGAGTCAATCGCAGGACACTGAACTGAGTAAAACATACATCTTTACTCTAGGAAAAGTTCATCATACAAAATCCACGCCGGGATAAAACAATAACTATACATACAACGAACACGACCAACAGTAAAACAATAACGCACAAAACATCATGAATATCAGAGGGTTTAAATAGGGAAGTAATCATAACGAAATGGGAACCAGGTGTGAACAATGAAGACATAACAAATGGACAAGGAGAGGCACCAACTTCGGCGGAAGTCGTGACAGATATTGACTTGTTCTGGTTTGTTTTGACACATTGCAGCCAGGCTTTCTTATGTCTCTTTCATCAGTGGGCTCCTTCTGGGTCTCCTACCATATAACCCCCTTTCAATGAGTTAGCGACGGATGGTGCGAGTTGAAACTGTCTTACCTTGTTTCTGAAGGTCAGCTTGAATCTATGTGGCAGTTGATCGAGATGCTTTCTCCACCATTCGAACAATCCTTTTGTCACGGTTGTTGTCGGTGAATGAGGACCAAAACGCAGCAGGTACGTGAATGCTCATCTTGATTTTTAATTATCTTCAAAAATGAACATACAAAATAACAAAACCGAAAAACGAACAACTAACAAACAGTCTGGCAAAGCAAAGCTCAACACAGAACAATCACCCACAAATCACAAACACAAACACACCCTAATATATGGGACTCTCAATCAAAGGCAGATAGACAACACCTGCCTTCAACTGAGAGTCCCAACCGAATTAACCAAACATAGACATACACTCACTAGACTCCACATAGAACTACCTAGACATAAACCAAAACCCGGAAATACTAAACCAAACACCCTTTTAACAAACACACCACCCCGAACCACATAAAACAAATACCCTCTGCCACGCCCTGACCAAACTACAAAACAATTAACTTTATATACTGGCCAGGACGTGACAGTACCCCCCCTTAAAGGTGCTACCCCGGAAGCACCTTAACAAAAAAAAATAACCCCAAACAATACCCAAAAGAAAAATTCCCCCTTACTAAAGGGAGGGAAGGGAGGGTGGCTGCCGTCAACGACAGCACTGTGCTACACCCCCCCCTCCCCAACCCACCTATTTTTTGGAGGTGGCTCCGGCTCAGGCCGTTCCAGGCTGTCTGGGCAGTCTGGTAGCTCGGGACAGTCTGGGCAGTCTGGGCAGTCTGGCAACTCGGGACAGTCTGGGCAGTCTGGCAACTCGGGACAGTCTGGGCAGTCTGGCAACTCGGGACAGTCTGGGCAGTCTGGCAGCTCGGGACAGTCTGGGCAGTCTGGCAGCTCGGGACAGTCTGGGCAGTCTGGGCAGTCTGGCAACTCGGGACAGTCTGGGCAGTCTGGCAACTCGGGACAGTCTGGGCAGTCTGGCAACTCGGGACAGTCTGGCAACTCGGGGCAGTCTGGCAACTCGGGGCAGTCTGGCAACTCGGGGCAGTCTGGCAACTTGGGGCAGTCTGGCAACTCGGGGCAGTCTGGCAACTCGGGACAGTCTGGGCAGTCTGGCAACTCGGGACAGTCTGGGCAGTCTGGCAAGTCGGGACAGTCTGGGCAGTCTGGCAACTCGGGACAGTCTGGGCAGTCTGGCAACTCGGGACAGTCTGGGCAGTCTGGCAACTCGGGACAGTCTGGGCAGTCTGGCAACTCGGGACAGTCTGGGCAGTCTGGCCGCTCCGGCAGTTCAGGGCAGTCTGGCCGCTCCGGCAGTTCAGCGCAGTCTGGCCGCTCCGGCAGTTCAGCGCAGTCTGGCCGCTCCGGCAGTTCAGCGCAGTCTGGCCGCTCCGGCAGTTCAGCGCAGTCTGACCACTCCGACGACTGTTGACTGACGGGCAGCTCCGACGACTGTTGACTGACGGGCAGCTCCGACGACTGTTGACTGACGGGCAGCTCCGACGACTGTTGACTGACGGGCAGCTCCGACGACTGTTGACTGACGGGCAGCTCCGACGACTGTTGACTGACGGGCAGCTCCGACGACTGTTGACTGACGGGCAGCTCCGACGACTGTTGACTGACGGGCAGCTCCGACGACTGTTGACTGACGGGCAGCTCCGACGACTGTTGACTGACGGGCAGCTCCGACGACTGTTGACTGACGGGCAGCTCCGACGACTGTTGACTGACGGGCAGCTCCGACGACTGTTGACTGGCGGGCAGCTCCGACGACTGTTGACTGGCGGGCAGCTCCGACGACTGTTGACTGGCGGGCAGCTCCGACGACTGTTGACTGGCGGGCAGCTCCGACGACTGTTGACTGGCGGGCAGCTCTGATGATGACTGTTGACTGGCGGGCAGCTCTGATGATGACTGTTGACTGGCGAGGCTGGGTTTACGCACTTGCAGTTTAGTGCGGGGAGCGGGAACAGGACGAGTCGGACTGGGTGGACGCACTTCCGGGTCCGCACGAGAGACAGGAGCTGGAAACCCAGGGCTATGGAGGCGCACAGCCGGTCTAGATCTTACCTCCTGCACAACCCGCCTTGGCTGGATGGAACTAGTAGCCCTGTACGAGCGGGGTGCTCGTACAGGGCAGACTGGGCTGTGCAGGGGCCTGATGGTAGCCGTGCGTAGAGCGGGAGTTGGGTAGCCTGGTCCTCGGAGGCGTACCGGCGACCAGATGCGCTGCGCAGGCATCCTCCTACCAGGCTGGATGCCCGCTCTAGCACGGCACCTGCGAGGGGCTGGAATAACGCGCACCGGACTGTGCGTGCGTATGGGTGAGAGTGCGCTCCTCAGCCAAACATAGCGCTCTCGACCCCATACGCTACTCCATATAACCACGGGTAGCTGGCTTCCGGCTCTTCTTACGCCTAGCCAAACTACCTGTGTGCCCCCCCCAAAAATTTTCTTGGGGGTGCCTCTCGTGCTTCTCCTTCAGCGCGTACTTGGCCTCGTACCACCGCCTCTCTGCCTTGGCTGCCTCAATTTCCCACTGCGGGCGTCGATAATCCCCAGCCTGGTGCCAAGGTCCGGCCCCGTCCAGAACTTCCTCCCAGGTCCATTTCTCCCGCCAGTCCAACTCGAATTCCCTCTGCTCCTTCTTCTGCTGCTTGGTCCTTGAGTGGTGGGTGATTCTGTCATACAATAAGTTGTACTCATCCTTAAAAATGTCGTACTGGAGAGAAGAGGACCAAAACGCAGCAGGTACGTGAATGCTCATCTTGATTTTTAATTATCTTCAAAAATGAACATACAAAATAACAAAACCGAAAAACGAACAACTAACAAACAGTCTGGCAAAGCAAAGCTCAACACAGAACAATCACCCACAAATCACAAACACACCCTAATATATGGGACTCTCAATCAAAGGCAGATAGACAACACCTGCCTTCAACTGAGAGTCCCAACCCCAATTAACCAAACATAGACATACACTCACTAGACTCCACATAGAACTACCTAGACATAAACCAAAACCCGGAAATACTAAACCAAACACCCTTTTAACAAACACACCACCCCGAACCACATAAAACAAATACCCTCTGCCACGCCCTGACCAAACTACAAAACAATTAACTTTATATACTGGCCAGGACGTGACACCTTTGCTGCAATATTCCATCAAGTTCTCTCTTGTGGCCACATCCAGGGAGGTTGGCTACAGTGGTATGGGCCTTAAACTTCTTGATAACATTACATACGGTGGAAACTCACCACAGGTGATTTCAATTCCAAAGTAAAGATGAATCACCTGCTTGAAATCTCATTATTTCGAACTAATTCTAGAAGGTGCCGATAATATTGTCCGGACCTTTTTAGGATTTATTTTGTTGAATAAGCTAACATTTTAGTAAATTATTCAGATTTGTTTTGTTCAACTGCAACACAAAGACATACATATGTGGATACCTAAAGTTATTTATTTCTTTCAAATGTTTTTCTGGAAGAAAGTGCAAGGGTACCAATATTTTTGTCCATGACTGTATGTGTGGCCAACCATGTGCCTGACGAACTGTCCATCTGTTCTAATATGGCTGCCCTGCTGTGTCATGTAGGTTAGGGTGGTGAGGTGGGTTGAGGGGGATCAGAGATTGGTGGGGGCCACTAGACCCACGGGTTCTACCGATGATTTGCTCCATTATGGCTGTGCTGTGGTAGGACTGCAGATTATAGTACACAGCAGGGGGGGTTGGAGATAGATGGGGGTCGTCAGAGTGAAGCAGGGGGCTCTTCATAATCACCATATGTAATATAACTCTACGTACCGCCCCCTCACCTCTCCCATCACAGGCTCAGTCAAGCACGTAATGAACCCCAGAGCCAATGATCGTGCACAGGCATGGGTCGCTATCAATCAGGCTGGGCCGGGGCTGGGGGGGGGGTTGGGGGTGCGTGGGAGGAAGAAGAGGTGCTAGGGGGGTCTTGACACACACACACACACACACACACACACACACACACACACACACACACTCACACACACACACACACACACACACACACACACACACACACACACACACACACAGGGCGGATACTGATTCTGAACATACAGAAACAAGGATAGATGTCGGTGTAATTGTACTCTGGACAACACTCTGAAGGCATTGATGTGAAACTTAGATACAAAGCTGATTAGGGATGCGCACTTGCCTATCAGGTGACGTGCCTATCAGGTGGCAATGGAGGAAGAAGGAGATGGGGGAACAAAGTGAAAATGACATGGCTTGGGAACACCTCTCGGAGCCTGTGGCCGGAAAGGGGAAGACTGGGTGAAAGCATGAGGAGGTTTTCTAGGGCGTTCATTTCTGTGGAATCCAGCAGAAAAGTATCCTGAAGGCATAGAGCCAGGTGAAGAGAGAGTGGGAATTGTCATGTTATCAGACTTTGGGTTTTCATGCCTATATAATTATGCATAGCTTACCACCTTGTTAATACTGTTATGTTTTGTGTTTCTTTTTGTTTTTCAAGTCTTGTGCAATCACTCTCTTAGGAACCAGAAGGAGAACGTTGAAATGGAAGAAGTTGACAGCTCCAGTGGACATGTTATTATCAGTGTTCTATGAGAAATGGAAATAAGAGTGTGCTTGGTGTGACTATAG
This sequence comes from Salmo salar, assembly GCF_965601325.2. Taxonomy (NCBI): domain Eukaryota; kingdom Metazoa; phylum Chordata; class Actinopteri; order Salmoniformes; family Salmonidae; genus Salmo; species Salmo salar. The sequence goes on from NC_138318.1 coordinate 34,704,127, forward strand.
AACAGAGGCCATATGTCTCTGAGTTTGTATGGTGTGACTATAGAACAGAGGCCATACGTCTCTGAGTTTGTATGGTGTGACTATAGAACAGAGGCCATATGTCTCTGAGTTTGTATGGTGTGACTATAGAACAGAGGCCATACCTCTCTGAGTTTGTATGGTGTGACTATAGAACAGAGGCCATATGTCTCTGAGTTTGTATGGTGTGACTATAGAACAGAGGCCATACGTCTCTGAGTTTGTATGGTGTGACTATAGAACAGAGGCCATACCTCTCTGAGTTTGTATGGTGTGACTATAGAACAGAGGCCATATGTCTCTGAGTTTGTATAGTGTGACTATAGAACAGAGGCCATATGTCTCTGAGTTTGTATGGTGTGACTATAGAACAGAGGCCATACCTCTCTGAGTTTGTATAGTGTGACTATAGAACAGAGGCCATATGTCTCTGAGTTTGTATGGTGTGACTATAGAACAGAGGCCATACCTCTCTGAGTTTGTATGGTGTGACTATAGAACAGAGGCCATATGTCTCTGAGTTTGTATGGTGTGACTATAGAACAGAGGCCATATGTCTCTGAGTTTGTATAGTGTGACTATAGAACAGAGGCCATATGTCTCTGAGTTTGTATGGTGTGACTATAGAACAGAGGCCATACCTCTCTGAGTTTGTATGGTGTGACTATAGAACAGAGGCCATATGTCTCTGAGTTTGTATGGTGTGACTTTAGAACAGAGGCCATATGTCTCTGAGTTTGTATGGTGTGACTATAGAACAGAGGCCATACGTCTCTGAGTTTGTATGGTGTGACTATAGAACAGAGGCCATATGTCTCTGAGTTTGTATAGTGTGACTATAGAACAGAGGCCATATGTCTCTGAGTTTGTATGGTGTGACTATAGAACAGAGGCCATATGTCTCTGAGTTTGTATAGTGTGACTATAGAACAGAGGCCATATGTCTCTGAGTTTGTATGGTGTGACTATAGAACAGAGGCCATACCTCTCTGAGTTTGTATGGTGTGACTATAGAACAGAGGCCATATGTCTCTGAGTTTGTATGGTGTGACTTTAGAACAGAGGCCATATGTCTCTGAGTTTGTATGGTGTGACTATAGAACAGAGGCCATACCTCTCTGAGTTTGTATGGTGTGACTATAGAACAGAGGCCATATGTCTCTGAGTTTGTATGGTGTGACTATAGAACAGAGGCCATATGTCTCTGAGTTTGTATAGTGTGACTATAGAACAGAGGCCATATGTCTCTGAGTTTGTATGGTGTGACTATAGAACAGAGGCCATATGTCTCTGAGTTTGTATAGTGTGACTATAGAACAGAGGCCATATGTCTCTGAGTTTGTATGGTGTGACTATAGAACAGAGGCCATACCTCTCTGAGTTTGTATGGTGTGACTATAGAACAGAGGCCATATGTCTCTGAGTTTGTATGGTGTGACTTTAGAACAGAGGCCATATGTCTCTGAGTTTGTATGGTGTGACTATAGAACAGAGGCCATACCTCTCTGAGTTTGTATGGTGTGACTATAGAACAGAGGCCATATGTCTCTGAGTTTGTATGGTGTGACTATAGAACAGAGGCCATACGTCTCTGAGTTTGTATGGTGTGACTATAGAACAGAGGCCATATGTCTCTGAGTTTGTATAGTGTGACTATAGAACAGAGGCCATATGTCTCTGAGTTTGTATGGTGTGACTATAGAACAGAGGCCATACCTCTCTGAGTTTGTATGGTGTGACTATAGAACAGAGGCCATATGTCTCTGAGTTTGTATGGTGTGTCTTTAGAACAGAGGCCATACCTCTCTGAGTTTGTATGGTGTGTCTTTAGAACAGAGGCCATACCTCTCTGAGTTTGTATGGTGTGTCTTTAGAACAGAGGCCATATGTCTCTGAGTTTGTATGGTGTGACTATAGAACAGAGGCCATACCTCTCTGAGTTTGTATGGTGTGACTATAGAACAGAGGCCATATGTCTCTGAGTTTGTATGGTGTGTCTTTAGAACAGAGGCCATACCTCTCTGAGTTTGTATGGTGTGTCTTTAGAACAGAGGCCATACCTCTCTGAGTTTGTATGGTGTGTCTTTAGAACAGAGGCCATATGTCTCTGAGTTTGTAAAACTCACTGTGAATGTTAATCATGGTTTTTTTTGGTTCATGTTTTTTTATCATTGTTTGTTCGTTTATAAGTAATTTCCAGGTTTATGTAACTTGAACAGTAGGAAGCTATTGTTCAAGAAGAGGGACTGTTGGGTCAGATTTCTTGACTAATTGACTGAAATATACTTATTCATAATCTGAGGGAAGGAGGGGAATGTATATGGTGGACGCAATTAAGCTTGGAATGTACTGGGAATTAATTAGAGCTGGGGATTAGTGAGGAAGGGGGTCGAGGTCAGGTCAGGTCACGTTAAGGGAGAAGGAGCAGTTTATTGCCCGTGTCACTTCATTTTCTGCCTAGCAACAGAGATCTAATGGTTAGAGAGAAGGAGGAGATTCCACCCCAAACTGGAGTAAATATACCATCAGTGGTGGAACCATGTCTTTGTCTGATGCAGCTGTATTGACCCAATGGACGAATAAACTTGGTTTAAGCTTTCATAGTGTCCGTCGAGTTCTGACTCTGATAATTAGAACCTAACACTACTAATCTCTCAGCAGATATGCCTTATCACAGACAATTAAAATAAAATAACAAATCCTGGTTGAAGGTGTTCCTGCTTATTCCCTCCCATTTCCAGGAATCTTTCAACAAATGATTGCTGGAAAACTTGGGAAAATTACCAGAATTTTGCAACCTTACCTGCAAGTCATATTATGCTTGCTTGCAAAATGGTTTGTAATTCCTATTGGTATCCAGCCAGAGTTAGGATACCCAACAGTTGGAATTGTTATTCACCCGTAACCTGCATTCATAGTGTCTAACCATTCATAACGTCTAGCCATTCATAGTGTCTAGCCATTCATAGTGTCTAGCCATTCATAGTGTCTAGCCATTCATAGTGTCTAGCCATTCATAGTGTCTAGCCATTCATAGTGTCTAGCCATTCATAACGTCTAGCCATTCATAGTGTCTAGCCATTCATAGTGTCTAGCCATTCATAGTGTCTAGCCATTCATAACGTCTAGCCATTCATAGTGTCTAACCATTCATAGTGTCTAGCCATTCATAGTGTCTAGCCATTCATAGTGTCTAGCCATTCATAGTGTCTAGCCATTCATAGTGTCTAGCCATTCATAGTGTCTAGCCATTCATAGTGTCTAGCCATTCATAACGTCTAGCCATTCATAGTGTCTAGCCATTCATAGTGTCTAGCCATTCATAGTGTCTAGCCATTCATAGTGTCTAGCCATTCATAGTGTCTAGCCATTCATAGTGTCTAACCATTCATAGTGTCTAGCCATTCATAGTGTCTAGCCATTCATAGTGTCTAACCATTCATAACGTCTAGCCATTCATAGTGTCTAGCCATTCATAGTGTCTAGCCATTCATAGTGTCTAGCCATTCATAGTGTCTAGCCATTCATAACGTCTAGCCATTCATAGTGTCTAGCCATTCATAGTGTCTAGCCATTCATAGTGTCTAGCCATTCATAGTGTCTAGCCATTCATAGTGTCTAGCCATTCATAGTGTCTAACCATTCATAGTGTCTAGCCATTCATAGTGTCTAGCCATTCATAGTGTCTAACCATTCATAACGTCTAGCCATTCATAGTGTCTAGCCATTCATAGTGTCTAGCCATTCATAGTGTCTAGCCATTCATAGTGTCTAGCCATTCATAACGTCTAGCCATTCATAGTGTCTAGCCATTCATAGTGTCTAGCCATTCATAACGTCTAGCCATTCATAGTGTCTAGCCATTCATAGTGTCTAGCCATTCATAGTGTCTAGCCATTCATAGTGTCTAGCCATTCATAACGTCTAACCATTCATAGTGTCTAGCCATTCATAGTGTCTAGCCATTCATAGTGTCTAGCCATTCATAGTGTCTAGCCATTCATAGTGTCTAGCCATTCATAGTGTCTAGCCATTCATAACGTCTAGCCATTCATAGTGTCTAGCCATTCATAGTGTCTAGCCATTCATAACGTCTAGCCATTCATAGTGTCTAGCCATTCATAGTGTCTAGCCATTCATAGTGTCTAGCCATTCATAGTGTCTAGCCATTCATAGTGTCTAGCCATTCATAGTGTCTAGCCATTCATAGTGTCTAGCCATTCATAGTGTCTAGCCATTCATAGTGTCTAGCCATTCATAACGTCTAGCCATTCATAGTGTCTAGCCATTCATAGTGTCTAGCCATTCATAGTGTCTAGCCATTCATAGTGTCTAGCCATTCATAGTGTCTAGCCATTCATAGTGTCTAGCCATTCATAGTGTCTAGCCATTCATAGTGTCTAGCCATTCATAGTGTCTAGCCATTCATAGTGTCTAGCCATTCATAACGTCTAGCCATTCATAGTGTCTAGCCATTCATAGTGTCTAGCCATTCATAGTGTCTAGCCATTCATAGTGTCTAGCCATTCATAGTGTCTAGCCATTCATAGTGTCTAGCCATTCATAGTGTCTAGCCATTCATAGTGTCTAGCCATTCATAACGTCTAGCCATTCATAGTGTCTAGCCATTCATAGTGTCTAGCCATTCATAACGTCTAGCCATTCATAGTGTCTAGCCATTCATAGTGTCTAGCCATTCATAGTGTCTAGCCATTCATAGTGTCTAGCCATTCATAGTGTCTAGCCATTCATAGTGTCTAACCATTCATAGTGTCTAGCCATTCATAGTGTCTAACCATTCATAGTGTCTAGCCATTCATAGTGTCTAGCCATTCATAGTGTCTAGCCATTCATAGTGTCTAGCCATTCATAACGTCTAGCCATTCATAACGTCTAGCCATTCATAACGTCTAGCCAAGTTTCCATCCAATTGACAGCAGATTCATGTGAATATTCTAAAATATGTGCATTTTCCCACCACTAGTGTGTTTCCACCAAATAGACTATATTCTTGTGGATAAAAAAAAAATCAGTGCGTGAAGAATTAGTGCTTGAACATTTTTCATTTTTACAGCTGGCAGGTACCGTGCTGGTAGGCTAGTCTACATGAGGAGATTATCATGGATCATTTTTGTTGTTGACTAAATGTTTCTACCAAGTAACAAATGATCTGTCAGCATTTATACCATTTCATGACTTTACTCGCATAACAAAACGTGGCGACAGTCAGGGTTAGGAACATTGTGAGGAGACTACCTAAGCCGTTTAAACTGGAACAACCATTTCAGAAATGGGTGCAAAAAAAAATCTAACTAACTGATCTTATTTGTTTCGAAAAAATGTGTTATTCATCTTTATAAAAAGCATATGTATGTAAACATATACTATGGTAGCAATTGAAAGAACAACTTGTGGATTATGGGGAAATGATTAGACTAAAGGTGAGGACACAACAGTTCACCTGACACAAGACTGTTAGGCTTTCAAAAGGCACTTCAGACAAACTGATGGTCATTTTGGTGTACATAGAATTGAGTCATGAGTGCGTTCAAGTGCGTGTTCCGTGTTCCCGCGTCCGTGTTCCGGGTTCCGTGTTCCGCGGCTTATTTTCTTCACAATACGACAAACATAGGCTCATTATGTTCAGGACAACCCAGGGTATAACACATGTCAACATTGTAACTGCCGATCAAACATAGCGATCATAAATGTTGATTCTGTAAATGGTATGGGTTACTTACGGCTGTGTGGTTTGCTTAGTATGACATCAAAGCGGTATTTATTATAATACTCAACTTTTAGTTGTTTTCAGACGACAACAAATATGCACAAGTAGCCCGATTAGCAGGAGGAATGGGTGAATCTTCTTGTCACGCGAGGTTCTCAAGTTCACAACAGCTGAAACCCAAACAGAGCTGTGAAGCAGAGACCCTGAGCTCTGACTTCGTGTATAGCATGTTACTGTACAGCCAATGTGTTCCAATTTAGGCACTTGTCAATGTCAAAATCTGGCATTTTCAACCTGTATTTGGGATGACAGGGGCTGTGAGTGGAAAGGCAGACATAGTGAAATAGTGCAGTCCCTATTATTAGTTTTTAGCATAGGCCTTCATTTTCTGCAAAAACACTCCCTCATCACATTCTAGGCTAAGCAAGGTAGAATGGCAACTTGGCTGGGCTGTTAGATGAATCAGCCAGTTAGCTATGATGTAAAAAAAAAAGCTAACTAGTCTTTACATGATTTGAATTACCCAGAAGCAAGCACTTATTCCAGAGTATATCTTGGTCAGCACAGGGGAGGTGTGTGTGTCACTTCACATACAGTGCCTTCGGAAAGTATTCAGACCCCTTGATTCTTTCCACATTTTATTACATTACAACCTCATTCTAAATGTATATAAAAAATAGTTATCTACACACAATACCCCGTAATGACAAAGCAAAAATAGGTTTTTAGAAATATTTACACATTTGTTACGAATAAAAAACTGAAATATCACATTTACATAAGTATTCAGACCCTTTAGTTTAGTCAGTACTTTGTTGAAGCAACTTTGTCAGCAATTACAGCATCAAGTTTTCTTGGGTATAACACTACAACCTTGGCACACCTGTATTTTAATAGAGAGTGCTTCCATTCTTCTCTGCAGATCCTCTCAAGCTCTGTCAGGTTGGATGGGGAGCATTGCTGCACAGCTATTTTCAGACCAAAAATACATACCTTATTTACAAAAGTATTCAGACCCTTTGCTATGAGACTAAAATTGAGCTCAGGTGCGTCCTGGTTCCATTGATCATTCTTGAGATGTTTCTACAACTTGATTGGAGTCCACCTGTGGTAAATTCAATATATTGGAAATGATTTGGAAAGATAAACACCTTATAGTTAACAGTGCATGTCAAAGCAAAAACCAAGCCACAAGGTTGAAGGAATTGTCCGTAGAGCTCCGAGACAGGATTGTGTCGAGGCACAGATGTGGGGAAGGGTACCAAAACATTTCTGCAGCATCGAAGGTGCCCAAGAACACAGTGGCTTCCATCATTCTTAAATGGACGAAGTTTGGAACCACCAAGACTCTTCCTAGAGCTGGCCGCCCGGTCAAACTGAGCAATCGAGGGAGAAGGGCCTTGGTCAGAAGGACAACCATCTCTGCAGCACTCCACCAATCAGGCCTTTATTGTCAAGTGGCCAGGCAGAAGCCAGTCTTCAGTAAAAGGAACATGACAGCCCGCTTGGAGTTTGCCAAAAGGCACTTAAAGTACTCTCAGACCATGAGAAACAAGATTCTCTGGTCTGATGAAACCAATATTGAACTATTTGGCCTGAATGCCAAGCGTCTGGAGGAAACCTGGCCTGAATGCCAAGCATCTGGAGGAAACCTGACACCATCCCTACGGTGAAGTATGGTGGTGACAGCATCATGTTGTAGGGATGTTTATCAGCGGCAGGGACTGGGAGACTAGTCAGGATCGAGGGAAAGATAAATGGAGCAAAGTACAGAGAGAACCCTGATAAAAACTTGCTCCAGAGCGCTCAGGACCTCAGACTGGGGCGAAGGTTCACCTTCCAACAGGACAACGACCCTAAGCACACAGCCAAGACAACGCAGGAGTGGCCTTGGACAAGTCTCTGAATGTCATTGAGTGGCCCAGCCAGAGCCCGGACTCTAACCTGATCGAACATCTCTGGAGAGACCTGAAAATAGCTGTGCAACAGAGTTTGATCGGCAGAGAAGAGTGGAAGAAACTCCAGAAATACAGGTGTGCCAATTTTGTAGCATCATACCCAAGAAGACTCAAGGCTGTAATCGCTGCCAATATAAGGGCACAAGGTGAGAACCAAATGCAGACACAGGAGGCAGATGGTTGAGCTCTGATATTTATCATAACAAAAGGGGTAGGCAAAAGGCAGGTCGGGGACAGGGGAGAGTTCATAAACCAGGTCAGAGTCCAAACCATACCAGCCGATAGGCAGGCTCGAGTTCAGGAAAGGCAGGGGTTCAGTGATCAGGTCTGAGTCCAAACAGTACAAGGGGATAGGCAGGCTCGAGGTCAGAACAGACAGAGTGGTCAGGCAGGCGGGTTCAGCGTCAGGACAGGCAAGGGTCAAAACCAGGAGGGCTAGGCAAAAACAGAGACTGGGAAAAATAGGAGCTAGGAAAAACGCTGGTTGACTTGGCAAAACAAGATGAACTGGCACAGAGAGACAGGAAACACAGGGATATATACACTGGGGATAATAAGCGACACCTGGAGGGGGTGGAGACAAGCACAAGGACAGGTGAAACAGATCAGGGCATGACAGCCAAAGGTGCTTCATCAAAGTACTGAGTAAAGAGTTTGAATACTTATGTAAATGACTTATTTCTTTCTTTTTTTTAAATACATTTGCAAACATTTCTAAAAAACTGTTTTTGCTTTGTCATTATGGGGTATTGTGTGTAGACTGATGAGGGGGGAAAAAACGATTAAATCGATTTTAGAATAAGGCTGTAACATAACAAAATGTGGAAAAAGTCAAGGGAGTGATCCCCGCGCCCCCCCCTGCTGAGTTTGGGAACCACTGCCCTAAGGTACAGTATTGACTCTTAAGGTACAAACTGCAATTGGACAATTGCGTACAGTGGGGTATTATTGACATCTTTGATAAAGATGAGCAAAATTGACCGTATAAAATTATTTCAGTGGTGTGTTTGGTGTCGAAATGAGAATACACGGTTGACAGTTCTGGCAGCATGTAGGTCTAGTGTGTCTTCTGGTATGGTGGAGGAAAGTGAGGGGGATATAGCTAACGGTTCCCCTACAATCCACATGGATGGTCTTTAAGAGTTGGCTGAAGTTGTGGCCGATGTTCACTTGTCCATGGTGGTATATTATGAAACCAATAACTAGCCTACTGATTTTGCTGCACTCGTTATGTCTAGAGGTCCTAGCTACATGGTCTGTAACCTGACTCATTATGTCTAGGAGTCCTAGTCCTAGCTACATGGTCTGTATCCTGACTCATTATGTCTAGGGGTCCTAGCTACATGGTCTGTAACCTGACTCATTATGTCTAGAGGTCCTAGCTACATGGTCTGTAACCTGACTCATTATGTCTAGGGGTCCTAGTTACATGTAACCTGACTCATTATGTCTAGGGCTCCTAGCTACATGGTCTGTATCCTGACTCATTATGTCTAGGGGTCCTAGCTACATGGTCTGTAACCTGACTCATTATGTCTAGGGGTCCTAGCTACATGGTCTGTAACCTGACTCATTATGTCTAGGAGTCCTAGTCCTAGCTACATGGTCTGTAACCTGACTCATTATGTCTAGGGGTCCTAGCTACATGGTCTGTAACCTGACTCATTATGTCTAGGAGTCCTAGTCCTAGCTACATGGTCTGTAACCTGACTCATTATGTCTAGGGGTCCTAGCTACATGGTCTGTAACCTGACTCATTATGTCTAGGGGTCCTAGCTACATGGTCTGTAACCTGACTCATTATGTCTAGGGGTCCTAGCTACATGGTCTGTAACCTGACTCATTATGTCTAGGGGTCCTAGTTACATGTAACCTGACTCATTATGTCTAGGGCTCCTAGCTACATGGTCTGTATCCTGACTCATTATGTCTAGGGGTCCTAGCTACATGGTCTGTAACCTGACTCATTATGTCTAGGGGTCCTAGCTACATGGTCTGTAACCTGACTCATTATGTCTAGGGGTCCTAGCTACATGGTCTGGAACCTGTCTTGTTATGTCAGGTTGACTCGTCCTGTTGCATCACCCAACTTCTGTTGAGCTTCATTTGGCAGACAGATAGCCTAACATTCTCCTGCAAAATGTCTTGATAAACTTCTGAATTTATTTTTCCGTTGATGATTGCAAGCTGTCTTACCGTGGACTGATGAACATCAGGGCTTTTAGAGAAACTTTTGTAACCCTTTCCAGCTTTATGCAAGTCAACAATTCTTAATCTTGGGTCTTCTGAGATCTCTTTTGTTCGAGGCATGGTTCACATCAGGTAATGCTTCTTGAGAATATCAAACTCAAATTTTGTGAGTGTTTTTTTATAGGACAAGGCAGCTCTAACCAACATCTCCAATCTCGTCTCATTGATTGGACACCTGACTCCAATTAGCTTTTGGAGAAGTCATTAGCATAGGGGTTCACATACTTTTTCCATCCTACACTCTGAATGTTTTTAAATTATGTACTCAATATAGACAAGAAAAAGACAATAATTTGTGTGTTATTAGTTTATTATAAGTTCAGGCGCCACACCCTAATAGGGAAATTATTTCCCCCTTAATCAATTCACAATCAACTTTTTTTGTTTTTTTTATGTATTGTTTTTTATGTTTTTGAATGTGGACACAATTCGAACACTTTGTTTTTGTTACAATTTTTCTGAAATGTTTTATTCAAATATGCAAATGCATATCTAGGCAAAATTCATTTTTCTGGATGCTGGATGAAGTCAGCCTAAATATGTTTGTTTCATTTTGAAAAGACCGTCCAGAACCGTCCATAGCAGTTTGTAAATAAATACTTTTTAAAATTCTTCTATGTGTAGATAATAGGTATAATATATTGCACACCCAAAGCTGACTTGTGAAGGTGCTGGAGGGCCCTTTCTATCTGTAAAATACAGTTCTCTCTTCTCTCCTCAGGGACCTCCAGCCATTCCAGAGCTAGCACACCTGATTCAACAAGTTAATAAACACAATAATAAAACCTATGGAATTATAATTTGGCTATTCAACCAGAATGAAAAACCCTGTATGGTTCTACAAAGAACCTTTGCGATTGAGAAAAGTTATTTATAGAACCAATATCCATAAAGGTTATTTAAATAACAATAAAAAAGTGTAATAAAAAATAAAAAAGTGTAACCATATGGTTATATAAAACCTTTTATTTTTTGTTCTTTGTAAAATCTTAGGAAAAGGTTATTTATAGAACCATACATGTTCCTTTTAGAACCAGATGAGCATGGTTCTTTATAGAACCTTCAAAAAAGGTTCCATGTAGCATCATAAAGGGTTCCGCTATGGTTACAAGCCAATAAACCCTTATTTGGCACTATATAGAACCATTTGTTTTTACTGTGTACTCAGAGGTATCGTGGAAAGGACAAACATCATTACGTTGTCAGCCAGAGTCCCATTTGTTTATTTTCAAGCTACACACAATATGTTACATACAGCAGGTTTTTAAAGGACTAAAGAGTTTGGTCTGCTTCGTGTTTTCATTTTTGGCCATGGAAATTCAAGTATTGGGATATCCTGATACTAGTATCGTGAAATCCCGATACTGATAGCGTCACAACCCTACTATTGGGACACACCAAATGATTATTGGTGTAAGTGATTTCTCTGACTCACAGTAAGCTGATTTGCTATGAGAATGAATTAATCTGTTCATCTACAATGTGTACATACACTAATGTGATTGGTTATGGAAGAACACACACAGAATTCATTTCGTTTTTAGTTAATTAAAATGGATTGAGTTAGCAGGGGTTTAACATGTAATCAAACACACGTGTGCATTCATGCAGGCAAACACATGCACGCACACGCATGGACGTACTCACACACACACAGACACACACACACACACACACACACACACACACACACACACACACACACACACACCACACATACACACACACAGATGGAGAGAGCTCAGATGGAGAGAGCTCAGATAGAGAGAGGAATCACAGATAGACATCGTTAGCTTCTTACTGTTTCCATGGCGAACGCAAGGCAATACCCAGAATTAGATAGCCTTTGTAGCCTCTGTGCTGCGACTCCTTTCTATCATACAGACTGTCAGGCAGTTTGTGTTATATATGAAGTGAGGCTGCCCTCTTGTGGCAGTGAGATGCTAGTTTTGATGATCGGCCAGATTCAAGACTACCGTGCAAAATGTATAATCAAAACCAATGGGATTATTGAATATTTTCTGTCAAATAAGTTCTGCAATCTGAACACGCATTATAAAAAGAGGGAAGTAAATAGAAGAGGAAAGAAAAAAGGAGAGATGTCTCTGAGACCCTTCTGGGATTCTTGCCCAAGTTGTAAAAGTCCATAATGCACTCTCTGTCAACCAGGCATTTGTACTTTGGGATCCAGACAAGGTTACTCTCTCTCATACTGTATCTCCTTTCCAAAAACAGACGGAGGTAAATAAACCCCCTAAAGATACTGACTTTGACAGGTTCATCACGCGTGATCATTAAATCTCCCCAGCACAGCCAGAATAGACTAGCGTCAACATTGACATGATACTGGACTACTGACTGCTCATGCTTCTGCTACTTTAGCAGCCCGCCATTGATTATATTCTGTCTCAGTCTTTGCCTGGACTTTTTATGTTGTGTTTGAGTCATTGTGGGATCTTGGGGTAAATTAAAGCCAGTGTATATTTAACTGGCAGAAATGAATGGTGGCAGATGGCGCTAAGCTAACCAAATGTTAATCTTCATGCCTTTCCACATACCCTAACCTGAACCTGAACCTGAAACTACATAACCTTAACCTAAACCTAAACCTAAACCTAGTTCCTAAACTTAATTTGAACTCGTACCTTCTGTAGTGTGGTCACAAGACCTGTGTTTCAGCCACGTTCCAAAGAAGTTTGCAAGACACAAAAAGATGGAATAATTGGTCATTGATCATCACATTTATTTTGCGTCTAATTAATTAAAACGTGCTCTCTCTCTTGTTGCCTGTAGCAGCGCATACGTTAATACCTTGGGTCGCCGTGTCACGCTTATGGACCGATCTAGCTGTTTACACAATCACATGTGCAGACTATCGCTACCACAACTAATCAATAAGTTCTATGGCCTCAATTGTCCCCTTTTGTAGGCCTAAGCACCTGATGTTGCCAGCATACAGTACTAGCTTTAATCCTCTTGAATCGATCAGATACACAGTATTTTGTTGGGTTGATAATAGGCCTACAATGTAACAAATTGCTGTACATTTACAGCAAAAACTTTCACAGTTAGCTACTGAAATTCTATATTACAGTACAGTACTGTAAAGAGCAAAGCATTAATGGGGGCTCAACGGCGTTCCGCTACACTACAATTTTACACTGAAATATATCTGTTCTGCTATACAGCAGCATACTGTGAATTATGGTGCATTTGGGGAAATTGTTATGCGCGGTGAAAGAATCTTTGGCTCGTTAATGTATTTTGAGGCGAGCCTTGTAAGAGGCTTTATTGGTTGCATGCATTAGTGAGAATGCTGTACCCAACAGAATACAGTACCATAACGTTTTTTTTAAATATTTGTCCTGTAAATCTACACTAACTTACCAGCTACTGTGCTGTCAGTAATGTACTGTAATTCAGCACTATACTGTATTTTTCTAATCTAAAAACCTTTTCCTGTAAATCTACAGTAATTTACTGGCTACTGTGCTGCCAGGATTTTACTGTAATTCAGTACCACCCCCACAGAATACGGTACCATACTGTAATTTTGGAGCACCCAAAACCTTTTGTGGGTGCATGGGATTGTTGTGGCTCATTAACAAATGTTGAGGCGTGCCTTGTAAGAGGCTATACTTGTTGCAACCGTTAACGAGAGTGCTGTACCAACTTAAGTGGTATGTGGTAGTGGTTCCCTAACAATGAAATGTATATAGGGAACAGATCAGAGTGGCAGCAAGTCTCAAACCTTTAATGGTTGAGTGTTTAGCCATGTCCTTTTGATCTGTTCTGTAGTCACTACCAGTTTAGAAGCCTTTGTTAAAGCTCCTTAAAAGTCATTCTGAAAATCACTTTTTTCTCTCATGGCTAACTACCAGGAAGTTTGAAAAGACAGAATGAGTGGGCGGGGATCTTATATTCATGAGCTCTCCTTGACTGACAGCTCTTTGAAATGCCTATGTCAAGCAACTTGGATGCAGTGAGCAGTGCTGCAGTAGAAGCTCTAGCTGAGCCCTCAGAGCATGTGCAGACCAGCTGGCTGTCGTGTTCTCTGACATGTTCAATCTCTCCCTAGCTCAGGCCTCTATACCCACCCGCTTCAAGATGTCCCTGTGCCCAAGAACGGGAAAGTAACTGAACTGAATGACTTACTTCCATCATCATTAAGTGCTTGGAGAGGCTAGTCAAAGACCAAAGACACACTCAACCCTCTCCAATTCACCTACCGTCCTGACAGATCCACGGGCGACGCAATCACCATTGCACTGCACACTGCCCTTATCCACCTGGACAAAAGGTTGTGATACAGCCCAGGATCGAACCAGGGTCTGTGGTGACACATCTAGCACTGAGATGCAATGCCTTAGACCGCTGTGCCACTCGGGAGCCTCAAAATACAATTAAACTGTTGCAAAATATGCTTCATGAATTGTAGGACAGGCTGGTGAAATACCAATGACAAAACAGGTATTGAAAGTATTGAAATACTTATATCAAATATATGTAACAGTAATGCACTGTAAATTCTAGAAATACAGCATGTTAGTGTAGTCAGGTGTTCCATTAATATGCTGTAAATATGTGATACAGTAAAGGTCCTGTAAATCTACAGTAATGGTTACTGTGCTGGCAGTAATTTACTGTAAAACATTACAGGATTTGTTTTTCTCAAGATACTACCAATATGTTCTGTTCAACCTTGACAATTCTGCCCTGCTTCAACCTGATCATGGGCTTCTCAACTTGAGAATTAACCCCCCCCCCCCCCCCCCCATAGCCTGCTCTGACATGCCCCAGCAGCACTACACCCAAAGAAGAGACAGAACTATACAGATCGATGTGGTTGTCATGGCAATGGCCTACCCGGGCAGATTCATTTCACCAATCGATGGGGGGGGGGGGGGGGGGGTTCTTTTCTATCATGTGCAGCATCAGTTGGTCTGAATGGGAGGATGTGTCTATAGAGCTAGAAGAACCAATGTCCCACATACAGAACCCTCTTTCCTCTCTTTCCTCAGCATTAGGCCAGACAGACCGAGCAGGACACCACAGGATACTACACACCCAGCTGAGGTCAAGGAGAGAGAGAGAGAATAGACGGAGAGAGGAGGTGAGAGACGGAGAGAATAGACAGAGAGAGGGAGAGAATAGACAGAGAGAAGAGGAGAGAGAGAGAGAGACGGAGAGAATAGATGGAGAGAGAGAGAGAGAATAGACGGATAGAGGAGGTGAGAGACGGAGAGAATAGACAGAGAGAGGGAGAGAATAGGCGAAGAAAATAGACAGAGAGCGAGATGGAGAGAATAGACAGAGAATAGACGGAGAGGGAGAGAGATGGAGAGAATAGACGGAGAGAATAGACGAGAGGGAGAGAGATGGAGAGAATAGACGAAGAGAGAGAGAGAGACGGGGAGAGAATAGACAGAGAGAATAGACAGAGAGGGAGAGAGAGAGAGAGATGGGGAGAGAATAGATTGAGAGAGCGAGAGACGGAGAGGGAGAGAGACGGAGGGAATAGACAGAGAGGGAGAGAAAGGGAGAGAGACGGAGAGATTAGACAGAAAGAGAGCGAGAGAGGGAGAGAGACGGAGAGAATAGACAGCGAGAGGAGGTGAGAGACGGAAAGAATAGACAGAGAGGGAGAGAGAGAAGGAAAGAATAGATGGAGAGTGGTGAGAGACGGAGAGAATAGATGGAGAGGGAGAGAGAGAAGGAAAGAATAGATGGAGAGGGAGAGAGAGAAGGAAAGAATAGAGAGAGATGAAGAAAAAAGTCGGGAGGGAGAGAGAGAGAGACGGAGAGAATAGACAGAGAGGGAGGGATAGAGAGGAGAGAGACAGAGAATGGATGGAGAGGGAGAGAGAGAGGGAGAGAATAGACAGAGGGAGAGAGAGATGGAAAGAATATACAGAGAGGGAGAGAGGGGGAGAGGCGGAAAGAGACAGAGAGGGGTAGAGAGAGAGAGAGAGAAGGGGAGTACAGAGAGAGAGACAGAGAGAATAGATGGAGGGAGAGGCGAAAGTGATGGAGAGAATCGACTGATAGGGAGAGAGAGACAGAGAGAGAGAGAGAGAGTGAGAGACAGAGGGATTAAGAGAGAAGAAAAGTACTTTCTGGAAGAGAAAAATAAGAGAAGATATGTCTGTGGCCCTTCCCAGGATTTAAAGGGCCCCTGGTTCAGATCAAGCTCATGGGGATGCTGTTGTTGTCTCTCTGTCTCCACACCGGCCCCGTCACTGGAGGTAAGGCCACCCAACACCACCACTGTCTGTCTGTTCCCATTGACAACTCACTTTGCAGGGTAAGATGACACAGAAGCCCAGGGGGTAGGGGAATTGAGATAACAAAACACTTCAGTGTTTCAGTATTGTAGAGGGTCATTTTAGGTGCGTATAAACCGGTATAGAATATGTAACAGTTGGAGTGCTGGATTTGTAGTTTGTATTTGTTTGATAATTTATACAGGGAGAGACTCATTTTTCATTTATTTGATACAGTAGTATGACTAATGCTTGAAAAATAAAATGTCTCCCCCTGCATTTGAACTTGAGGTATTCTTTACTTTGATACTGCAAATGAGGGTAGTTTACAAATATATTTAGGAACTGATACATTCAACTTTAAAACCAATGTTTAAGACAATTAGTCTAGTCGTATAGTAGTTTCCACTGTCAACCTCGTGGCTGTGTGAATCACGACTGGAGGAGGGTTAAACACTGACACAATAATTCAGTTTTTTTCTTCTTGTTCCCTTTTCTTCCGGAAAAGGAAGTTTGACCAACAGACTTATTAGAAAAAGCGGAACTCCCTCTGACAAATTAATACAACTAAAATAGATCCTTAATTCAAATCATATACCATTTCTGAGTCCCATTTGAATCTGGTCAGGGCATCTATCCAAGCAGCAGCACGTGAATCAAAGTTTCATTAAAACTGACCTACAATCACCTACATGGTGAATCACCTACACGGTGTGCACAGCTACAATGATTGATCCCATGGATTGGGACTCTACCCCCTCCTCCCAATAGCCATGGTGAAGGTTGAGGGGGCCATAGATTGTCCTGTCTTTATTTAACGACCACCGCTTCCCCCTCCTTCTCCCTTCCCTGTTCACGGTGACGGGGCCCATGACATCTCCTGCGATTGTATCCTTGCTAAAGGGTAATAGCACCACTTTTCAACCTCGTATTCATTATCTCCAGCACCATACCAGTGTCTGCGTATGTGAAAATGGCACATTTGTAGGTTTTGTAGCAAAAAAAAGAGTTAAACAATAAAATGTGGAAACACACCATTTTCATTGCCCTTTAAACCCTAAAACTGTACAATAAAGTATTCTTCCTCTTCTAGGCATAATGAAGGCTGATGAGATCCAGAATTATGGCGGTGACACCATAAGCCACTCCCTGGCCCTGGTGCAGCATCTGGAGGCCCTGCTGGCTCAGGGGAACGGCAGCAATGTGGCCCTCAGGGTTCAGGTAGGCAGCTTGCCTAGAGGGTTAGTGAGGTGGGCAGAGACCAAAGGGTTGCCGGTTGAAATCCGAGGTCTGACTGGGAAAACTCTTCTGGGATGTGGGTGGCTGACCTTGTCCTCGAACCTGTGTGTGTTTGTGGGAGGGGATAAAGTGAAAATGACAAATCGTCTCTGTGACATTTGAAACAAACAAAGTAGTCTTCCTCCAGACGGTGGAGGTGATGAAGATGATCCAAGCCCACTCCCTGGTGCTGTCCAAGCCCACTCCCTGGTGCTGTCCAAGCCCACTACCTGGTGTTGTCCAAGCCCACTCCCTGGTGCTGTCCAAGCCCACTACCTGGTGCTGTCCAAGCCCACTCCCTGGTGCTGTCCAAGCCCACTACCTGGTGTTGTCCAAGCCCACTCCCTGGTGCTGTCCAAGCCCACTCCCTGCTGCTGTCCAAGCCCACTACCTGGTGCTGTCCAAGCCCACTCCCTGGTGTTGTCCAAGCCCACTACCTGGTGCTGTCCAAGCCCTCTACCTGGTGCTGTCCAAGCCCTCTACCTGGTGCTGTCCAAGCCCACTCCCTGGTGCTATCTAAGCCCACTACCTGGTGCTGTCCAAGCCCACTCCCTGGTGCTGTCCAAGCCCACTCCCTGGTGCTGTCCAAGCCCACTTCCTGGTGCTGTCCAAGCCCACTCCCTGGTGCTGTCCAAGCCCACTCCCTGGTGCTGTCCAAGCCCACTCCCTGGTGTTGTCCAAGCCCACTACCTGGTGCTGTCCAAGCCCACTACCTGGTGCTGTCCAAGCCCACTCCCTGGTGTTGTCCCTGCAGAGCCCTGTGTTTGAGGAGCTGCTGCTCAGCCGTTACGGCACCACCCTGGTTCTGCTAGAGACCGCTGAGTGTGCTGAGGTCTTTGATAAGTTCATCAGGTGAAAAGGGAGACACATACAGTGTGCTGCCGTCTTCAACAGGTTCATTAACAATAATAATAGTTTGGTGGGTGCTTAGATTTGTCCTATTTCACACATGTACAAGTGTGTATTAATACACGTGTGAATTGAAAATGTTTTTGTTTTTTTGCATATCCCAACACCCTGAGACACCCTTGGAGAGTGGGGACACGGTATGCCATTATCAACGGTGACCCTGGAGTAAATTAGGGTTAAGTGCCTTGCTCAAGGGCACATGAACAGATTTCTCACCTTGTCGGCTCGGGGATTCAAACCAGCGACCTTTCGAGGAAGAAAGTAATAAGTCACAAGAAATGATATCATAAGGAATTCCCCTCCTGACAAGTAATACATGGTTTAGGGTTCATGGAGGGGGAGGGAAGCAAAAAGTGTCAGGAGAGGGGGGGGGGGGGTTAACTCTAGATGTCATTCTACTGCTTTAGACTGTGTACTCTATATGGGTAACACGCTCAAACAGTTTTACTGTGTATTTTTATATAGCCATCTAGTGGGTGTACTTGGTAGCTGCAACCTCGTGATTCAGCTAGTCTCGGAAATCCCAGACCTAAATGCTGAATACCAGTGGAGGCTGGTGGGAGGAAGCACGGTCGGTGGGTGTCATAATATATTAATTAGTAAGTAATGAAAACCTAAATTGGTTTATGGAGGTGTAACCACATTGATCATAATCTACTGTTGAGGCTTACTCTGGCTGGCTACTGCAACCATAGAATTAGAATTCCTGTATAATTCCACTCATTAAGTTGAATGGAAAAACTTGTTCTAGGAATTATATCTCTATGACTGCAACACTAGACAGCGGTATATTGTGTACATCCTATAGGGTATAGGGTATTCTATAAGGTATAGGGTATTATATAGGGTATAGGGTATTCTATAAGGTATAGGGTATTCTATAGGGTATAATATAAGGTATTATATATATATATATATATATATATATATATATTATTTTTCTCACCTTTATTTAACCAGGTAGGTAAGTTGAGAACAAGTTCTCATTTACAATTGCGACCTGGCCAAGATAAAGCAAAGCAGTTCGACACATACAACAACACAGAGTACCACATGGAGTAAAACAAACATACAGTCAATAATACAGTAGAAAAATAAGTCTATATACAATGTGAGTAAATGAGGTGAGATAAGGGAGGTAAAGGCAAAAAAAGGCCATGGTGGCGAAGTAAATACAATATAGCAAGTAAAACACTGGAATGGTAGATTTGGTAGATTTGCAGTGGAAGAAAGGGTATTATAGTGTATAGGGTATTATATAGGGTATAGGGTATTCTATAGGGTATAGGGCATTCTATCCTATAGAATACCCTATACCATATATAATACCCTAAACCCTATAGAATACCCTATACCCTATAGAATACCCTATACCCTATAGAATACCCTATACCCTATATAATACCCTATACCTTATAGAATACCCTATACCTTATAGAATACCCAATACCTTATAGAATCCCCTATACCCTATATAATACCCTATATAATACCCTATAGAATACCCTATACCCCATATAATACCCTATATAATACCCTATAGAATACCCTATACCCCATATAATACCCTATATAATACCCTATGGAATACCCTATACCCCATATAATACCCTATATAATACCCTATAGAATACCCTATACCCTATAGAAAACCCCATATAATACCCTATACCCTATATAATACACTATACCCAATAAAATAACAAATACCCTATAGAATACCCTATACCCTGTAGAATACCCTATATAATATCCTATACACTATAGAATGCCCTATACCCTATAGAATACCCTATACCCTATATAATACCCTATACACTATATAATACCCTATACCTTATAGAATACCCTATACCTTATAGAATACCCAATACCCTATAGAATCCCCTATACCCTATATAATACCCTATATAATACCCTATAGAATACCCTATACCCCATATAATACCCTATAGAATACCCTATACCCAATAGAAAACCCCATATAATACCCTATACCCTATATAATACACTATACCCAATAAAATAACAAATACCCTATAGAATACCCTATACCCAGTAGAATACCCTATACCCTGTATAATACCATATACCCTATATAATACCCTATACACTATATAATACCCTATACCTTATATAATAACCTATACCTTATATAATACCCTATACCCTATATAATAACCTATACCTTATAGAATACCCTATACCCTATATAATATCCTATACCCTATAGAATGCCCTATATCCTATAGAATACCCTATACCATATATAATACCCTAAACCCTATAGAATACCCTATACCCTATAGAATACCCTATACCTTATAGAATACCCTATACCTTATAGAATACCCAATACCCTATAGAATACCCTGTACCCTATACCCTGTAGAATACCCTATACCATATATAATACCTTATACCTTATATAATACCCTAAACCCTATAGAATACCCTATACCTTATAGAATACCCTATACCCTATATAATACCATATACCCTATATAATACCCTTTATCCTATAGTATACGCTATATCCTATAGTATACCCTATACCCTCATAGATATCATCCTAACCAACTTGCCCTCTAAATACACCTCTGCTGTTTTCAACCAAGATCTCAGCGATCACTGCCTCATTGCCTGCATCCGTAATAGGTCAGCGGTCAAACGACCTCCACTCATCACTGTCAAACGCTCCCTGAAACACTTCAGCGAGCAGGCCTTTCTAATCGACGTGGCCCGGGTATCCTGGAAGGATATTGACCTCATCCCTTCAGTAGAGGATGCCTGGTTATTTTTTTTAAATGCCTTCCTCACCGTCTTAAATAAGCATGCCCCATTCAAGAAATTTAGAACCAGGAACAGATATAGCCCTTGGTTCTCTCCAGACCTGACTGCCCTTAACCAACACAAAAACATCCTGTGGCGTTTTGCATTAGCATCGAACAGCCCCCGTGATATGCAACTTTTCAGGGAAGTTAGAAACCAATATACACAGGCAGTTAGAAAAGCCAAGGCTAGCATTTTCAAGCAGAAATTTGCTTCCTGCAACACAAACTCAAAAAACTTCTGGGACACTGTAAAGTCCTTGGAGAATAAGAGCACCTCCTCCCAGCTGCCCACTGAACTGAGGATAGGAAACTCTGTCACCACCGATAAATCCACTATAATTGAGAATTTCAATAAGCATTTTTCTACGGCTGGACATGCTTTCCACCTGGCTACCCCTACCCCGGTCAACAGCACTGCACCCCCCACTGCAACTCACCCAAGCCTTCCCCATTTCTATTCTCCCAAATCCAGTCAGCTGATGTTCTGAAAGAGCTGCAAAATCTGGACCCTTACAAATCAGCCAGGCTAGACAATCTGAACCCTTTCTTTCTAAAATTATCTGTCGAAATTGTTGCAACCCCTATTACTAGCCTGTTCAACCTCTCTTTCGTGTCGTCTGAGATTCCCAAAGATTGGAAAGCAGCTGCGGTCATCCCCCTTTTCAAAGGGGGGGACACTCTTGACCCAAACTGCTACAGACCTATATCTATCCTACCCTGTCTCTCTAAAGTCTTCGAAAGCAAAGTCAACAAACAGATTACCGACCATTTAGAATCCCACCGCACCTTCTCCGCTATGCAATCTGGTTTCAGAGCTGGTCATGGGTGCACCTCAGCCACGCTCAAGGTCCTAAACGATATCTTAACCACCATCGATAAGAAGAAATACTGTGCAGTCGTATTCATTGACCTGGCCAAGGCTTTCGACTCTGTCAATCACCACATCCTCATCGGCAGACTCAACAGCCTTGGTTTCTCAAATGATTGCCTCGCCTGGTTCACCAACTACTTCTCTGATAGAGTTCAGTGTGTCAAATCGGAGGGCCTGTTGTCCGGACCTCTGGCAGTCTCTATGGGGGTGCCACAGGGTTCAATTCTTGGGCTGACTCTCTTCTCTGTATACATCAATGATGTCGCTCTTGCTGCTGGTGAGTCTCTGATCCACCTCTACGCAGACGACACCATTCTGTATACTTCTGGCCCTTCTTTGGACACTGTGTTGACAACCCTCCAGACGAGCTTCAATGCCATACAACTCTCCTTCCATGGCCTCCAACTGCTCTTAAATACAAGTAAAACTAAATGCATGCTCTTCAACCGATCGCTGCCTGCACCTGCCCGCCCGTCAAGCATCACTACTCTGGACGGTTCTGACTTAGAATATGTAGACAACTACAAATACCTAGGTGTCTGGTTAGACTGTAAACTCTCCTTCCAGACTCACATCAAACATCTCCAATCCAAAGTTAAATCTAGAATTGGCTTCCTATTTTGCAACAAAGCATCCTTCACTCATGCTGCCAAACATAGCCTTGTAAAACTGACCATCCTACCGATCCTCGACTTTGGCGATGTCATTTACAAAATACCCTCCAATACCCTACTCAATAAATTGGATGCAGTCTATCACAGTGCCATACGTTTTGTCACCAAAGCCCTATATACTACCCACCACTGCGACCTGTACGCTCTTGTTGGCTGGCCCTCGCTTCATACCCGTCGCTAAACCCACTGGCTCCAGGTCATCTCCAAGACCCTGCTAGGTAAAGTCCCCCCTTATCTCAGCTCGCTGCTCACCATAGCAGCACCCACCTGTAGCACGTGCTACACCAGGTATTTCTCTCTGGTCACCCCCAAAGCCAATTCCTCCTTTGGCCGCCTCTCCTTCCAGTTCTCTGCTGCCAATGACTGGAACGAACTACAAAAATCTCTGAAACTGGAAACACTTATCTCCCTCACTAGCTTTAAGCACCAGCTGTCAGAGCAGCTCACAGATTACTGCACCTATACATAGCCCATCTATAATTTAGCCCAAACAACTACCTCTTCCCCTACTGTATTTATTTATTTATTTATGTATTTATTTTGTTCCTTTGTTGGTGACAGAGTTTCCTATCCTCAGTTCAGTGGGCAGCTGGGAGGAGGTGCTCTTATTCTCCAAGGACTTTACAGTGTCCCAGAAGTTTTTTGAGTTTGTGTTGCAGGAAGCAAATTTCTGCTTGAAAATGCTAGCCTTGGCTTTTCTAACTGCCTGTGTATATTGGTTTCTAACTTCCCTGAAAAGTTGCATATCACGGGGGCTGTTCGATGCTAATGCAAAACGCCACAGGATGTTTTTGTGTTGGTTAAGGGCAGTCAGGTCTGGAGAGAACCAAGGGCTATATCTGTTCCTGGTTCTAAATTTCTTGAATGGGGCATGCTTATTTAAGACGGTGAGGAAGGCATTTAAAAAAAATAACCAGGCATCCTCTACTGAAGGGATGAGGTCAATATCCTTCCAGGATACCCGGGCCACGTCGATTAGAAAGGCCTGCTCGCTGAAGTGTTTCAGGGAGCGTTTGACAGTGATGAGTGGAGGTCGTTTGACCGCTGACCTATTACGGATGCAGGCAATGAGGCAGTGATCGCTGAGATCTTGGTTGAAAACAGCAGAGGTGTATTTAGAGGGCAAGTTGGTTAGGATGATATCTATGAGGGTATAGGGTATACTATAGGATATAGCGTATACTATAGGATAAAGGGTATTATATAGGGTATATGGTATTATATAGGGTATAGGGTATTCTATAAGGTATAGGGTATTCTATAGGGTTTAGGGTATTATATAAGGTATAAGGTATTATATATGGTATAGGGTATTCTACAGGGTATAGGGTACAGGGTATTCTATAGGGTATTGGGTATTCTATAAGGTATAGGGTATTCTATAAGGTATAGGGTATTCTATAGGGTATAGGGTATTCTATAGGGTTTAGGGTATTATATATGGTATAGGGTATTCTATAGGATATAGGGCATTCTATAGGGTATAGGATATTATATAGGGTATAGGGTATTCTATAAGGTATAGGTTATTATATAGGGTATAGGGTATTATATAAGGTATAGGTTATTATATAAGGTATAGGGTATTCTATAAGGTATAGGTTATTATATAGGGTATAGGGTATTATATAGTGTATAGGGTATTATATAGGGTATATGGTATTATACAGGGTATAGGGTATTCTACTGGGTATAGGGTATTCTATAGGGTATTTGTTATTTTATTGGGTATAGTGTATTATATAGGGTATAGGGTATTATATGGGGTTTTCTATTGGGTATAGGGTATTCTATAGGGTATTCTATAGGGTATTATATGGGGTATAGGGTATTCTATAGGGTATTATATAGGGTATTATATAGGGTATAGGGGATTCTATAGGGTATTGGGTATTCTATAAGGTATAGGGTATTCTATAAGGTATAGGGTATTATATAGTGTATAGGGTATTATATAGGGTATAGGGTATTCTATAGGGTATAGGGCATTCTATAGTGTATAGGATATTATATAGGGTATTCTACAGGGTATAGGGTATTCTATAGGGTATTTGTTATTTTATTGGGTATAGTGTATTATATAGGGTATAGGGTATTATATGGGGTTTTCTATAGGGTATAGGGTATTCTATAGGGTATTATATAGTGTATTATATGGGGTATAGGGTATTCCATAGGGTATTATATAGGGTATTATATGGGGTATAGGGTATTCTATAGGGTATTCTATAGGGTATTATATAGGGTATTATATGGGGTATAGGGTATTCTATAGGGTATTATATAGGGTATAGGGGATTCTATAAGGTATTGGGTATTCTATAAGGTATAGGGTATTCTATAAGGTATAGGGTATTATATAGGGTATAGGGTATTCTATAGGGTATAGGGTATTCTATAGGGTATAGGGTATTCTATAGGGTTTAGGGTATTATATATGGTATAGGGTATTCTATAGGATATAGGGCATTCTATAGTGTATAGGATATTATATAGGGTATAGGGTATTCTATAAGGTATAGGTTATTATATAGGGTATTATATAAGGTATAGGTTATTATATAAGGTATAGGGTATTCTATAAGGTATAGGTTATTATATAGGGTATAGGGTATTATATAGTGTATAGGGTATTATATAGGGTATATGGTATTATACAGGGTATAGGGTATTCTACAGGGTATAGGGTATTCTATAGGGTATTTGTTATTTTATTGGGTATAGTTTATTATATAGGGTATAGGGTATTATATGGGGTTTTCTATAGGGTTTTCTATAGGGTATTATATGGGGTATAGGGTATTCTATAAGGTGTGGGTATTATATAGGGTGTTATATAGGGTATTCTATAAGTTATTGGGTGTTATATAGGGTATTATATGGGGTATTATATAGGGTATAGGGTATTCTATAGGGTATTCTATGTGGTATTCTATAGGGTATAGGGAATTATATAGAGTATATGGTTTTATATAGGGTATAGGGTATTTTATAGGGTATAGGGTATTCTATAGGGTAAAGGGTATTCTATAGGGTATAGGGTATTATATTGGGTACAGGGTATTCTATAGGGTAAAGGGTATTATATAGGGTAAAGTGTATTATATAGGGTATAGGGTATTCTATAGGGTAAAGTGTATTATATAGGGTAAAGGGTATTTAATAGGGTAAAGGGTATTCTATAGGGTATAGGGTATTCTATAGGGTAAAGGGTATTATATAGGGTATAGGGCGGGTTTTCCCAAACTGGGGTACGCGCAATGCCGTCGGGGGTACGCCAAATAAAAATGTGATTTACATAAGAAAATTTAAATAATAATAAAAATATTCACAATTTCAAACAGTCCATTTATATTTTCCAACGGGGCTATACATCTGGGTGAGGTTTTTTTCTCACCTGAGTAGCCTCGTTTCACGCCAAAAATACAATGAAACCATCTAGTGTTCAGCGAAATAACAACACAATGTCAAATACAGGTAGCCTAGTAAAATAATTAACATCCAATCACATTAACGCTTTCGCGGGAATTCCACTAACAGTCCGTATGTAGCCAAACATCGCTGCTGCTCATTCCATTTGCTCGAAAATTGATAAATGGTTAAAAAAAGAAAGACCCGCATCCATAGAGACACATACCAGCTCTACTGGTAGTACTGCTACTACTAGCAGTACTACACCTGCACCTGTCGACAACACAAGTTGTTCTGCTTCCACGAGCACATCCAATGCTAGCATCATTAATTCTACATTTGATGTTAGCCCAGCTAGCATGGACACTGACCGTTGTGAATCTGATAGTGACAGTTGTGAATCTGATGCAGCCAAAGCGCTACTGCCCCCTTACCCGTGAACAACAGACAGGGACGTTGGACCATTGAAGAGGCGCAAATATGATGAGAACTACATTGATTTGGAGTTCACTTATATTGGGCTTAGTGCCTTTCCTCAGCCACAGTGTGTTGAATGTGCAAAAGTACCATCTCACAACTCGATGAAACCTTCACTCTTGTGCAGACATTTAGAAACAAAACATGACAGTTTGAAAAACAAGCCACGGGAGTTTACAGGGAGTCTCTAACTATATTCAATGTGCGGGACAAAACTGAGGCTATGATTAGGAAGTTGGAGCTCTTCTCTGTCTGCATTAACAAGGACAACACACAGGTCTTTCCATCATTGTATGATTTTTTTTGTGTGCAAACTAACTCAAGCTTACAGACAATGTCAAATGTGATATAGCGAAGCACCTGAGTGAGTAGGTGTGCAATTACACAGGTACTTTCCTGAAACGAATGACACAAACAACTGGATTCATTAACCCTTTCATGCCCTGCCTCCAGTCCACTTACCTATATCTGAACAAGAGAGTCTCATTGAAATTGCAACAAGTGGTTCTGTGAAAATTGAATTTAATCAGAAGCCACTGCCAGATTTCTGGATTGGGCTGCGCTCAGAGTATCCTACCATTGGCAAATCGTGCTGTTAAGACACTGATGCCCTTTGCAACCACGTACCTATGTGAGAGTGGATTCTCGGCCCACACTAGCATGAAAACAAAATACAGGCACAGACTGTGTGGAAAATAATTTAAGACGGAGACTCTCTCCAATACAACCCAACATTGCAGAGTTATGTGCATCCTTTCAAGCACACCCTTCTCATTAACCTGTGGTGAGTTATTCACAATTTTCGATGATCAAGATGGCTAAATAAAGAGCAAAATTATTGATTATTATTATTTGTGCCCTGGTCCTATAAGAGCTCTTTGAGCTCTCACTTCCCACGATCCGGGTTATGACAAAAACTCACACTCATTCTTATGTTTAATAAATGTATTGTGTGTGTGTGACAGGCTTACAATGAAGGTAAATAACAACATTTGAGAGTGCGCTGACCCCGGCGCTAGAGGGGATACACAGCTGGAGGTTAAATGTTTGAAGGAGTACAGGACTATAAAAGGTTTGGAAATCACTGATATAGGGTATTCTACACGGCAGGGTTTCCCAAACTCTGTCCTCGGGACCCCAAGCGGTGCACATCTTGTTTATTTGCCCTAGCACTACACAGCTGATTGAAATAATCAACTAATCATCAAGCTTTGATTATTTTAAAAATCTGTGTAGTGACAGGGCTCAAAAACAAATTGTGCACCCCTTGGTGGTCCCGAGGACAGAGTTTGGGAAAAGCTGCTACAGGGTGTTTAGGCCAGGGCTATTAACCTCTGATCCTACGAGGTCCAGAGCCTGCTGCTTTTCTGTTCTACCTGATCATTAATTACACCCACCTGGTGTCCCAGGTCTAAATCGGTGACTGATTAAGGGGAAGGAAGCTTATTCTGGCTGGCTAACAATAGACACCACTAGACAGGAGAAAATACTCTCTAGGCTTCTGTATGCCAGGTACAGCCTACTACCATAAATAGCTTTGCTCTGTTGCCATTTTGGTTGGGGTTTGAGTTTCTGTCTTGGCTGGAGATACCCACGATAAAGTCAGACTTTTAATAATAATAATAGCAACTCAGACTATTCTGTGGAGGTTGGATGTATTTGGATCAAGTACAACATAATTTCCTTGGGTATAACATAACATGCATTTGGATGATCAAAGGCTTACTGTGTGTGCAGGTGTGGGTTTAGAGAGGACGTCATTACTTTACATACATGACCTCTTTCCCTTGATCGACCCCATTCTCATCTCTCTCTGTCTCTCTCTGTCTCTCTCTCTCTATCTGTCCCCTTCTCATCTCTCTGTCTCCCTCTACACAAGCTGGCCACTAAATACCGAGTCCAGGGCCTTCAGCAGGGGGTCACCCAGTACGACTCAGAACCTGGCCAGCTCCTCTGGACACGCGGTGGAATGGTACTGTACTGTTTATTTATTTTTATCTCACGTTTATTTAACCATGAAGTCCCATTGAGGTCAGAGGACGTCTCCCTTGGGAAAAGGTAACCTCCCTCTTTATGTTGTAATATAATGTATATGTTGTGGTTATATGAATGGAGGTCGGGGTGTCGTCTGATATAGTTTGGTGAACTCTGTAAATATTTATTTTTTTAACTACTTGGAATAACGTTTCCAGCTGAAGTCTATACATTATGAAGTCCATACATTAGTCTTTACAATAAATATTGCATTCATTAAAGGCCCAATGCAGTCCAAAACCATTTTGGAATAATACTGTGAAATTGTGAAAATTATGATATGACCTTTTAGTGTAAGAGCTATTTGAAAAGACTGCCTGAAATGTCCCCCTGTTTTAGTGGGTCATCACCAGGCGGTAAATTAGTAATTTGACCAATAAGAAAGAGTTCCAAACCGCTCTGCCAATAACAGCTAGTTTTCAGTTTTCCCCTCCCCATTGAGACCACACTCAGACAGTCTTTGCAAAATTCTTCCTTGAGAAACTGCTTTTCGCTAAGAAGATATATATTTTTTTTTTACCATTTTAATTGAAAACAATCACAGTAATATAATTAATTGTTACCCAGTAATGATTTGATATTGAGATAAAAACACTGCATTGGACCTTTAACAATTAGTTAAACTAGTAAAACATGGACTGGACAATAATAACGTTGACAACATTGCAGGTATGCCCTTCAGACTGGAGAAGTGGCCCTGAGGGACACCTGTCTGCAGTATCTGTCCTGGAACCTGTCCTCCGTACTGCAGAGTGAGGAGTGGACCACCGTCAGCATCGACCTGCTGATGAGCCTGCTGCAGCGTTTAGAACTCATCTCGCAGGTACAGTAGGCCTACTCCTTGGTAGCCTGATTGCAGATCTGTTTGCACTGTCTGGCCGACTCCTTGTCAATAATTGTCACATAATTGTCTGCCTCATCCCAGCTCTGTTTTATGGCAATACAGCACAAACAGATATGGGAGCAGGCTAACTCCTGTGTATTACTCCATCTTATGATCATGTACAGAACTATTGAACAATTTTGAACTTGTATGTGTGTCTTTGCAATGTGTATACTGCATTTATTTAGTTACTTTTATTTCTTATTCTTATTCTTTTGTTAAAACTGTATTGTTGGTTTAAGGGCTTGTAAGTAAGCATTTCACTGTAAGATCTACACCTGTTGTATTCGGCGCATGTGACTAATAACATTTGATTTGATTTGATTTATGTACTCCTGGCTGCAAAATGAATTTCCCTGATCTGAAGGAACAATAAAGTTCTAAAATGTGACTTTGAATTTCAGAGTGAGATGGAGCTGTTCACGGCGCTGGAGGCCTGGATCAACCAGAACGAGCCGGATTCTCTAACAGCGGAGAATGCTCTCAGAGCCGTCCGTTACGGCATGATGCTCCCGTGGGAGCTCTTCCGGCTGCAGACCCTGTCTCCTCTCCTGGCCCGCTACCAGGAGTCGGTCCGTGGCCTCCTCTACCATCCCACCAGTTCCACTCTGCCTCCCCCCTCCACATGGCAAAGTACTTTGACGTGAACTGTAGTCTCTTCATGCCCAGGAACTACCTCTCCACAGCCTGGGGGAGTCCTTGGGTCATCAACAACCCCACCAGCTTCCAGATGCATGCTGGGTCCCAGCAGCCATGATGTCAACAAGAGGGTAACCTGGAATGCCCTGTTCTCGCCCCGTTGGTTACCCCCAGTATGAGGACCATACACTCTGAACAGAGCTACATGCAGCTGACACAAGTCGACGGAGGGCGGCCGCACATCATTATTACCCCCGCTACATCGAGTGCAGACTTCGCCGGGGTGAGTTTCCAGAAGATGGTGGTGGTGATGAAAAGGCAGCAGGGGAACATGGTGGTGAGACATGTTTATAACTTCCACCAGAGCACAGAGGAAACTGGGGACTTCCTGGTGGAAGCCAATCTGCACTGCAAGATGTCTGAGTACCTGGTTGATGGTTCCCTCCATCTACACATCGTGGTCAAGCCGCTCTACCAGACCCTCATCTCTAGCAAGAAATGACCCCCTTCACTCTTTCTATACATCCCAATTCTGTATCATTCTGCCCTAAGTGTGCACTTGTTCACTTCCCTTCATTCATGTGGAGGAGTGCATGAGTGCACACTTCGGGAGAAATTAGCCTCCTCCATTTTCGTACATGCAGTGACACAATGTAAGCCAAGCACTGTCCTCTTTAAACATCACACTCATATCACATAATACACAAAGTCAAGGGAGAACCAACTAGCCAACCAACCCCATCATGTCTGCAACCAGCCAACCCCATCATGTCTGCATTCAACCAACCAGCCAACTAGCCAGCCAGCCAGCCACCTAGCCAACCAACCTAATCATGTCTGCAACCAACCAGCCGACCTACCAGCCAACCAACCAACCAACGAGCCAGCCAGCCAACCAACCAACCAACGAGCCAGCCAGCTAGCCAGCCACCCAACCAACCCCATCATGTCTGTAACCAACTAACCAACCCCATCATGTCTGCAACCAACCAACCCCATCATGTCTGTAACCAACCAACACACCAACCAACCCTATCATGTCTGCAACCAACCAACCCTATCATGTCTGCAACCAACCAACCCCATCATGTCTGCAACTAACCAACCCCATCATGTCTGCAACCAACCAACCAACCAACCAACCACATAATGTCTGCAACCAACCAACCAACCAACCAACCAAATCATGTCAGCAACCAACCAACCAACCCCATCATGTCTGCAACCAACCGACCCCATAATGTCTGCAACCAACCAACCCCATCATATCTGTAACCAACCAACCCTATCATGTCTGCAACCAACCAACCAACCAACCCCATCATGTCAGCAACCAACCAACCCTATCATGTCTGCAACCAACCAACCAACCAACCAACCAACCAACCCCATCATGTCTGCAACCAACCAACCCCATCATGACTGCAACCAACCAACCAACCAACCAACCAACCAACCAACCAACCAACCCACCCCATAATGTCTGCAACCAACCAACCCCATCATGTCTGCAACCAACCCCATCATGTCTGCAACCAACCAACCCCATCATGTCTGTAACCAACCAACCCTATCATGTCTACAACCAACCAACCCCATCATGTCTGCAACCAACCAACCCTATCATGTCTGCAACCAACCAACCAACCAACGAAATCATGTCTGCAACCAACCAACCCCATCATGTCTGCAACCAACCAACCCCATCATGTCTGCAACCAACCAACCAACCCCATCATGTCTGCAACCAACCAACCAACCCCATAATGTCTGCAACCAACCAAATCATATCTGTAACCAACCAACCCTATCATGTCAGCAACCAACCAACCCCATCATGTCTGCAACCAACCAACCAACCCCATCATGTCTGCAACCAACCAACCAACCAACCAACCCGTAATGTCAGCAACCAACCAACCAACCCCATCATGTCTGCAACCAACCAACCAACCCCATCATGTCTGCAACCAACCAACCAACCAACCCCATAATGTCAGCAACCAACCAACCAACCCCATCATGTCTGCAACCAACCAACCAACCAACCCCATCATGTCTGCAACCAACCAACACCATCATGTCTGCAACCAACCAACCAAACAACCAACCCCATAATGTCAGCAACCAACCAACCCTATCATGTCTGCAACCAACCAACCAACCCCATCATGTCTGCAACCAACCAACCCCATCATGTCTGCAACCAGCCAACCCCATCATGTCTGCAACCAACCAACCAACCCCATAATGTCTGCAACCAACCAACCAACCCCATCATGTCTGCAACCAACCAACCAACCAACCCACCCAGTCATGGCTGCAACCAACCAGCCAACCAACCAAATCATGTCTGCAACCAACCAACCCCATCATGTCTGCAACCAACCAACCAACCCCATCATGTCTGCAACCAACCAACCAACCCCATAATGTCTGCAACCAACCAACCCCATCATATCTGTAACCAACCAACCAACCCTATCATGTCAGCAACCAACCAACCCCATCATGTCTGCAACCAACCAACCAACCCCATCATGTCTGCAACCAACCAACCAACCCCGTAATGTCAGCAACCAACCAACCAACCCCATCATGTCTGCAACCAACCAACCAACCCCATCATGTCTGCAACCAACCAACCAACCAACCCCATAATGTCAGCAACCAACCAACCAACCCCATCATGTCTGCAACCAACCAACCAACCAACCAACCAACCCCATCATGTCTGCAACCAACCAACACCATCATGTCTGCAACCAACCAACCAAACAACCAACCCCATAATGTCAGCAACCAACCAACCCTATCATGTCTGCAACCAACCAACCAACCAACCCCATCATGTCTGCAACCAACCAACCCCATCATGTCTGCAACCAGCCAACCCCATCATGTCTGCAACCAACCAACCAACCCCATCATGTCTGCAACCAACCAACCAACCAACCCCATAATGTCAGCAACCAACCAACCAACCCCATCATGTCTGCAACCAACCAACCAACCCCATCATGTCTGCAACCAACCAACACCATCATGTCTGCAACCAACCAACCAAACAACCAACCCCATAATGTCAGCAACCAACCAACCCTATCATGTCTGCAACCAACCAACCAACCAACCCCATCATGTCTGCAACCAACCAACCCCATCATGTCTGCAACCAGCCAACCCCATCATGTCTGCAACCAACCAACCAACCAACCAACCCCATAATGTCAGCAACCAACCAACCAACCCCATCATGTCTGCAACCAACCAACCAACCCCATCATGTCTGCAACCAACCAACACCATCATGTCTGCAACCAACCAACCAAACAACCAACACCATCATGTCTGCAACCAACCAACACCATCATGTCTGCAACCAACCAACACCATAATGTCAGCAACCAACCAACCCTATCATGTCTGCAACCAACCAACCAACCAACCAACCCACCCAGTCATGGCTGCAACCAACCAGCCAACCAACCAAATCATGTCTGCAACCAACCAACCAACCCCATCATGTCTGCAACCAACCAACCAACCAACCAACCCACCCAGTCATGGCTGCAACCAACCAGCCAACCAACCAAATCATGTCTGCAACCAACCAACCCCATCATGTCTGCAACCAACCAACCAACCCCATCATGTCTGCAACCAACCAACCAACCCCATAATGTCTGCAACCAACCAACCCCATCATATCTGTAACCAACCAACCAACCCTATCATGTCAGCAACCAACCAACCCCATCATGTCTGCAACCAACCAACCAACCCCATCATGTCTGCAACCAACCAACCAACCCCGTAATGTCAGCAACCAACCAACCAACCCCATCATGTCTGCAACCAACCAACCAACCCCATCATGTCTGCAACCAACCAACCAACCAACCAACCCCATAATGTCAGCAACCAACCAACCAACCCCATCATGTCTGCAACCAACCAACCAACCAACCAACCAACCAACCCCATCATGTCTGCAACCAACCAACACCATCATGTCTGCAACCAACCAACCAAACAACCAACCCCATAATGTCAGCAACCAACCAACCCTATCATGTCTGCAACCAACCAACCCTATCATGTCTGCAACCAACCAACCCCATCATGTCTGCAACCAGCCAACCCCATCATGTCTGCAACCAACCAACCAAGCCCATAATGTCTGCAACCAACCAACCCCATCATGTCTGCAACCAACCAACCAACCCACCCCATCATGTCTGCAACCAACCAACCCCATCATGTCTGCAACCAACCAACCCCATCATGTCTGCAACCAGCCAACCCCATCATGTCTGCAACCAACCAACCAAGCCCATAATGTCTGCAACCAACCAACCCCATCATGTCTGCAACCAACCAACCAACCCACCCCATCATGTCTGCAACCAACCAACACCATCATGTCTGCAACCAACCAACCAAACAACCAACCCCATAATGTCAGCAACCAACCAACCCTATCATGTCTGCAACCAACCAACCCCATCATGTCTGCAACCAACCAACCAACCCCATCATATCTGCAACCATCCAACCCCATCATGTCTGCAACCAACCAACCAACCCCATAATGTCTGCAACCAACCAACCAACCCCATTATGTCTGCAACCAACCAACCAACCAACCCACCCAGTCATGGCTGCAACCAACCAGCCAACCAACCAACCGGCCAACCAACCCCATCATGTCTGCAACCAACCAACCCCATCATGTCTGCAACCAGCCAACCCAATCATGTCTGCAACCAACCAACCCCATCATGTCTGCAACCAGCCAACCCCATCATGTCTACAACCAACCAACCCCATAATGTCTGCAACCAACCTACCAACCAACCAACCAACCCCATCATGTCTGCAACCAACCAACCAACCAACCCACCCAGTCATGGCTGCAACCAACCAACCAACCAACCAACTGGCCAACCAACCAACCCCATCATGTCAGCAACCAACCAACCAACCAACCAAATCATGTCTGCAACCAACCAACCCCATCATGTCTGCAACCAACCAACCCCATCATGTCTGCAACCAACCAACCCCATCATGTCTGCAACCAACCAACCCCATCATGTCTGCAACCAACCAACCCCATCATGTCTGCAACCAACCAACCCCATCATGTCTGCAACCAACCAACCAACCAACCCCATCATGTCTGCAACCAACCAACCAACCCCATCATGTCTGCAACCAACCAACCCCATAATGTCTGCAACCAACCAACCCCATCATATCTGTAACCACCCAACCAACCCTATCATGTCAGCAACCAACCAACCCCATCATGTCTGCAACCAACCAACCAACCCCGTAATGTCAGCAACCAACCAACCAACCCCATCATGTCTGCAACCAACCAACCCCATCATATCTGTAACCAACCAACCCTATCATGTCAGCAACCAACCAACCCCATCATGTCTGCAACCAACCAACCAACCCCATCATGTCTGCAACCAACCAACCAACCCCGTAATGTCAGCAACCAACCAACCAACCCCATCATGTCTGCAACCAACCAACCAACCCCATAATGTCTGCAACCAACCAACCCCATCATGTCTGCAACCAACCAACCAACCCCATCATGTCTGCAACCAACCAACCCCATCATGTCTGCAACCAAAAACCTACACTCGATCCCTCCGATGTCAACAACTACAGACCAGTATCCCTTCTTTCTTTTCTCTCCAAAACTCTTGAACGTGCCGTCCTTGGCCAGCTCTCCTGCTATCTCTCTCAGAATGACCTTCTTGATCCTAATCAGTCAGGTTTCAAGACTGGGCATTCAACTGAGACTGCTCTTCTCTGTGTCACGGAGGCTCTCCGCACTGCTAAAGCTAACTCTCTCTCCTCTGCTCTCATCCTTCTAGACCTATCTGCTGCCTTTGATACTGTGAACAATCAGATCCTCCTCTCCACCCTCTCCGAGTTGGGCATCTCCGGCGCGGCCCACGCTTGGATTGCGTCCTACCTGACAGGTCGCTCCTACCAGGTGGCGTGGCGAGAATCTGTCTCCGCACCATGCGCTCTCACCACTGGTGTCCCCCAGGGCTCTGTTCTAGGCCCTCTCCTATTCTCGCTATACACCAAGTCACTTGGCTCTGTCATATCCTCACATGGTCTCTCCTATCATTGCTATGCAGACGACACACAATTAATCTTCTCCTTTCCCCCTTCTGATAACCAGGCGGCGAATCGCATCTCTGCATGTCTGTCAGACATATCAGTGTGGATGACGGATCACCAGCTCAAGCTGAACCTCGGCAAGATGGAGCTGCTCTTCCTCCCGGGGAAGGACTGCCCGTTCCATGATCTCGCCATCACGGTTGACAACTCCCTTGTGTCCTCCTCCCAGAGTGCTAAGAACCTTGGCGTGATCCTGGACAACACCCTGTCGTTCTCCACTAACATCAAGGCGGTGACCCGATCCTGTAGGTTCATGCTCTACAACATTCGCAGAGTACGACCCTGCCTCACACAGGAAGCGGCGCAGGTCCTAATCCAGGCACTTGTCATCTCCCGTCTGGATTACTGCAACTCGCTGTTGGCTGGGCTCCCTGCCTGTGCCATTAAACCCCTACAACTCATCCAGAACGCCGCAGCCCGTCTGGTGTTCAACCTTCCCAAGTTCTCTCACGTCACCCCGCTCCTCCGCTCTCTCCACTGGCTTCCAGTTGAAGCTCGCATCCGCTACAAGACCATGGTGATTGCCTACGGAGCTGTGAAGGGAACGGTACCTCCATACCTTCAGGCTCTGATCAGGCCCTACACCCAAACAAGGGCACTGCGTTCATCCACCACTGGCCTGCTGGCCCCCCTACCTCTGAGGAAGCACAGTTCCCGCTCAGCCCAGTCAAAACTGTTCGCTGCTCTGGCACCCCAATGGTGGAACAAGCTCCCTCACGACGCCAGGACAGCGGAGTCAATCACCACCTTCCGGAGACACCTGAAACCCCACCTCTTTAAGGAATACCTAGGATAGGATAAAGTAATCCTTCTAACCCCCCCCCCCCTTAAAAGATTTAGATGCACTATTGTAAAGTGGTTGTTCCACTGGATATCATAAGGTGAATGCACCATTTTGTAAGTCGCTCTGGATAAGAGCGTCTGCTAAATGACTTAAATGTAAATGTAAATGTCTGCAACCAACCAAATGATGTCTGCAACCAACCAACCAACCAACCCCATAATGTCAGCAACCAACCAACCAACCCCATCATGTCTGCAACCAACCAACCGACCAACCCCATCATGTCTGCAACCAACCAACCAACCGACCAACCAACCAACCCCATCATGTCTGCAACCAACCAACACCATCATGTCTGCAACCAACCAACCAAACAACCAACCCCATAATGTCAGCAACCAACCAACCCTATCATGTCTGCAACCAACTAACCAACCAACTAACCAACCCCATCATGTCTGCAACCAACCAACACCATCATGTCTGCAACCAGCCAACCCCATCATGTCTGCAACCAGCCAACCCCATAATGTCTGCAACCAATCAACCAACCAACCAACCCCATAATGTCAGCAACCAACCAACCAACCCCATCATGTCTGCAACCAACCAACCAACCCCATCATGTCTGCAACCAACCAACCAACCAACCCCATCATGTCTGCAACCAACCAACACCATCATGTCTGCAACCAACCAACCAAACAACCAACCCCATCATGTCTGCAACCAACCAACCAACCCCATCATGTCTGCAACCAACCAAACCCATCATGTCTGCAACCAGCCAACCCCATCATGTCTGCAACCAACCAACCAACCAACCCCATAATGTCTGCAACCAACCAACCAACCAACCTACCCAGTCATGGCTGCAACCAACCAGCCAACCAACCAACCGGCCAACCAACCAACCCCATCATGTCAGCAACCAACCAACCAACCCCATCATGTCAGCAACGAACAAACCAACCAACCCCATCATGTCAGCAACCAACCAACCAACCCCATCATGTCAGCAACGAACAAACCAACCAACCCCATCATGTCAGCAACCAACCAACCAATGCTATCATATCTGCAACCAACCACCACCAACCAACCAACCAACCAACCAACCAACCAACCAACCACACAACCAACCCCATCATGTCAGCAACGAACCAACCAACCAACCCCATCATGTCAGCAACCAACCAACCAACGCTATCATATCTGCAACCAACCAACCAACCAACCACCCAACCAACCCCATCATATCTGCAACCAACCAACCAACCAACCAACCAAGTCATGGCTGCAACCAACCGGCCAACCACATCATGGCTGCAACCAACCAGCCAGCCAGCCAGCCAGCCAGCCAATCGGCCAACCACATCATGTCTGCAACCAACCAACCAACCAACCAACCCCATCATGTCTGCAACCAACCAACCCCATCATGTCTGCAACCAACCAACCAACCAACCCCATCATGTCTGCAACCAACCAACCAGCCAACCCAGTCATGGCTGCAAC
The DNA here is from genome assembly GCF_965601325.2 of Salmo salar. NCBI lineage: Eukaryota > Metazoa > Chordata > Actinopteri > Salmoniformes > Salmonidae > Salmo > Salmo salar. Next base: position 34,742,875 of record NC_138318.1, read on the forward strand.
CAACCAACCAGCCAGCCAACCAACCAACCAGCCAGCCAGCCAGCCAACCAACTGGCCAACCACATCATGGCTGCAACCAGCTAACCAACCAACCAGCCAGCCAACCAACTGGCCAACCCCATCATGTCTGCCACCAACCAACCAACCAACCAACCAACCAACCAACCAACCGGCCAACCACATCATGTCTGCCACCAACCAACCAACCAACCAACCAACCAACCAACCAACCAACCAACCAACCAACCAACCAACCAACCGGCCAACCACATCATGGCTGCAACCAACCAGCCAACCAGCCAGCCAGCCAACCAACCAACCAGCCATCCAACCCATCATGTCTGCCACCAACCAACCAACCAACCAACCAACCAACCAACCAACCAACCAGCCAATTGGCCAACCACATCATGGCTGCAACCAACCAGCCAGCCAAACAACCAACCAACCAGCCAGCCAACCAACCAGCCAGCCAGCCAACCAACCAACCAACCAGCCATCCAACCGCATCATGTCTGCCACCAACCAACCAACCAACCAACCAAACGGCCAACCACATCATGGCTGCAACCAACCAGCCAGCCAACCAACCAACTGCCACCAACCAGCCAGCCAACCAACTGCCACCAACCAGCCAGCCAAACAACCAACCAACCAACCAACTGCCTCCAACCAGCCAGCCAGCCAACCAACCCCATCATGTCTGCAACCAACCTGCCAACCAGCCAGCCAACCAACCAACCGGCAACCAACCAGCCAACCAACCGGCCAATCAACCAGCCAACCCCATTATGTCTGCAACCAACCTGCCAGCCAACCAACCAACCAACCAATCCCATCACGTCTGCAACCAACCAGCATGTCTGCAATGTATGGAATAAATGGATAGCAGACAATACCTGTTTGATGTTTGATAACATTTTGTACAGTATGTATATTCAAGATCAATATGACTTACAAGCTTTGCTTTAGCGATGTTTCAAAAGCTATTTCTCTGTGCTATTATACCCAAAAGGAGGAGGTTGATAATATCTGTTTCCTCTTCATTGACATTACCGTTGATGATATCTCTTGCTTGCAGTACTATTCAGTAAAGCAAAGTTATTCCAGGACAGATTGACTGTGTTTGTGTTTCCAATATTTAAGAGTGATGTATTACAAGTAGCCTATGCCTATTGTTATTGATTATGTCGGCATATGAGTGCAAACAAAAGTGGAACTTCAAGTTTCATTTCATGTAAATCATAATACACTTGAAATGAATATGTTGTATTTAGCCTACAAGAAAACATGCGGATCATTGATCACACATAGCCGTACTCAGATACTGTAATAAAGTAATACAATACTGTAATACAGTACGCACAACTACAGTATGGACTACAGTTCCCACCATCCTTTACGCCCAAGCAGGAAGAACGTTCGTAATATAGGCCAATGCCACTCACTCTCTGATCCAAGTTAGGAGCTTTCAGCTGCCAGCCGTGGCCCATTATGTAAGTGCCGCTGAGAATTATTTGCAGTGCCATTGCAAAACGACCCGTTTCCTGACCGTTTTGCAAGGTGTGCAATTGTAATATTGCTCTTTGCACGGACACACACGGTTCAGACGCAAAAAGGCTCCAAGTGCATGAAGATCGCGGCTTGTATTCTGCATCCTTGTTGCAAAGCAAGCCGCTGAAGCAAGCTTCGGTGCGAGTGCGATGGAGGGAGGGAGTGAGAAAGAAGGCAAAGTCTCTAGTGCATCCCCTCCCCCCCATCAAAGCAAAGGGGAAATGTCTCAGCCAAAGGGAGGTAAGACTATATTACATGCGATCTGTGCAAAACGACTGAAATGCAATTAGTTATGCATTGTCTGCAATGTGCATTGCTACAAGTTGAATATCGTCAATGCATGTTAAAGTTTATGCGGTAAAAGGGTCAGTTGCATTTCCTGTTTAGATCTTCCCCTTTGCAGAGTTCCTGGTAAAACGAGTCTGTCTGTCTGTCTACTCTCAGCATATAATAGCTAGATGCTTTTTGCTCATGTTGGTGGTATTTGCAGTCCTCTTGTACCAGGGATGTTATAACCTAATTAAAGCTGTCACATAGTCAGCAACTCCCTGCAGACATATTGCAACGCCTTTTATATAAAGCATGTACGGTCACATGCACATTTCGACGAGATGTTGCCTTTGCAAGGTAATGAATCAAATGCATTTATTGCAGTGTATCGAGTAACTGTAAACTTTACTATTACAGTACGTGCGTTGTAAACGGGGAGTCAGGGGGCACGATTACAATGTGACAACATGCAGCTTTCAATTGGTTAAGTTCAGTTCAAACTGCTCAGGATAATCACACTGAACTTCTTCTGACAATTTTATTAAATGCAGTTTTATTTTCACTGTTAGTGGTGCATAATGGAAATTATTGGGACGCCTATAGACCTAGGTAGACATTTTATAAAAAGCTAAATATAGATTTGCTGTATTTAAGTCTACTGTATTGAGGTGAACAGTTCAAGAAACAGGGCAGTAGGCTATTTAAAATACGAGTCTCCAAGCAAAACATCCCTGCCACATTCACCAAGTAAAAGCTCAGACACAGGTAGGATTGCCAAACGGTTACCTGCTGACAGTACTTAGTGCCTGCAGTCAATCTCTAGTGTTCACACAGCAAAGACCTTGGAAGTTGTCAGCCACTCAGCCTGGTTAAAATTCTACTAAGCAGAAGATGGCAGAGTTTTTTGTTTTGTTTTATTTGGCAATGCATAGCTGTGTGTATTGCTTATGGTCTAGATTGCAAGCTATCTGCTCAAATGTTGCTATTTTGTAGAAAACCCTTGTTGATACTAGCCAGATGGCCACAGGTGTATAACTATCTAGCAAGATGACGAAGAAAACGATTTAATTCACTCGCCATAATCCCATACTGCCAGTCCAGCCCATAATCAAATGTTTAGCTAGCTAACGTTAGCATATTCGCTAGCTAAGGCCACTGCACTAACTCAGCAGCTGTTACATGGATGCTAGCTAATCCATTGTGATTTAATTATAATGTCAATACCTGCTACAGTGGTTAGCTAGCTTGGAGGAAGTATTCAGTGCATTGCGTCTGCACTAAGCTAGCTACTATCCCATAGCCCACATTGCATATGAAGTCTGACTGGCTCATCTATGGATGTACGGAGAAAATGCCCTCTTTTTCCTTTTTTTGGCTCCCCCATGTGGGGGGTTCGTGCTCTCTAATTGGCTCAAAGTCAAGTTGTTGGCTACTGATGAGCATTGCGATTCTACAAGTATAATCAGTAGGTTCGTGGCTACCGGGTCGGCACGCAGCAGGTACAGCTTCTGTGCTAGCAAGAGAAAGAACAGCTTGCCACTGTATTACGTGTCTGTCGACAGTCAGATTCTCATTTGTTTCTTGCTTAAGTTTCTCTCAAGGTGGACCACTGAACAAGAAGACTAGACCTAGAGACAATCTCTATAACCCTCTGGAATGTATTGCTATTGATCTCCGTTGTGCTTGATTAATTAATCAATTAAGGTCACTGATCAATTAGAAACTCCCCTCACCTGGTTGTCTTGGTCTTAATTGGACACACAGTGACAAAAAAACACAAGTCACTCGTCTCGTACCTCCATGGAATGAGTTTTGACACCCCTGATGAATATTTTCAGAGAGTATTTTCAGCGTTTTCACAACATGGGCCTAATTGTCCTGTTACTCCGATCCATCTAAACTCATTCATTGGATGATTCCTTTCCACTTTCCACCTAGACAGTGGAGTTCTTAACTAATCAGTGGCCTTACTTGATCAATGAAGAACAAAGGGAGAAGTGAAAATCCGCAGACACTCAGCCCAACCATCTGCAATTGGAATGGTGTAAAGGATGCACATGTCCCATAGCTGCAGTCCTCTGCACTTAGTGGACCCTACTGCATTCCTAAGGCCAAGGCAAACATCTATTTTAACACATCATCAAGGAGAAACATGCGTATGATTTGCATAGCCAGGAGGGCTATTATTGGGTGTGTCCCAAATGACACCCATATTCCCTGAATAGTGCACTACTTTTGACCTAAGCCCAACGGGTGCTGGTCTAAAGTAGTGCACTACATAGGGAATAGGGTGTCATTTGGAACGCATCCAACTACTTTGTGAGGTCGTCTAGTATGGGCTCTCCAATTGCAGATGGTTGGTTTTCACATTCCGAGGCTCAGGTTAGATTATTGCGTAACTAACAGGTTACACACCTGTTTTGTTGAAGTAAATGTTTTGTCTGTAATCCCCCACCAAACACACACACACACGTGAATGTACAGACGACACATGACGGTGTGTTTAGCAACCAAGCCGATGCGTGCGCATCTTCGGCGCAAAACGGACAGGGTTGGCTTAGAATCATGGGGTTATTGACAACATATAAAGTATATTTAGTCTCCAATGTTTCTTGAAAACTTAAATACATTTGCACAATAAGCACTTGTTGTCGCTCAAATACGTCATTACAGTTATTAGTTACTTAGCTATCGAATTTTTCCCATATTGTCAGACTTGGTATGAATCAAAACGCCTAAAAACACTTAAATAAAACTAGCTGAAACAAGCCACCTACGAACCCCCACCATAGTAGCTTCTTGTCTTTGTTTCTAGCTATCTGGCCATCCAGAATCACAACAACACACAGCTTTCTACACCTGCACACGCACAGCACACACTCTGGCTGGCTGTGCAGGATATGACCAGCTAGTGGCTCGCCCCTGATTGGCAGCAATGTTTACCTTTACCTGTGGGCTTCTGTCAATACAGGTGAAACGTCAACCTCCCCACACACACACTGGTGTTGCAGCTAATGATTAGGTGGACGCTTTCGATGTGGTTAATACAAAGCCATATTTTAATTTATGGACTCGGCTGGTTTGGAACTTTTATGTGATATTAAGACGGAACACTGTGTTCACACTTTTTTGTTTAATCTGTGCAAAATAAAATGCCTGCAAAACAGTTTCCATTGAGTATTTCCATTGTTAGAAATGCTGCACACCAGACGTTGTAGTGTGAGCATGCCTTGCAGATACATATGTTCTTTTCTTTAGTAAGGACTCTGGAAAAGCATTAAAAAAATAAATAAACTCAAATGCTGTGATAGCAAATGCCAAAGAATTGATCAAGAATTTAGATATTCTGCAAATGATACTGGCTCCTGCTCTAATTGTTGTGCAAGATAAGTGCATGCGAGTGTCAGGCCTAGGCTAGGATGGGTTTACAAAAGGGGGGGGGCTACCAGACACATCTATTACAACGTGTGTTTCCGTCATGTCAGTAGGGACTAGGGAGTAAATGATGCTGTGAGTCTTTATAAAAAAAAAGAAATACAAAAAATGCAGTTTGGCCCAGAGATGGACCGTTGTGCTTTCATCATTGTCTGTTGTACTGTGCTGTGACACTGGGGATGGTGATGGCAGCAAGTCAGCCAGTCAGTGGCCCGCTCAGTGCGTGTCCCTGTCCTCTGCCGTCTGCCACTGTAGCCCAGCCTCAGCCGACCCTCTTGCCCCAGCCTGGCCTGCACAAACACCCCATTTGTCATGCAAATAGACCCTGCGTCGTTTTCAGCTGCACAGATAGTAAATTTGCTGTTTCGACGGGCCTATTGTTGGTCCTGTTCCAAGCCTATAGTGGCTTTCTGCTGCAATAACAGTAGGATTGTTCACTGCATTGTTAGCTGATGATCCACTAAGTGTGTTGTGTGTGTGTGTGCAGAGATGGAAAGTATTTGTTACGTATATTTGAAATACAGTGCCTTTATAAGGTATTTATACCCCTAGAGTCTAGGGGTATAAAGCTGTAAGACAACAACTTGTGGAATAAGTCTAGGGCCTAGACTTATTCCACAAGTTGTTGTCTTATAGCTTGAATTGAAAATGGATGAAATATTTTTTTCTTCTCTCACCCATCTAGACACAATACCCCATAATGACAAAATATATATATATTTTTTTAGAAATGTTTGCACATTTGTTGAAAATGTAAACAGAAATATATCATTTACATAAGCGTTCACACCCCTGAATCAGTACTTTTTTTTTGCTAGAAAGGCATTTCACTGTACTTCTGACATTGACACTTGTAGAACCACCTTTGGTAGCGATTACAGCTGTGAGTCTTTCTGGGTAAGTCTCTCAGAGCATTCCACACCTGGATTGTGCAACATTTTCCCATTTATCCTTTAAAAAATTCTTCAAGTTCTGTAAAATTGATCATTGCTAGACAACCATTTTCAGGTCTTTCCATAGATTTTCAAGTAGATTTAAGTCAAAACTGTAACTCGGCCACTCAGGAACATTCACTGTCTTCTTGGTAAACAAGTCCAGTGTAGGTTTGGCCTTGCGTTTTAGATTATTGTCTTGCTGAAAGGTGAATTCATCTCCCACTGTCTGGTGGAAAGAAGACTAACCAGATCTTCCTCTAGGATTTTGCCTGTGCTTAGCTCCATTCCATTTATTTTTTTTATCCTGAAAAACTCTCCAGTACTTGACGTTTACAAGCATACCCATGACATGATGCAGCCACTATGCTTGACAATATGGAGAGTGGTTCACAGGAATGTGTTAGATTTGTCCCGAACATAACACTTTGACTAAAGACATTTCAGCTTTTCATTTTTTTATACATTTGGAAACATTTCTAAAAACATAATTCCACTTTGAATACTTTCTGAAGGCACTGTATGTATTTCAATACTTCTGAGTATTTGTACTTTGTATTACACTGGACTGAACTCCCAATGTATTTTGCAATAAGATACTTTTGAGGGCTTTAATTTGTATTTTTTGAAAATCTTTTTTCTGTACCATTTCTTTTTGGCCCCCTTTCAACCTGCATTGGTATCAGAAGTTTGATTTGCGCTATGGTCTGATAATAGTGTATTCTAAATGTGTATGTAAAAATGAACAATTGCAATGCATGCTGAGTATTATTCTAATGAGCTCCACCCTGGAGCAAGGCCAATAATAATACCCAGTGTGATTTGCAGTTCATTTTGGTATGTTCATTTTCACATTTACATATAAGCAATTCAGCAGACACTCTTATCCAAAGGGACTTACAGTCAGTGCATTCAACTAAGGTAGATAAAGAATCACATTTCAGTCATAGCAAGTAAAACGTTTCTGTAACCGTTGCTAAGAATGTTGTTGCTGTTCGAGCCGACTTCTTGCAGATTTAGCACATTGATTCACAGTCCGGCATGCATCATGCTCCCTAGTACAGTAACAACTTACACAGTTACAAAATCAAGATGTAGCAGCAGGAATAGAAATGTCTACTCAAATTCCAACATAATAACACTGTCTGCAAGAGGGCATGTACTGAACTATACTCTACTTTAATGTACTGAACTCTACTCTGCTTTACTGTGATGTCCAAACTTGTGAAACATGAGGAGAATGACATTCATATCCTTAACAGATCAGGGACCCATGATGTAATTCCGGTACGGTAATTCCGTTACCGGGTGTAAATCCACTTCACATACTGTAGTTCAATAACCAAAATAGATTTTTCTAACTCGAGGTGTCATGTCATAGCTGACACCCCATTCTTTCTGCAGACATTTTTTTTCATCTTAATTCGTAGCAGATATTCAGCAGTTTTTGGAAAACGTGGTCGTGTAAACCTGAGGGGGATTTTACTGTATTTTCATTACCAAAGTTTGCATCTGCATATTTCTTCCATTAAAATCGTTTTTGTAACATTTTCAGTGGAAATTAAGTATTCCTTGTGCATAGAGTTGTATGGTTTGTTAAACTTTCAAATCAATGGTTTGTTTGGCATACATTTGAATATAAAAATTAATCAAAGCTCAAGTCCGTTATCGTGGAATTGCCGGAGACCACCACACCAAGCCATCTGTGCAGGATAAAGCTTGATGCGTCAGGACAGTGGTTGGCAAATAAATGTCAACACAAAGTACAACTTAGTCAGACTGCGAGACAAGACAGTAGATGGCTCCACAGGGTTAATATGACAAATGCATCTTCACGAGCCTTGAGCTCTCTGTGACGATCTCTGTGCTGGAGCTCTCTGATAGGAGCATAAATCTAGTCTCATCTTCATTCATCCTGCCTGGAGCCAGCCACCCCGCGGTGAATGCGATCACAGCAGGTCTCCAACAGTGTTTTCTCGCTCCCTGATCTCAAAGGGGAAGGGGAAGAAGTCTGCATCTACTCTGTAGCTGATCTTTACCGCACATCAAGCAGGTCAAAATAATACATTCAATGCATCACAGCTGAATCGTAACATTCATCTTGAAACCTCATCAGGCTTCCTGAATAAGCAATCAGCTTTCTCTACACGTCATTGACGCGGCTGACACACATTTCTCCTGGCATAACCTCCCTCCCTGCAACTATAATCCTACAATTGTTTTTATTTAACCTTTTATTTTACTGAAGGGACGTTTTTAGGACAATCAGTTTGGTGTGTCTGATGGGCTATAGTTAATGTATGTTTTAGTAAATCAATGTCATGTGTCTGAAACAACATTTCTTGGTTCCTCTATGGCTGCGTTTACACATGCATCTAAATTCGGATCTTTTGCCCAATTATTGGCAAGAGCTGATCTGATTGGTCAAAAGACCAATTAGTGTTAAAAGATCAGAATTGGCCTGCCTGTTTAAACCCAGCCTATCAAGATAGAGGGTGAACTTTGGCTCCCTGGCTCTGCTGGATGCAATAAATAAGCCTAGCCATTGTCATCATGGATGGATCAAAGGTGTTTTGATATTAAAGCATTCGGGTGGCAGTGCACTTAGCTGCCCCCTGCCTGATTACCAGTTGGACCTTGTGTGCAATTGACCAATAAAGTGATCTCTCTTAAATCCCCCCAGCTAGCACACTGAGAAAAAGAGAGCTTGATGACCTGCAAATTACTGCTCTCCGGTTACCACCGAGAGAGTACATCTCATCGCATGGCATGCTATCCCACAGTAACTTTATCCCAAATGGCACCCTATTTCCTACATAGTGCACTACTTAGGGAAAATCTGTGCACTATATAGGGAATAGGGTGCCATTTGGGATGGTATGACAGTACTCTGGATGTGGGACAGACAAGCTTTCTGGAGGTAAATAGACAAGACATTTTGATCCATGTTTTTAAAATGGTGATTGGGAAAAGTGCCTGGATTTGAATAGGAAGTGCTTTTAATTATGTGAAATCCAGCTAAAAAGAAATGGTGGTCTAACTTGCACGTTAACAACACCCCTGTTAGGGTTTTATAAATGTAATGGATGTTACGCTGCTTCCTTAGCGAGTACTGTGGCTTCCTGCTTCGGCTCACACCGAGGCTCAAACCCAGCACTTCTGCCTTCCTAGCACCTATGATCGCCCTCCTGAAACGTCTTACCAGTTGGCGCCACGCAAAAAAGCTAACTATTCACTGATGCAGGTGAGGACACTATACAGTGAGGGGAAACAAGTATTTGATCCCCTGCTGATTTTGTACGTTTGCCCACTGACAAAGAAATGATCAGTCTATAATTTTAATGGTAGGTTTATTTGAACAGTGAGAGACAGAATGACAACAGAAAAATCCAGAAAAACACATGTCAAAACTGTTATAAATTGATTTGCATTTTAATGAGGGAAATATGTTTTGCAGAGGGGGTCAAATACTTGACTTAGTACTTGGTGGCAAAACCCTTGTTGGCAATCACAGAGGTCAGACATTTCTTGTAGTTGGCCACCAGGTTTGCACACATCTCAGGAGGGATTTTGTCCCACTCCTCTTTACAGATCTTCTCCAAGTCATTAAGGTTTCGAGGCTGACGTTTGGCAACTCGAACTTTCAGCTCCCTCCACAGATTTTCTATGGGATTAAGGTCTGGAGACTGGCTAGGCCACTCCAGGACCTTAATGTGCTTCTTCTTGAGCCACTCCTTTGTTTCCTTGGCCGTGTGTTTTGGGTCATTGTCATGCTGGAATACCCATCCACGAGCCATTTTCAATGCCCTGGCTGAGGGAAGGAGGTTCTCACCCAAGATTTGACTGTACATGGCCCCGTCCATCGTCCCTTTGATGCGGTGAAGTTGTCCTGTCCCCTTAGCAGAAAAACACCCCCAAAGCATGTTTCCACCTCCATGTTTGACCGTGGGGATGGTGTTCTTGGGGTCATAGGGAGTATTCCTCCTCCTCCAAACACGACGAGTTGAATTGATGCCAAAGAGCTCCATTTTGGTCTCATCTGACCACAACACTTTCACCTAGTTGTCCTCTGAATCATTCTGATGTTAATTGGCAAACTTCAGATGGGCATGTATATGTGCTTTCTTGAGCAGGGGGACATTGCGGGCGCTGCAGGATTTCAGTCCCTCACGGCATAGTGTGTTACCAATTGTTTTCTTGGTGACTATGGTCCCAGCTGCCTTGATCATTGACAAGATCCTCCCGTGTAGTTCTGGGCTGATTCCTCACCGTTCTCATGATCATTACAACTCCACGAGGTGAGATCTTGCATGTAGCCCCAGGCCGAGGGATACTGACAGTTCTTTTGTGTTTCTTCCATTTGCGAATAATCACACCAACTGTTGTCACCTTCTCACCAAGCTGCTTGGCAATGGTCTTGTAGCCCATTGCAGCCTTGTGTAGGTCTACAATCTTGTCCCTGACATCCTTGGAGAGCTCTTTGGTCTTGGCCATGGTGGAGAGTTTGGAATCTGATTGATTGCTTCTGTGGACAGGTCTTTTTTACAGGTAACAAACTGAGATTAGGAGCCTCCTAATCTCAGCTCGTTACCTGTATAAAAGACACCTGGGAGCCAGAAATCTTTCTGATTGAGAGGGGGTCAAATACTTATTTCCCTCATTAACCTTTATGGGCTAGGTCCCACCTACTCAACAGCCAGTGGAATCCCGTGGCGCGATTTTCAAATACCTTAGAAATGCTATTACTTGAATTTCTCAAACATATGACTATTTTACACCATTTTAAAGACAAGACTCTCGTTAATCTAACCACACTGTCCGATTTCAAAAAGGCTTTACAACGAAAGCAAAACATTAGATTATGTCAGCAGAGTACCCAGCCAGAAATAATCAGACACCCATTTTTTCAAGCTAGCATATAATGTCACAAAAACCAAAACCACAGCTAAATGCAGCACTAACCTTTGATCTTCATCAGATGACACACCTAGGACATTATGTTACACAATACATGCATGTTTTGTTCATTCAAGTTCATATTTATATCAAAAAACAGCTTTTTACATTAGCATGTGACTAGCATGTGACTAGCATTCCTACCGAACACTTCCGGTGAATTTACTAAATTACTCACGATAAACGTTCACAAAAAACAGAATTATTTTAAGAATTATAGATACAGAACTCCTTTATGCAATCGCTATGTCCGATTTTAAAATAGCTTTTCGGTGAAAGCACATTTTGCAATATTCTGAGTAGATAGCCCGGCATCACAGGCTAGCTATTTTGACACCCACCAAGTGTGTCACTCACCAAACTAAGACTTACTATAAAAACAATTGGATTACCTTTGCTGTTCTTCGTCAGAATGCACTCCCAGGACTTCTACTTCAATAACAAATGTTGGTTTGGTTCAAAATAATCCATAGTTATATCCAAATAGCGGCGTTTTGTTCGTGCGTTCAAGACACTATCCGAAGGGTGACGCGCCCGACGCGTTTCGGTGACGCGCCCGACGCGTTTCCATTACCGTACTTCGAAGCATGTCAAACGCTGTTTAAAATCAATTTTTATGCGATTTTTCTTGTAAAAAAGCGATAATATTCCGACCGGGAAACCCTGTTTTAGTTCAAAGACGAAAAAATAAAAACATGGTGTCGCCTCGTGCACGCGCCTCAGTCTCATTGTCCTCAGATCGACCACTATCCAAATGCGCTATTGTTTTTCAGCCATGGCCTGCAAAGCCACCATTCATCGTTCTGGCGCCTTCTGAGAGCCTATGGGAGCGTTAGAAAATGTCACGTTATGCCAGAGATCCCCTGTTTTGGTTAAAGATGATCAAGAAGGCCAAGAAATAGTCAGAGAGAGCGTTTCCTGTTTGGAATCTTCTCAGGTTTTGGCCTGCCAAATGAGTTCTGTTATACACAGACACCATTCAAACAGTTTTAGAAACTTTAGGGTGTTTTCTATCCAAATCAAACAATTATATGCATATTCTAGTTACTGGGCAGGAGTAGTAACCAGATTAAATCGGGTACGTTTTTTTATCCGGCCATGCAAATACTGCCCCCTATCCCCAACAGGTTAAAATGCATATCAATTTATAACATTTTTGACATGCTTTTTTCAGTTTTTTTGTTGTTATTCTGTCTCTCACTGTTCAAATAAACCTACCATTAAAATTATAGACTGATCATTTCTTTGTCAGTGGGCAAACGTATAAAATCAGCAGGGGATCAAATACTTTTTTCCCCTCACTGTAGGTTCAGGAGTTCGTTTCACACATTCCCATGTGCCACGTAAACATCTCTCTCTCGACTCTCCAGCCACTTGTGGTGCGTGTGGGTGTACTGTTGAATAAAACAGGACGTCACCTGGTCCACTTGGCACCATATACAGTTGAAGTTGGGAGTTTACATACACCTTAGCCAAAAACATTTAAACTCAGTTTTTCACAATTCCTGACATTTAATCCAAGCAAATATTCCCTGTCTTAGGTCAGTTAGGATCACCACTTTATTTTAAGAATGTGAAATGTCAGAATAATAGTAGAGAGAATGATTTATTTCAGCTTTTATTTCTTTCATCACATTCCCAGTAGGTCAGAAGTTTACAAACTCAATTAGTATTTGGTAGCATTCAAATATTTGGTAGCATTTAAATTGTTTTAACTTGGGTCAAATGTTTTGGGTAGCCTTCCACAAGCTTCCCACAATAAGTTGGGTGAATTTTGGCCCATTCCTCCTGACAGAGCTGGTGTAACTGAGCCAGGTTTGTAGGCCTCCTTGCTCGCACATGCTTTTTCAGTTCTGCCCACAAATCTTTGATAGGATTGCGGTCAGGGCTTTGTGATGGCCACTCCAATACCTTGACTTTGTTGTCCTTAAGCCATTTTGCCACAACTTTGGAAGTATGCTTGGGGTCATTGTCCATTTGGAAGACCCATTTGGAACCAAGCTTTAACTTCCTGACTGATCTCTTGAGATGTTGCTTCAATTATATCCACATAATTTTCCTCCTCTTGAGCCATCTATTTTGTGAAGTGCACCAGTCCCTCCTGCAGCAAAGCACCCCCACAACATGATGCTGCCACCCCCGTGCTTCACGGTTGGGATGGTGTTCGGCTTGCAAGCCTCCCCCTTTTTCCTCCAAACATAACGATGGTCATTATGGCCAAACAGTTCTATTTTTGTTTCATCAGACCAGAGGACATTTCTCCAAAAATTACCATCTCTGTCCCCATGTGCAGTTGCAAACCGTAGTCTGGCTTTTTTAATGCGGTTTTGGAGCAGTGGCTTCTTCCTTGCTGAGCGACCTTTCAGGTTATGTCTATAGGACTCGTTTTACCGTGGATATAGATACTTTTGTACCTGTTTCGTCCAGCATCTTCACAAGGTCCTTTGCTGTTGTTCTGGGATTGATTTGCACTTTTTGCACCAAAGTACGTTCATCTCTAGGAGACAGAATGCGTCTCCTTCCTGAGCAAAATGACGGCTGCGTGGTCCCATGGTGTTTATACTTGCGTACTGTTGAACGTGGTACCTTCAGGCGTTTGGAAATTGCTCCCAAGGATGAACCAGACTTGTGAAGGTCTACAATTCTTTTTCTGAGGGCTTGGCTGATTTTCTTTTGATTTTCTCATGATGTCAAGCAGAGGCACAGAGTTTGAAGGTAGGCCTTGAAATACATCCACAGGTACACCCCCAATTGACACCAATGATGCCATTTAGCCTATCAGAAGCTTCTAAAGCCATGACATCGTTTTCTGGAATTTTCCAAGCTGTTTAAAGGCACAGTCAACTTAGTGTATGTAAACTTCTGATCCACTGGAATTGTGATTAAATCAAATAAGCTGTCTGTAAACAATTGTTGGAAAAAATACTTCTGTCATGCACAAAGTAGATGTCCTAACCGACTTAACAAGAAATGCGTGGAGTGGTTGAAACACTTAGGTTGGAGTCATTAAAACTAGTTTATGTAAATTTCCAACTTCAACTGTAAGTAACTGGAAGAAATGTCCCTGCAGTTCCACAGATTGTGTGTCATCTAATCTCGGGGACAAATTTGTTTTCTTTCCTTCTTTCTGGACTGTAACACCCTAGCCTCTCACATCCAGCCAACTCAACAAGGCCACTAGGCCTACATCCTGTTGTAGCCTGGCCAACTCAACCAGGTCACTAGGCCTACATCCTGTTGTAGCCTGGCCAACTCAACCAGGTCACTAGGTCTACATCCTGCTGTAGCCTGGCCAACTCAACCAGGTCACTAGGCCTACATCCTGCTGTAGCCTGGCCAACTCAACCAGGCCAGTAGGACCTACATCCTGCTGTAGCCTGGCCAACTCAACCAGGCCAGTAGGATCTACATCCTGCTGTAGCCTGGCCAACTCAACCAGGCCAGTAGAACCTACATCCTGCTGTAGCCTGGCCAACTCAACCAGGCCAGTAGGATCTACATCCTGCTGTAGCCTGGCCAACTCAACCAGGCCACTAGGCCTACATCCTGCTGTAGCCTGGCCAACTCAACCAGGCCAGTAGGACCTACATCCTGCTGTAGCCTGGCCAACTCAACCAGGCCAGTAGGACCTACATCCTGCTGTAGCCTGGCCAACTCAACCAGGCCAGTAGGACCTACATCCTGCTGTAGCCTGGCCAACTCAACCAGGCCAGTAGGACCTACATCCTGCTGTAGCCTGGCCAACTCAACCAGGCCAGTAGGACCTACATCCTGCTGTAGCCTGGCCAACTCAACCAGGCCAGTAGGACCTACATCCTGCTGTAGCCTGGCCAACTCAACCAGGCCAGTAGGACCTACATCCTGCTGTAGCCTGGCCAACTCAACCAGGCCAGTAGGACCTACATCCTGCTGTAGCCTGGCCAACTCAACCAGGCCAGTAGGACCTACATCCTGCTGTAGCCTGGCCAACTCAACCAGGCCAGTAGGACCTACATCCTGCTGTAGCCTGGCCAACTCAACCAGGCCAGTAGGACCTACATCCTGCTGTAGCCTGGCCAACTCAACCAGGCCTCAACCAAACCTACATCCTGCTGAAGCCTGGCCAACTCAACCAGGCCTCAACCAAACCTACATCCTGTGGCTAATATGCTATGAGAGAGTTTGCAGACTGCAACGCTTGGAATCCTAATTAATGCTAGCTCATGTTAGGCTGCTACCAGGCCAACAACTGTTACGTCGGTGCTTCCCTTCATTTACAAGTTATCCACTTGATCTTACTATTGCTTTGGCCCATTCTTCATACTCTTGCAGATGTGGTCTAAAACCAGGTATACTAAATAGGATCTGAAGATCGCATACCCCCATAGTTGAGCAGTGATCTCATGTTGTAGTCATGGAGGTGAAGTTAGCTGCCGACCTAGTTAACCGCTACTTAGGCAGCACTGTGCTCTGCCGTGACCTGGAGCTGATACCCTCAGCACGCAGAGCACTGCCGTCAGTATCGTTTAAGTCAACCCCAGCCGTGTAGGAAGTGTATCGCCATGTGACTGCTGGTGAAGACATGGTTCCCAAAAGAGCTTCATAATATAACAGCTGTAACCTAATGGATCCATATGTATCTGACATCTTTGAAAGTGTATGGTATCTGACTGCCAGGACGGTCAGAAGTGGCATAACAGCCGCAGGCTCAAGAGGAGTTATTTTCATCCCATCTCTCTGTCTCCATTTCTTTGCCCTGGCCCTGTCTCTCTTTTCCACTCCATGGCTGCCCCCCCCCCCCTCCCCATCTCTCGTTCCCTCACTCCCTCTCGCCTTCCTGCCATCCCTCTCGCGGATGTCTGATTCATCTTTCTTCCTCTGGGTCTGTGTAATTCCATTGAGGGACTTTTGGGATTGTTGGAATTCCCGGCATGCGTGTGTGTGTGGGTTTGGAAGAGTGAGAATGAGCGGGTTGGTTGGTTCCGCCTGCTTTGAATGCCATCCTGGGTTTATTATCAGCATGGCTGGGCATGGGCCTGTCTGGCTGCACTCTCACACTAAAGCTTTTGCTCCAGATTTACAGTGCTCAAAGCACTCACTCTGAGGCCGCCTTGGTTTCAGCACAGATCGCTCTGGCATAGTCCCCTGGCTGTTAGCATGCCGTCTCTGACAGGACATGTTTCCCCTGGCTGTTAGCATGCCGTCTCTGACAGGACATGTTTCCCCTGGCTGTTAGCGTGCCGTCTCTGACAGGACATGTTTCCCCTGGCTGTTAGCATGCCGTCTCTGACAGGACATGTTTCCCCTGGCTGTTAGCGTGCCGTCTCTGACAGGACATGTTTCCCCTGGCTGTTAGCGTGCCGTCTCTGACAGGACATGTTTCCCCTGGCTGTTAGCGTGCCGTCTCTGACAGGACATGTTTCCCCTGGCTGTTAGCGTGCCGTCTCTGACAGGACATGTTTCCCCTGGCTGTTAGCGTGCCGTCTCTGACAGGACATGTTTCCCCTGGCTGTTAGCGTGCCGTCTCTGACAGGACATGTTTCCCCTGGCTGTTAGCGTGCCGTCTCTGACAGGACATGTTTCCCCTGGCTGTTAGCGTGCCGTCTCTGACAGGACATGTTTCCCCTGGCTGTTAGCGTGCCGTCTCTGACAGGACATGTTTCCCCTGGCTGTTAGCGTGCCGTCTCTGACAGGACATGTTTCCCCTGGCTGTTAGCGTGCCGTCTCTGACAGGACATGTTTCCCCTGGCTGTTAGCGTGCCGTCTCTGACAGGACATGTTTCCCCTGGCTTCGTTACATGCTGAAGGAAACCGATTACAAGACCTGCTTGGTTGGTGGAATTTCATGTTAACATTAGGTGTGGCAAAGACAGCAGGGCAAAGACTCCTTCAATTGTCTTTTCTTTTGGCTTCAGTACTTCTCGCTGGTATTTTAGTTTTGCCGTCTTCACCCCTGACGCTAAATCTTTGAGAGAGCGAGCTTCTCCCCAGTGACCTCTTGCTGGCATCTCACAACATGCTTGTCTTCAGCCCATGTGCTGCAAATCACTGGGAATGATATACTACTTTTAATTAGGTTGCATTTCAAAACAAACTACATCGAATGCTGAGATCAGCGAGGAAAAAGCTGATGCTTTGAATATTTTGACTTCAAATTGTGCAAGATAATGTGGAATAACTAAAAACAGCAACTGTATTTGCATAGCTTGCAATAATTTCCTCTCACAGTTGTGAAAATATATGATACAAGAATTGTAATGTTAGGAAGGCCTGTTGAAGAAGACATGTTTTTGAGATGAAAATATTCTATTGGCTCAGGACAGACAATGCAGCGTATTATCTTATTCCTGCCCTGTACACTGTAAATTATATAATTTATTGATTAGTGGAAAAATATATATCCATTACATATCAGGATATTTATTTATGACAATATAGGCCTATCGCAATATTATTTTGGACGATATCGCAATATTATTTTTGCGCTAGTCAGCTCAGCTGTAAAAGGTGAGCCAATATGTTTTCAGCACTTTTTTAAAAATTTTATTTCGATGACTTTATCAAAACTTGTTTTATCACGGGTCTCTTTTTTGTTCTGCCGCAGGTTCTGTCCCTTGTGATTTTTCTTTCTGGAGAAATCTGCCAAAGTCTGCATCACAAATGGTGCCCTATTCTCTTTCTAGGGCTCTGGTCAAAAGTAGTGGATTCTATATGGAATTGGGTGCCATTTGGAAATGGCTCTGATCTAACCACTTTAACATGTTGCGTGACTGTGTGAGTGAATGCAAAGTTAATTCTTTGGCATGCAGCTCAGTGCATGACTGTCTCTTTCTATCATTATGAGTTGCTGCCCTTTGCTTACATGTCTCCCATCTCTCATGCATGCAAATGTGAAATGAATGTATAGCTTACAGTATAGGTAAGCTGTTAAGTCAGTGTGTGACGTGCATGCAGCAGGGATCTCAGGGGGCTGTGTCTGTGGACTGGAGATGGAAGCTGTTGTCTTCGCAGAGCGTGCCGCATCTTGTTCCATCCCATCGAGCCAGAGACTTGGAGGCTGAGGACCGTGGAGTTTTGCTGAATCCCCTGTCAGCCTTAGCAGCATGGCATGCATAGTCATGGAGATAGCCTGGGGAACCTGGTACTCAGCCATGGCCACTCACCAATTTCTTCATTTTGGCAAAGTGTTGGTAATGAAACGGTTAGAGAGCCTGCCTGTAGCATACCCTGCCAGCCTGGCAGAATGGAAGAAAGCTTGGTGGTGCTTAACCAGTTTTTGTTTTGGCAAAGTCCTTGTAATGAACTGGAGAGTCCCTCGCCAGCCTGCCTGGCATTGACATGCATAGGCTAGTCATGGAAAAAGCTTGATGAATGTGGTGCCTGGTGCTCAGTCATGTTAATAACCACTCACCAGTTCTTTATTTTGGCAAAGCCTTGGTAATGTGCGGCAGGTAACCTAGTGGTTAGAGCGTTGGACTAGTAACCGAAAGGTTGCAAGATCGAATCCCCGAGCTGACAAGGTAAGAATATATCGTTCTGCCCCTGAACAAGTAAAAATGTCACAGCACTATTTGAGGGAGCAGTGGGAAGCGCTAAGTGCTTGTCCAAGAGGATGTAACATTGCAAAGCATTCAGTTCAATGCATTGTTTGTCAGCTCTTGAAATAAAATGAATATAAAACGTTCTACATCACTGAATACACTCCGGGTGTTGAATGGAGCAGTGAACTCCTATTTTTACATTCTGAAACCTGCAGTTGGTAGAGTACAACTCCTTTGTGGTTTGGTTTGGTTAATTTCCATTCAAACAGTCATAGACGTAGGCCTATTAGAAGACTAGCTAGTGTCGGTTTGCAGATGCTATTGTTGTCTGTGTTAATACGTGTGGGAGGGGCCCAAAGTGACATTTTGGTGCAACAAAGCTGCTTTTGGGAAGTGTAAACCGTGAGGCATTGAGGCCACGGGGACGTTACAGCGGCGCATAGAGATAGTGGTGGCACGCTGGACTGTGTGTGTTTGTCTGTGCTTGTGAGGTTTCGATCAGAATGTGTTTTTTTTTTTTTTTCTGTGACGGAATTAATGTTTTCCAGCTAATGGGGATCCTAATAAAATAGACAATTTTTCTTAAAAGTGAATAATAATTGTAGTTGAGTTCATTGAGTATCTTTTTTATCACGGCTTACTGGAACTGCACCTGCAGTACATCGTAGCACAGACGTTGCATTGTCAGGTATGTTTACCATCAAGTACTGCTGTGTGTGCGTGCAATGTGCATAGCATTCTCACAAATACTCAGGAAGAAACTCCACTTCTACGATTCAGATCATCCAAACTGCCAGTTCAGTTACTTGAAACAGTTCCTCACGCTCCCAAACATTCCGATCAAGCCAAAAAACAAAACAATAGGCAATATGGTTCCTCCCTCCTCCTGGGAGGAAGCATAAGTATACTCCCTCCACTTTAAAGATCTATGTACTTACTAGGTGACGCCACCACCGCCCATAGCCAGGTGGTGGGCGTCGCCTCGTAAGTACATAGATCTTTTAAAGTGTGGGCGTGTCTGTGTAGCTCTGCTGCGTGAGTGAGCAGGATTAGAAATACTATTTGAGATCTTTTTGAATATATTGAGCGTTTGCTTTAGTCTGCCTGGAGTACCAGGTGGGTGTGGTTTCCACTTGTGGGATTTTCTATTGGTTCTGTTGCAACAGGCAAGCTCTATCAAGCACAGCTAAAGTACATGACAGGATTTTGAAATAGTACTTGAACCCAGGTCTGTGTGTGTGGAAGCACTAGCTGCTGTGGTCCAGTCAGGGGAGGTGTGATCCAGATGCTCTGGTGAACCACACACACACACACACACACACACACACACACACACACACACACTCTTTGTCGGCGACGGCAACCTGTCACTCACACCCTCAGGAGTGTCCATAATGCCTGTTACCGTGGCATGGAGCCCAGATGTAGAGAGCTCTAACTCACGTGGCTCCAACGCTGCAGACATATCTCACAATCGCAGCGGCCTGTTACATTCAATTAGGTTCTGGAGTTAGTCACCGCATCCAACCGTAAGTGTCTGACGGGCTGTGGGCTGCTGGACTCAGGCTCTGGGCCCTACAGCAGTGGAAATACACTGCAGGATGAGACATCTGAGATGACTAGAAGTAACATTTTAAAAACTCAGGAAGAAACTGCACTTCTACGATTCAGATCATCCAAACTGCCTTTCTAACTTTGTTGAACGTGAATTGCTGTCTTCAGGTGTATGTGTTGGTTTATAATTGTGTTGTTCTACCAGTTGTTCATTGCTGTTATTTCTCTCCTTTCAGGTAAAAGGAAGCCTGGGCTCAAGCTCTCCAAGGAAGTGTTTGAGCAGCCTCCTGCTGCTGCTGCTACGTAAGCCTTTCACTCTTCAATATCTTCTTTACATCTACATCTACATCTTTACATTAAAATTTTTACATGTGTGTGTCCCGTGTGGCTCAGTTGGTAGAGCATGGTGTTTGCAACGCCAGGGTTGTGGGTTCGATTCCCACGGGGGACCAGTATGAAAAAAAAAAATAATAATAATAATATGCATTCACTACTGTAAGTCGCTCTGGATAAGAGCGTCTGCTAAATGACTAAAATGTAAATGTAAAAATGTACATCTTTGCCTTCAGAGTGTATTCATACCCCTTGACTTATTCCACGTTGTGTTGTTTTACAGCCTGAATTAAAACATTTGATTAAATATAGAGTACCAGTCAAACAGTTTGGACACACCTACTCATTCAAGAGTTTCTTTATTTTGACTATTTTCTACATTGTAGAATAATAGTTAAGACATCAAAACTATGAAATAACACATGGACTCATGTAGTGACCAAAAAAGTGTTAAAACAAAATCAAAATATTTTTTATATTTGAGATTGTTCAAAGTAGCCACCCTTTGCCATGATGACAGCTTTGCACACTCTTGGCATTCTCTCAACCAGATTCACCTGGAATGCTTTTGAAAAGGGAATTAATCTCCCAGTGTTTGGTGGAAAACAGATTGAACCAGGTTTTCCTCTAAGATTTTGCCTTTGTTTAGCTCCATTTTGTTTCTTTTTTTTATCCTGAAAAACTCCCCTGTCCTTAACGATTACAAGCACACCCATAACATGATGCATCCACCACTATGCTTAGAAATATGGAGAGTGGTACTCAGTGACATGTTATGTTGGATTTGCCACAAACATAACACTGTATTTAAGACAATTTGTTGTTGTTGCAGTATTCATTTAGTGCCTTGTTGCAAACAGGATGTATGTTTTGGAACATTTTTTTAATAATGTACAGTGTTCCTTCTTTTCACTCTGGTATTGTGGAGTAACTACAATGTTGTTGATCCATCCTCAGTTTTCTCCTATCTCAGCCATTAAACTCTGTAATGGTTTTAAAGTCACCATTGGCCTCATTGTGAAATCCCTGAGCGGTTTCTTTCCTCTCCGGCATCTGCGTTAGGAAGGACGCGTGTATATTTATAGTAACTGGTTGTATGTTTTTAAGCACATTGTTACTCCTCAACTTATTTAGGCTTTTCATAACAAAGGGGTTAAATACTTATTGACTCCAGACATTTCAGCTTTATATTTTTAATTAATTTGTAAAATAAAAAAAATAAAAATGTATGACATCATTCCACTTTCACATTGTGTGTAGGCCAGAGACGCAACATCTCAATATAGTCAAGGGATGTGAATACTTTCTGAAGGAACTGTATATCACAGCTCTTTGTATTACGACACTGCATTATTCACCTTGTGTAATTACAAAAAAAAACTCAAGTACAATCCAGTCACTAAAGTAGTAATAGTACGTGTATTTGTACCAAACAGTTCGGTACAGGAACCTCGGTTTGGTCTGTGAACCTGAATGAAGACATATAAATCACTAGGCCTATAGGCTGTGCCTACACTGTGTTGTATGCCCCTTTTAGTAAATCTAAGCTGAAAAAACATTGTATGCTGTTCTGTTAAAACAACTAGAGCCTATGCGCACATTGTGATCAAAATCCAAATCTTAATTGCCACATTTCAAACTGTCATTTTGTGAGGCGCAGCCGGGAACTTGTTCTGTATGAAGCTGAGTGGTGAACTGAACAAACCAGGAAGATACTCCATGATCATTTAAAAATCTCCAGTTTGGGAACATTTTGGTTTCCCAGTAGAAGAGTTAGTAGGAAATCAACTAAATATATTGAATTTATAAGATAATTAATTGATTTTCCCTAAGATAAGAGATATTAATAGAATGCGTCAGTGCTTTGTATTTTCCTTCAACTTCCTGAAGACCCATTGGGAGCGGAAATGTGTTTGTCCGGCACTATGTAGACGTCAGCATGATGCTAATGACAACCTCTTCTGGTAGATGGAAAGCCTTTCTCAAAAACATTCTCATTTAAATGTTAACTACAAAGTAGACTATGGATATCTGGCAGAATGATATCATTATTTACATCAATCCCGTGGCGATTTTGTTCGGCAAACTCTGCAATCACATGCACGCTACAGAAGCACAGCTAACCAAGCAAGGATCTTGCTGATGGGCACATAAATTAAAGTTGCGCTATGCAGAAATCGCTCCGCCATTTCCTGGTTACTAAAACTCTTAGTTCGCCTAATTTCAGTTTGTGACAAAATAAACTAGTATTGTGTAGAGAATCATTTTACCATCTAAACCGCTGTGAAATATATTTTCCATAACCAAAAATATTGTTGTTTCACCCCCCCAAAACTACAGCAACTGTTGGCATTTTATTTCCCCACTGTACCAAATCGAACCGTGCCCCCCAAAACCGCAATACATACCAAACCGTGGGTTTGGTGAACTGTTACACCCCTACCTACTATGTAACAAAATTCTATTACCATTTTATTATTAAGTTGTTACTAGTGTAATTACAAAACTCTTTGGGCACTCCGAGTCGCCTCCATCACCTAAGCCGCCCGCTGTCATGCTGTAACACAGGTGGTGTCAGTGGACTTGGAGCCTATATTGACTGTGGGCACAGAAGCCCTTTTTACTAGCCTCAGATTCATGTTGAATCCAGTCTTCCACTGTTGGTAGCCATCGTAATCCTTTGGGACGAAGTGAGACTAAAGCTCAAGGGATTTCCCTGAGCCATTCTGCCCCAAGCGGTCCAACTTCTTTTCCAATAGACCAAACATGCCTACCGTTAAACCGTGTACCCTGCTCTTGACATCAAAGCCGCAATGTATTGTTGGTATGAGTTTATGATGCATGTAATTCCATTTTTATAAACTTATGCATAAAGACCGTTTTTTTTTTAGATGGAATATCATCAATCTACATTGCACAATATATGTCCATAAATTGTAACAACCTTTTTTAATATAAAGTGTTATCCTGTTTTGCTATGAGGCATAGTAATACGGATATGATGCTGCTTAATCAACATGATGATCCTAAAGATGTCAGTGATGGCTCCATTTCCTCCCAGTAAGGGGAGAAGGAGGCTAGTTAGAGATTACCTTTTTGGATGTGTTCACCGATAAGTGGTTCACAAACGGATGTTTTTGGAGCAATGTGTCAGTGAATATCGTTAATAGTATAATTTCAGTGTCATGATGATGATGTTAACTCAAGACGAACACTGTTTCTTACATTAATATCTACATGCATTTTTTTTCCCCAGAACATTTTGATATCTTAATGAATTAATGCATGCAGTTGTTCATGTACATAGTTTTTTTTAATCCTAAAACAACTGTTTGACTACTTTACAGACCCCCAAGAGATTTGGATTCGAAAGCTTGTGTGACCATTGGAGAGAAGGTACTAATTACCAAACTGAACTGTTTAGTGTCGGTTACTCTCTCACATTCTTACCTTTCGTCTACTACTATGTTTCTTCCCCACACGTTCCTTCAAACCTTTATTTAAAACTGAAGCACAAACTTCAGGTTTAACATCTGGGTGAAGTTGGCGTAACTTTATGTATACAGTGTTTAGACGGTACGAGGTAAACGGCAAATGTTTTCAATGAGAGCATGACGGTAAATGCCGTTGAGGCTGGCGGGGAGTTCAAATATTTCAACTTTTGCCGTCTGCCGTAGTGTTTTCTTCTACCGGATGTTGATTTACACTGTTTGTTTACTGAAATCACCATAACAATGCATACCTTCATGACAGAACAATGAGACAGATATTACACATCCAGTGTAATAGCTAAGTGTGAAGCATCCGGTTGGCGTTTCCACTCACTACCAAATATGGTGATGAGAGGAAGTCCAGTGGACGGCAGTGGGAGAAGTTGGATTTTGGCCAACATTCTGCAAATTTTCTCATTTGATGAAACATTTTGATATCCATACTGTTTTCTGTTTCTAAAAACTATAATAATTCTATCAAACAGAGTGGACTGTGTTTTGTAGACTTAACGCTTTGCCAAAGTTGTACAAAAAAATTGCGTTGTTTTATAAGGAGTGCAAAGGTGAATTGAGTTATTGCACACGTGCACTTCAGAGTAGGCGTTCCCTAACGGAAATATGCAAATAAATGCTAGAACATGCCAATAGGATCTCACTAACTCGTGCTTGGCTCTGCCAACCTCCTTGCTTGTTCTGTCCACTGATTCATTTACTCAGACCAGAGCCTGTCGTTTCCAATTGATCTTGGGTTAGTTATAAAAAATCTTTGCTGTCGGGCTGGCTTGCTTTTACCGTCCACCTTCTTTCTTGTCCCGCTATGCCGACTGGTATGACGGTTTTCCCTTGGTCTGAACGCAGCACTAGGTTGAGTAAGATTCTCTCTGTGGTTTGGATACAGAAAGATGAAAGCTTGGCTCAATTAAACATTATGACTCGGATCGAACACTTCTGATTGTAGGCAGACTGGAATGTGTTTAACTTCCTGACGGGCAGTAAAAATATTTATTTTAAACTTATCAAATAAGTGGAATTTTCCATTGGTGAAGATGCTGTCTTTTTCCCTCTTATAATTTAGCCTGAAGTCAAAGTTGGGGCAACCATTGATTTAGTTGTTGTATGAAGTGAGAAAAAAGACACAAGTTCCCATTCTTTACTGGAACCAGTAGTTCAGATGAAAAAGGGTCATTTGCGGTGTCTTTCGACTCAGCCCCCTTACCATGTTCAATGCTTTCCCTGTTGATTAGAAACTGTTGGTTGGAGTAGTTGCTTAAACAAAGACATTGCTCCGAGCCGAAGCAGCACTCTCAGACAAAGAGGAATACCCCCGGTCAGTCATTCTCTTTAGTGCTTTTCACTCTCTGTTACTGTTTTGTTTTCACCAGATGAGAATTGGGTAAAAAAAACAAGGAACTCTAGTGAATCATCTATTTACCCTGCTCAATTTGTGTTCAGTGATTACATCAAGGAAGGTAGAAAGGGTGATACATTTTTTTTTCTTCCTTATTACATCATCGTGTCACCCATTCATGTTTGATCCGTCACTGTCGAGCCTGACACGCCTCTCTCCCCTCTCTGCCGGTCCTGAGCAGAACTTTGTGGTGAAGGCAGATGACCTGGAGCAGATTGGCGAGCTGGGGAGAGGGGCGTACGGCGTGGTGGACAAGATGAGGCACATGCCCAGTGGCCTGATCATGGCCGTCAAGGTATGTGAGATTTGACGCTGTAACTGGTGTTCTCTTTAAAGGGATCTAGGGCTACGTTTACACAGGCAGCCCAATTCTGATATTTTGCCTAGTTATTGGCAAAAGAGCTAATATGATAGGTCAAAAGACCAATTAGTGGAAAAATATCAGAATTAGGCTGCATGTGTAAACGCAGCCTTAGTCATGTTACTATAGCTAAGCACTTTGGCTTTATTTACACAGGCAGGCCAATTCTGGTATTTTTCCCCACTATTTGGTCTTTTGACCAATCAGATCAACTCTTATGCCAACAATTGGGCAAGAGATCAGAATTGGGCTGCCTGTGTAAACAGCCATGGTGACAGCTGTTGATGTAATAAGTAGGATGGATGGATTTGATGTCCTTTCCCTCCCACCGTAGAGGATCCGTGCCACAGTGAACACCCAGGAACAGAAGAGACTGCTGATGGACCTGGACATCTCTATGAGAACAGTAGACTGCTTCTACACAGTCACCTTCTACGGTGCACTCTTCAGAGAGGTAGCCAGCTTCTTTATAAAAATAATTTCAAAAATTACAATTAAATAATAATACTAAAGTCTTATGTAGTGTTTTTCTAAAATCCAAAGACTCTTTGTCTATTGTAATCTTTAGGTGTAGCGTATTAATTGTTTGTGTATTTGGATCCCCGTAAGTTGTTAGTCACAGTTGGTTTCCTCTACTGCTGGTCTTCTTCATTACTATGTTAAACATAGGCTTCCTACAATGTCATTACAGAGATGTTGGAGGACAGAGCCTTGTAAAGATGCTGTCAAACATATTGGTACCCTTATACTTTACAGTGGAGTGCAACAGTTTTATATTTTCAAAACTAGTTGGTTATTTTTACCCAGTAGGCACCTGCAACTTACAAAGAGTAGGATAAATTATACTTTCCAAGAAACACTCGCCTCCCACCAAAGTAATTAGAATTTTGAATAATTTAGTCCAGGCCATTTTTGACTTAAGTGCAAAACCTTAATTTCAGTTTTGATCAGTTGTATATCAAACTAAATGTGAACACCATTTTTTATTTTTTATTTAATTTCAACTTATTTTAGAAGTAATTGTGAATCATGCATGGGTCCCTATATATTTGACTGCATCTATGTTCAGAGAGGCAGTTATTTAGCAACTAACTTAGTCCTCTTCATTTCTACACTATATACAAAAATATGTGGACACCCATTCAAATTAGTGGATTCTGCTATTTCAGCCATACCTGTTGCTGACCGGTGTATAAAATCGAGCACATCAGCCATGCAATCTCGATAGACAAATATTTGAAGTAGAACGGCCTTACTGAAGAGCTCATTGACTTTCAACGTTACACTGTCATTGGATGCCACCTTTAAAACAAGTCAGTTCATCAAATTTCTGCCCTGCTAGAGCTGCCCCGGTCAACTGTAAGTGCTGTTATTGTGAAGTGGAAACGTCTAGGAGCAACAACGTCTCAACTGTGAAGTGGTAGGCCACACAAGCTCACAGAACGGGACCGCTTGCAACATTCACTACCGAGTTCAAAACTGCCTCTGGAAGCAACACCCGCACAAGAACTGTTAGTCGAGAGCTTCGTGAAATTGGTTTCCATGGCCGAGCACGCACACACAAACCTAAGATCACCATGTGCAATGCCAAACATCGGCTGTAGTGGCGTAAAGCTCGCCGCCATTGGACTCTGGAGCAGTGGAAATACGCTCTCTGGTGTGATGAATCACGCTTCACTATCTGGCAGTCCAACAGATGAATCTGGGTTTGGTGGATGCCAGAAGAATGCTACCTGCCCCAATGCATATGTAAAGTTGGTGGAGAAGGAAAAATGGTCTGGGGCTGTTTTTTTTCATGGTTCAGTCTAGGCTCCTTAGTTCCAGTGAAGGGAAATCTTAACGCTACATCATACAATGACATTCTAGATGATTCTGTTCTTCCAACTTTGTGGCAACAGTTTGGAGAAGGCCTTTTCCTGCTTCAGCATGACAATGTCCCCATGCACAAAGTGAGGTCCATACTGAAATGGTTTGTCGAGATCGGTGTGGAAGAACTTGACTGGCCTGCACAGAGCCCTGACTTCAACCCCACCGAACACCTTTGGGACGAATTGGAATGCCGACTGCAAGCCAGGCCTAATCGCCCGACCTCAATAATGCTCTTGTGGCTGAATGGAAGCAAGTACCCGCAGCAATGTTCCGACATCTAGTGGAAAGCCTTCCCAGAAGACTGGAGGCTGTCATAGCAGCAAAGGGGGGGACCAACTCCATATTAATGCCCATGATTTTGGAATGAGATGTTCAAGAAGTGGGTGTCCACATACTTTTGGTCATGTGGAACGTAAGACTTCCTGATTTACACACAACATTGTACTGTAGGACTGGGCTGCCATCCAGACAGACGGGTACCATGACGCCTTTTTCCTCATGTAGAGATGTTAGATGATAGAGCCGTGTATGTTGTAGTCAAGATAAACAAATAAAGAATTCCTGATATTGCCGGATGTAGTTACCTACCACTTGAAGAGAAGAGAGCGTTCCACAGGATATCCATCTGCAGCGGAGCACATTGGAAAAAGCTCCTTCCTGTTAGCCAATCTGTGTGTCTGGAATGTGGTTCTGTTTTTCCAATCCTTCCCTCTACTGCTCTCTCCATAGCCCCCTTTTTCCATTCCCACCCCCTTAACCCTTAAACTCTGACCTTCTCTATCTGTTGTATCTGTGTTCCCAGGGTGATGTGTGGATCTGTATGGAGCTGATGGACACCTCTCTGGATAAGTTCTATAAGCAGGTGATAGAAAAAGGCATGACCATCCCTGAAAATATCCTGGGAAAGATGGCTGTCTCGGTGAGTAGGACTACTTCTTTTTACTTCCTTTCCTCATGTAAATAGGACTAACTATGTCATATAATTCAGCCTAGAGACCAAGCGGAATATTACATGTGTAATGTAGGACAGGGTTTCCGTTAGCTGGTAATTGCCGGCTTTTGGCCGATTTTTAAATGAATGAAAAGCTGATCAATAACATTGTAGCCGGCCAAATTGTCTGAGGGTGTCCACCTGCTGAGGAGAGAGAGAGAACGCGAGAGAGGAGCCTTGGCCTAGACTACTGTTGATCATGAAGATGGAGGTCTTTTTAATTTGAAGTATAACAAAAGTATTAAAATAAAAGTTAGCATATGCCTACAGTGAAAAGCCTACAAGGCAGGGCTCCAGACTGTGACCATTTTAGTCGCAATTTGCGACCCTTTGACTTGGCTGTGCAAGTAAAATAAAAACGTGTCGGTTTGGGCTGCACATTCATTCACCGCACTAAAAACTTCCTTTTTCTTTTGTTGGAGGCTCAAACCATGATTTGGTCATACAGTAAAGTATCCTCATGATTCCTGTAATAGAAGTGTCTGCCAGCATGCCCCTGTACCTGTTTCGGTGGCGCCTGCTGCTGTGTTGAGCAGCCACTCGCTCTCTCTTTTCACAGGGGGAAAAAAATTACCTGGGAGGAAGAAAAGTGTTCTGATTTTATAACATTTTAAAATCCAAAAGCTGGGGGGGACGCTATCATGTCACAGATGGGGAGAGGATGTTCTCAGCTTTCTGTAGGTACATTATCATTAACCTATTGGATACGGGGGTCACTAGCCTTTCAAGGTAATTGCTGCAATATAGCCTGTTCAGGTTTAAACCAATTCACAAGTCTTCTGTTTCATTCTGTTGAGCCATTTTCTGTGGCCAAATTAAGTTCCAACTGTAATGTTATGTTTGACACAGTATAATATCCTGCTCATTTTCCCTATAAACAATAGCTTGACTTAACTTTTATTAGGATAATATCAAAAGTAAGAAGCGTTTGAAGGTTTGGTGTGGCTATTAGCCTATTATACTGCAGGCCTATGATAAAGGCAATGCGCACCGGCTGACTCCAACTGGCAGTTGAACTTGAGGAAGAATTTTTTAGGCCTACTGGATTTACTCCTGTAATCTAACAATATAATGCTCACCTTTATAAAAATATTCTAATTGAAAATGAATGAATTAGCCTCCTGTAAACTTACACAAGTAAGTATTCACCCACTTGGACTTTTTCACATTTTGTGTAAATTAAATGTTAAAAATACTAGTTGGTTATTTTTACACAAAAGTAAATAAATAAAAAAATGTGTTGGTTGCATAAGTGTTCCGCCCCCTGATTCAATACTTGGTAGAAGCACCTTTGGCAGCAATTACAGCTGTGAGTCTTTGGGTAAGTCTATAAGCTTTGCACATCTGGATCCTGCGATATTTGGTCCACTCTTAACAAAATTGCTCAAGCTCGGTCTAGTTGGATGGGCACTGTTGGTGAACAGCAATTTGTCATATTCTCAATTGGATTGCGGTTTGGGCATTGACTGAGCTATTCAAAGACATTCAGGTTGTTGGCTTTGGCTGTGTGTTTAGGGTCATTGTCCTGCTAGAAGGTGAACCTCCGCCCCAGTCGCAGGTCTCTTGCTGGATGGTGAACCTCCGCCCCAGTCGCAGGTCTCTTGCTGGATGGTGAACCTCCGTCCCAGCCGCAGGTCTCTTGCTGGATGGTGAACCTCCGTCCCAGCCACAGGCCTCTTGCAGACTGAAACAGGTTTTCCTCTAGAATTTCCCTGGATTTGGCTCCATCCATCTTGCCCTCAAACCTGATCAGTTTCCCAGTCCCTGCCGATGAAAAGCATCCCCATAACATGATGCTGCCACCACCATGCTTCACCATGGGGATGGTGTTCTCAGGGCGATAAGCAGTCTTGGCTTTGACCAGATAACTTTTTTCCACATTTTCTATGTCTCCCACATGTCTTTTGTCAAAAATATTTTTTTACAGCAATGGCTTTATTCTCACCACTCTTCCATAAAGCCCAGGTAATAGTTGTCCCATGTACAGTTTCTCCCATCTCAGCTGTTGATCTCCTCAGCTCCTTCAGAGTTGCAATTGGCCTCTTGGTTGTTTCTCTGACTAATGGGGTGAATACTTAAGCAATCAAGACTTGGTTTAGGAGGTGAACACTTATGCAGAAACAACCTATCTGATAAAGAAATTAATGTTGGTGTCGTGGCATAGCTCTCTCCCTCTCTGGGGTAGGCCTAAGCTTTTTATATATACACAATACCAGTCAAAAGTTTGGACACCTACTCAAGCAAGGGTTTTTATTTTTACTATTTTCTTCATTGTAGAATAATAGTGAAGACATCAACTATGTAGTAACCAAAACTTATAAAATATTTGTATTATTTGAGATTCTTCAAAGTAGCCACCCTTTGCCTTGATGACAGTTATACACACTCTGGACATTCTCTAAACCAGCTTCACCGGAAATGCTTTTCCAACAGTCTTGAAGGAGTTCACACATATGCTGTGCACTTGTTGGCTGCTTTTCCTTCACTCTGCAGTTCAACTCATCCCAAACCATCTCAATTTGGTTGAGGTCAGGTGATTGTGGAGGCCAGGTCATCTGATGCAGCACTCCATCACTCTCCTTCTTGGTCAAGTAGCCCCTTTACAGCCTGGAGGTGTGTTGGTTCATTGTCCTGTTGAAAAACAAATGATAGTCCCTCAAACACGAAACCCAAACTGGCTGTGCACGTGCGGTATCGCGCAATCACGACACGCAAGTTAAAATATCAAAACAAAATATGAACCAATTATATTCATTTGGGGACAGGTCAAAAAGCATTAAACATTTATGGGAATTTAGCTAGCTTGCACTTACTATCTAATTTGTCCTTTTTAGCTAGCTTGCTGTTGCTAGCTAATTTGTCCTGGGATATAAAGTTATTTTACTTGAAATGCAGAAGGTCATCTACGCCGCCAATTAATCCACACAAAACGGTCAACCAAATCATTTCTAGTCATCTCTCCTTCCAGGCCTTTTCTTCTCTTGACTTTATATTGCGATTGGCAACTTTCATAAATTTAAGTGCATTACCGCCACTGACTTTGTTCGTCTTTCAGTCACCCACGTGGGTATAACCAATGAGGAGATGGCACGTGGGTACCTGCTTCTATAAACCAATGAGGAGATGGGAGAGGCAGGACTTGCAGATCGCGATCTGCGTCAGAAATAGAACTGACTTCTATTTTAGCCCATGGCAACGCAGACGTCGTTGGCACGCGCAATAATTGGATAATAGATTTCTGAATTTATTTGCAACGCTCGCACACGCGACATGAGCGGTGTAGTCACCCTGTAAGCCCAAACCAGATGGGATGGCCTATCGCTGCAAAATGCTGTGGTATCCATGATGGTTAAGTGTGCCTTGAATTCTAAATAAATCAGACAATTTGGGGGTACTTTGCTGGTGACACTATCACACCTCCGTAATTCACAGTGGGAGCCACACATGCAGAGATCTGTTCACCTACTCGGTTGGAACCAAAAATCGCAAATTTTGTCTCAACAGACCAAAGGACAGATTTCCACCGATCTAATGTCCATTCTACGTGTTTCTTGGCCCATGCAAGTCTCTTATCTATTACGTACCCCTCTTGGAGGAGGGAACACAACACCCTGCTACATCTCAACTCCCCGAGGAGTGAAAAAAGTATGATCGTAGGTGCGGGGAAGGACGACGGAGGCAGAGATATACAGTTTACTGGGAATTTATTATTCCTTAACACAGTAATGTGGGGAAAAGGGGCTGGACGGAACCAAAGTAAAAGTTAGTCCCTGGTCCGCCCAGGTCTTACCTAGTGTGCATAGACAGATTCAATACTACGGGTTATGTATTCCCGCAGGCCTCTTGCCTAAACACTCCTAAGGTGCATTTCCCATCCCCCGGGAACAAATGAAACAGAATAATTACCAATACTTTAAGTGAACAGTTTCAACAATCAAAACCACTAAGTCATATTGGCATACACATACCTCTGATGGAGCAGCTACAAAATAATAGCAACAAAACTTGTACTAACCAACACAGGACATAAAAGGAAGCTCTCCTCCCTGAGGGAGGAACACTGGCTTTTATCAAGCTGGAGGAGTTGGTAATTGAAGAGACAGCTGTTTCCCCTGACGAGAGGGAGGGGTCAGAGCTCCAATTAGCGATGGAGCCGACCAATCAGCTGCTTTAGGATTCCAGGAAGCCATTTCCTGAACCACACACACATACAAACCCACAACACAGAAACTGGGGAGCGTAACAGTGTCCTTTAGTTGTGGTTTCTTTGCAGCAATTCAACCATGAAGGCCTGATTCATGCAGTCTCCTCTGAACAGTTGATGTTGAGATGTATCTGTTACTTGAACTCTGAAGCATTTATTTGGGCTACAATTTCAGAGGCTGGTAACTCAGAAATCTGCAGCAGAGGTAACTCTGGGTCTTCCTTTCCTGTGGCGGTCCTCATGAGAGCCAGTTTCATCATAGTGCTTGATGTTTTTTTGCAAGTTCCTTAAATTTTCCATATTGACTGACCTTCATGTCTTAAAGTAATGATAGACTGTTGTTTCTTTTTGCTTATTGAGCTGTTCTTTCCATAATATGGACTTGGTCTTTTACCAAATATGGCTAACACCCCTACCTTGTCACAACACAACTGATTGGCTCAAACTCATTAAGAAGTAAAGCAATTACACAAATTAACTTTTAACAAGGCACACCTGTTAATTGAAATTCATTCCGGGTGACTACCTCATGAAGCTGGTTGAGAGAATGCCAAGTATGAAAAGCTGTCAAGGCAAAGGGTGACTACTTTGAAGAATCTCAAATAAAATATGTTGATTTGTTTTATTACTACATGATTCCATATGTGTTATTTCATAGTTTTGATGTTTTCTATTATTCTACAATGTAGAAAATAGTAAAAATAAAGAAAAATCCTTGAATGACTAGTCCAAATTTGTCTGGTACTGTATATATTTTTATATTAATATAATACATTGGAGGCCTACGTCAAATATTGACTGGCTCTCATCAAGCTGCCCACTCAAGAAAAAACTTCAAACTGTAACCAGTGCCTGCAACCTGGTTCAAGTGGTCTGCCAACCTACCAGGGTGTTTACAAACAGCACAGGAATGAAATCATCAACATGTGTGGATCACATCTTTACTGCAGAAATTTGCTTTACAGCAGTATCCAAATCCATAGGATGTAGTGATCACAATATAATAGTCATATCTAGGAAAACCAAAGTTCCAAACTCTGGGCCTAATATAATGTATAAGAGGTCATACAATAAGTTTTGTAGTGATTCATAGGTTGATGTAAAGAATATTTGCTGGTCTGTGGTGTGTAATGAGGAGCAACCAGACGCTGCACTTGACACATTTATGAAATTGCTTATTCCAGTTACTAATAAGCATGCACCAATTAAGAAAATGACTGTTAAATCCCCTTGGATTGATAAGGAATTGAAAAATTGTATGGTTGAGAGGGATGAGGCAAAAAGTATGGCAAATAAGTCTGGTAGTCCAACTGGGAGTCCAACTGGCAAACGTACTGCAAATTTAAGAAATCATGTTAAATGAAAATAAACTATACTATGAAACAAAGATAAATTCTATAAAGATTGAAAAAAGCTTAAATGAAATTTTGGGGAAAAAAGCCAACTCGTCTCCATCATTCATTGAATCAGATGGCTCATTTATCACAAAGCCTTCCCCGTAGCTCAGTTGGTAGAGCATGGTGTTTGCAACGCCAGGGTTGTGGGTTCGATTCCCACGGGGGGCCAAGTACAAAAAGAAGAAGAAAAAAAAATCGTATGAAATGTATGCATTCACTACTGTAAGTCGCTCTGGATAAGAGCGTCTGCTAAATGACTAAAATGTAAAATGTAATGTAAATATTGCCAACTACTTTAATGACTTTTTCATTGGCAAGATAAGCAAACTTAGGGATGGCATACCAGCAACAAACGCTGACACTACACATCCAAGTATATCTGACCAAATTATGGAAGACAAGAATTGTACTTTTGAATTCCGTGAAGTCAGTGTGGAAAAGGTTAAAAAAATATTGTCTATCAACAATAAGCCACCGGGGTCTGATAATCTTGATGGAAAATTACAGAGGATCATAGCAGAAAATATTGCCACTCCTATTTGCCACATCTTCAATTTAACCCTACTAGAAAGTGTGTGCCCTCAGGCCTGGAAGGAAGCTAAAGTCATTCCGCTAACCAAGAATAGTAAAGCCCCCTTTACTGGCTCAAATAGCTGACCAATCAGCCTCTTACCAACCCTTAGTAAACTTCTGGATTTTTTTTTGCACGGCACTTACTCAAATGACTGATGATTGGCTGAGAGAAATTGATGATGCAAAGATTGTGAGGGCTGTCTTGTTAGACTTCAGTGCAGCTTTTGACATTATCGATCATAGTCTGCTGCTGAAAACTTATGTCTTATGGCTTTATGCTATAATGTGGATAAAGAGTTTCTTGTCTAACAGAACACAGAGGGTGTTCTTTTCATGGAAGCCTCAAACATAATCCAGGTCAAAGTAGGAATTCCCCAGGGTAGCTGTTTAGGCCCCTTGCTTTTCTCAGTCTTTACTAACGTCATGCCACTGGCTTTGAGTAAGGCTAGTGTGTCCATGTATGCGGATGACTCAACACTATACACGTCAGCTACTACAGCAACTGAAATGACTGCAACGCTTAATAAAGAGCTGCTGTTAGTTTTGGAATGGGTAGCAAGGAATAAGTTAGTCCTAAGTATTTCCAAAACTAAAAGCATTGTATTTGGTACAAATCATTCACTAAACCTCAACTACATTTTGTAGTGAATAATGTGTAAATTGAGCAAGTTGAGGTGACTAAACTGCATGGAGTAACCCTGGATTGTAAACAGTCATGGTCAAAACATATTGATACAACCAGTAGCTAACATGGGGAGAAGTCTGTCTATAATAAAGTGTTGCTCTGCATTCTTAACAACAAGGCAGGTCCTACAGGCCCTAGTTTTGTCGCACCTGGACTACTGTTCAGTCGTGTGGTCAGGTGCCACAAAGAGGGACTAGGGATAATTGCAGTTTGCTCAGAACAGGGCAGCACGGCTGGCCCTTAACCTCTATGGGCTAGGTGGGACGCTAGCGTCCCCCCCCGTGGTGCACTCCATCAACAGCAGGTGCATTTCAAGAGCGGCAAATTTGAATCCAAATAAATGTCAAAATTCTAATTTTTCAAACATACAACTATTTTACACCCTTTGAAAGATAAACATCTCCTTAATCTAACCACGTTTTAGAATTTCAAAAAGGTTTTACGGCGAAAGCATAAATTTAGAGTATGTTAGGACAGTACATTTACAAGAGTTGTGTGTAATGTTTTGTCAAGTCAAAGACAGGGTCACCAAAACCATAAAACCAGCTAAAATGATGCACTAACCTTTTACAATCTCCATCAGATGACACTCCTAGGACATTATGTTAGACAATGCATGCATTTTTAGTTCTATCAAGTTCATATTTATATCCAAAAACAGCGTTTTACTATGGCATTGATGTTGAGGAAATCGTTTCCCTCCAATAACCGGCAGTCAAGTCAACACCACAAATTAAATAATTACAATTAGAAAACATTGGTAAAATATTATATTGTCATTTAAAGAATTATAGATTTACATCTCTTGAACGCAATCAACTTGCCAGATTTAAAAATAACCTTACTGGGAAATCACACTTTGCAATAATCTGAGCACTGCGCCCAGAAAAATACGCGTTGCGATACAGACTAGATGTCATGTTGGGGAGATCTAAAATCGAAAATACTATGTAAATAATCCATTACCTTTGATTCTCTTCATCAGATGTCACTTCCAGGTATCACAGGTCCATAACGAATGTAGTTTTGTTCAAAAAAGCTCATCATTTATGTCCAAAAATCTCCGTCTTGTTAGCACATGATCTAAGCCAGCCGGACTTCTCGTCATGAACGAGGGGAAAAAAATATATTTACGTTCGTTCAAACATGTCAAACGTTGTATAGCATAAATCATTAGGGCCTTTTTTAACCAGAACATGAATAATATTCAAGGTGGACGAATGCATACTCTTTTATAACGTATTGGAACGAGGGTACCCAACATGAACTCGCGCGCCAGGTGTCTAATGGGCCATCATCGTTCCATGGCTCTTGTTCGGTCAGATCTCCCTCCAGATGACTCAAAACACTTTGTAAAGGCTGGTGACATCTAGTGGAAGCAATAGGAAGTGCCAAAATATTCCTCAGCCCCTGTGTTTTTCAATGGGATAGGTTTAAAGGTAATACAACACATCAGGTATCCACTTCCTGTCAGAAAATGTCTCAGGGTTTTGCCTGCCAAATAAGTTCTGTTATACTCAGACACCATTCGAACAGTTTTAGAAACTTTAGGGTGTTTTCTATCCATATATAATAAGTATATGCATATTCTAGTTACTGGGTAGGATTAGTAACCAGATTAAATCGGGTACATTTTTTTTATCCAGCCGTGCAAATACTGCCCCCTAGCCCTAACAGGTTAAAAGTACACCGAGAGCGAACATTAATGACATGCATGTGACTCTCATGGCTCAAAGTGGAGGAGAGATTGACTTCCTCATTACTTGTTTTTGTAAGAGGTGTTGGTTGACAAGCTGAAGGTACCGAGCTGTCTGTTTAAAATACTAGCACACAGCTCGGACACCCATGCATACCCCACAAGACATGACACAAGAGGTCTCTTCACAGTCCCCAACTCCAGAACAGACTATGGGAGGCGCACAGTACTACATAGAGCCATGACTACATGGAACTCTATTCCACATCAGGTAACTGATGCAAGCAGTAAAATCTGATTTAAAAAGCAGATAAAAATACACCTTATGGAACAGCGGGGACTGTGAAGTAGCACAAACACAGGCACAGACACATGCATACACACACATGATAATATACACACTATACACACACGTACACATGGATTTTGCGTTGTAGATATGTGGTAGTGAAGTATGGACCTGAGGGCACACACTTATTGTGTTGTGAATTCTGTAATGAATGTATTATGTTTTTAAAAATGTATAACTGCCTTAATTTTGGCGGACCCCAGGAAGAGTTGCTGCTGCCTTTGTAGCAGCTAATAGGGATCCATAATAAATACAAACGGGCCCTACACGCAATGCCCTGATGCATTTAGTGCTCAAATCTCCGACAATAGGCTATAAAGTTTACATATACTACAGATGAAAACACAAGGAATAGTGTTTTTGTAATTAGTTATAGGCTGTTTTTAAGGACACGTAAATGTGGCTCATTTGGCCAATATCCCTTGTTTATTGATGATGATGGTTTTGTTAGTGGACGGCCTAATGTGTTACTCACCCAGTGCATATAGATGACCGGTAAATTTCTCAAATGTCCGATAAATTGAAAAATCTTTCACACCCCTTGACTTTTTCCACATTTTGTTGTTACAGCCTGGATTTAAAATGGATTCAATGTAGATTTTTTTTGTCACTGACCTAAACATAATACCCCATCATGTCAAAGTGTAATTATGTTTTTCAAAATTTTTACAAATGAAAAGCTGAAATGTCTTCAGTCAATAAGTATTCAACCTCTTTGTTATGGCAAGCCTAAATAAGTTCAGGAGTAGAAAAGTACTTAACATATCACTAAATAAGTTGCATGGACTCATTGTGTGTTCAATAATAGTGTTAACATGATTTTTTTGAATGACCAACCCATCTCTGTACCCCACATACACAATTCTATGTATGGCCCTTTGTCAATTTCACATGAGTGGGAATACAGATATGCATATGCTCGTGACAGATACCTTTTTTTATTTTTTTATTTTTTTAAGTTTGGGTGTGAATCAGAAAACAACTAGTCGGCATCGGGTGTGACCATCATTTGCCTCATGCAGCGCGACACATCTCCTTCACTTAGAGTTGATAAGGCTGTTTATTGTGGCCTGTGGAATGTTGTCCCGCTCCTCTTCAATGACTGTGTGACGTTACTGGACATTGGCGGGAACTGGAACACGCTATCGTACACGTCTATCCAGAGCATCCCAAACATGCTCAATGGGTGACATGTCTGGTGCGTATGCAGGCCATGGAAGAACTGGGACATTTTCAGGTTCCAGGAATTGGTCCTTGCGACATGGGGCAGTGCATTATCATGCAGAAACATGAGGTGATGAATGGCACGACAATCTCATTAAAATGTCCATCACTGAAATGCAATTGTGTTCGTTGTCCTTACCTTATTCCTGCCCATACCATAACCCCACCACTACTATGGAGCACTCTGTTCACAACGTTGACATCAGTATACTGCTTGCCCACACATCTTCCCGGTACAGTTGAAACTGGGATTAATCCGTGAAGAGCACACATCTCCAGCGTGCCAGTGGCCATCGAAGGTGAGCATTTGCCCACTGAAGTCGGTTACGATGCCGAACAGCAGTCAGGTCAAGCCCCTGGGGAGGACGGCAAGC
This sequence comes from Salmo salar, assembly GCF_965601325.2. Classification (NCBI taxonomy): domain Eukaryota; kingdom Metazoa; phylum Chordata; class Actinopteri; order Salmoniformes; family Salmonidae; genus Salmo; species Salmo salar. The sequence goes on from NC_138318.1 coordinate 34,782,051, forward strand.
AGATGCAGATGAGCTTCCCTGAGACGGTTTCTGACCATTTGTGCAGAAATTCTTTGGTTGTGTGTACCCACAGTTTCATCAGCTGTCCGGGTGGCTGGTCTCAGACTATCCCGCAGGTGAAGAAGACGGATGTGGAGGTCCTGGGCTGGTGTGGTTGCACATGGTCTGTGGTTGTGAGGCCGGTTGGATGTACTGTCAAATTCTCTAAAATGACATTGGTGGCTTATGGTAGAGAAATTAACATTTTAAATGATCTGGCAACAGCTCTGGTGGACATTCCTGCAGTCAGCATGCCAATTGCACACTGCCTCAACTTGAAACGTCTGTGGCATAGTGTTGTGTGACAAAACTGCACATTTTAGAGTGGCCTTTTATTGTCCCTAGGACAAGGTTACACCTCTGTAATGATCATGCTGTTTAATCAGCTTCTTGATATGCCACACCTGTCAGGTGGATGGATTATTTTGGCAAAGGATAAATGCTCACCAACAGGGATGTAAAACAATTTGTGCACAACATTTGAGAGAAATTTTGTGCGTATGAATAAGTTCTGCAATCTTTTATTCCAGCTCATGAAACATGGGACGAACACTTTACATGTTACGTTTTATATTTTTGTTCAGTATATTAACATGTTGCCAGTCTCTCGACCAAGAGGCTATTACTGTACAAAATGACTGAATTCATGCTAGATGTTTAATATACTAAGAATGAATAAATACTAGATGCAAACCAATGGGTATGTCTGGGAAGTTAGACCTGCATTCCTCATGTTGATATCCTTCTCCAGCTGCTGATGTGTTCTGTTCTAATGTTCCAACCTCCCTCGTTACAGACAGTGAAGGCTCTGGAACATCTGCACAGCAATCTGTCAGTCATCCACCGAGGTAAGAACAAGCACAGAGTTAAATAGAACGTTTTATATACGGTATGTTATGTATATCTCTCTCTTGGGTACACCTTAAAACAGTTTGCACTAGTGTCCATCTTTTTAAATCTGGAAGCTTTAGCGGAGAAACCTGCCACATCTGTTTGCGACGTTACAAAAACAACGATGTTACTTGAAACAACATTTTACATAGCATTTTTACATATGTGTTTTGTGGGCTGTGTTGAGCGAGACAGATATACTGCTTCGTAGTTATGTTGCTGAGGCTAAGGAAATCACTTTAAAAGATGCTATACAGTAGGTCTGTATTGGACTAACGGACTCCAAAATCTGTGATTTCTCTTTCACTTCCATCTCACGCCACTCTTCTATTTCTCTGTTTTGTTCCTCCTCACTCACTCACTCACTCACTCGCTCACTCACTCTCCCCTCAGATGTGAAGCCATCCAACATATTGATCAACACCCAAGGGCAGGTGAAGATGTGTGACTTTGGGATCAGTGGTTACCTGGTGGACTCTGTGGCCAAGACCATGGACGCAGGCTGCAAGCCCTACATGGCGGTGAGCGGTTGTGTGGGGGTGGGTGGTTGTGGGTGAGCGGTTGTGTGGGGGTGGGTGGGTGGGTGTGTAGTAGGAGAGGTTTCCGGGATTTAAAAGAGACAAAATAAATCTATTGGTCAAATCTACTCAATAAAAATCAAAGAGTGTAGTTAGGCTTAAGCTGGCTCAGTGAAGAACTGTTTCAGGAGAGAGATATGATACATGAAGTACCTCATACCTCGGCACAATGATCTGGTACATCCTGTAATAGCTGTTACCCCGGCACATTGATCTGGTACTCCCTGTATATAGCTAGCTGCACATTGATCTGGTACTCCCTGTATATAGCTAGCTGCACATTGATCTGGTACTCCCTGTATATAGCTGCACATTGATCTGGTACTCCCTGTATATAGCTGCACATTGATCTGGTACTCCCTGTATATAGCTGCACATTGATCTGGTACTCCCTGTATATAGCTGCACATTGATCTGGTACTCCCTGTATATAGCTGCACATTGATCTGGTACTCCCTGTATATAGCTGCACATTGATCTGGTACTCCCTGTATATAGCTAGCTGCACATTGATCTGGTACTCCCTGTATATAGCTAGCTGCACATTGATCTGGTACTCCCTGTATATAGCTAGCTGCACATTGATCTGGTACTCCCTGTATATAGCTAGCTGCACATTGATCTGGTACTCCCTGTATATAGCTAGCTGCACATTGATCTGGTACTCCCTGTATATAGCTAGCTGCACATTGATCTGGTACTCCCTGTATATAGCTAGCTGCACATTGATCTGGTACTCCCTGTATATAGCTAGCTGCACATTGATCTGGTATTTCCTGTATATAGCTAGCTGCACATTGATCTGGTACTCCCTGTATATAGCTAGCTGCACATTGATCTGGTACTCCCTGTATATAGCTAGCTGCACATTGATCTGGTACTCCCTGTATATAGCTAGCTGCACATTGATCTGGTACTCCCTGTATATAGCTGCACATTGATCTGGTACTCCCTGTATATAGCTAGCTGCACATTGATCTGGTACTCCCTGTATATAGCTAGCTGCACATTGATCTGGTATTTCCTTGATTTGGCTCTACTCTTGTTTTATTTTATTCCTTGTGTTACTATTTGTTAATTTTGTATTATCATTTTTTTTAACTCCGTTGGGGAAGGACCGTTGGGAAGGGAGCATAAGCAAGCATTTCACGGTTAAGTCTTCACCCGTTGTATTTGGCACATGTGACAAATAAAATGTTGATTTGGATTTGTTACTCTTAATTAATTAACCTAATAAGTTTGACTGAGCAGAGCTGAGTTGGCCACTTACACCATATATGTGTAAGTGCTGGAGGTCTGTTATGTCAATAGTCATGCACTTAAAGGGTAGAACGCATGAGTTGTCACTCACCAATGTGAAAACACTGACTTAGTAACTTAGTTCTAGTCACGATCTGGTTACCTATAAGTACAAACATAGTTATTTTGGGGTTATTACATATTTATGAACTTATTTCTGCACATCTTCTAAGCTTACACAATGCCCTATTTCTCAAAGTTATGTGGAGGATCTAATCTAGTCTGTGCTACTGAGTTTGTATGCTAGCTCGGAATCTAGCTCAAGCTGGCTAATGTTAGCTAGTAGCCATGCTAGCATGTAATTACATTCCAGACCAACTGTTGGCAGTGGTGAGCTACAATCCATCAAACAAGGAGCAGATGGGGCATGTGCATCAATGCAGCATGCCCTTCAGACTTTGTGGCTGTGTTATTATCATTAGCATGGCAGGTTCAGGTACCTTTTTGCCGTGGGCTAAAAACAAAAGAGAAAATCATACCTGCTTGTTCTAATTGTGTAGTACCTCGTCTGTTCTCCTTTCTGTTTTGTCAACTTTTCGGCATGGTCTCTGAAGTAGCCTAGGGCAGTTTGGTAACTTTTTCCACCTTGACTTAGTGCAAGCGCGCTAGCTGACGGACATCTGGAATCTATCTATTTTGGGTTTCCCTGACTCCATCGGCCCGGCAAAGCTCCTGTCTCCCCCTCGCCTGCACTCTTTTCAAAGTTTTACCATGGGATCTGTTAGTCTGCTGTACATTTATATTACATTTTAGTTCGCTTTCTCTCTTTGCTTCTAATCTGCGGTTATGTTTTGGCTGTGTTAGTTGTGTTCTAGCTGGTCTCCAGTAGTTTGGCTCTAGCTTGCCGACCATAACCGTGGTTGTTGGCTAGGCTGGCTAAGCTAATAGCTAGTTGGCTAAATAGCTAACGTTAGCTGGCTGGCTAGCTTGCTGGCTAAGTTAACTGCATATAGCTAGCATTCTTTGATAACTGGTTAGATGGTGTTATGTATTTTCAAAACTTTGGTTTACTTTAATGCAGCTGTAATCTAGGTGTTGATAGCAACTGGCTGACTCATGCACGGCTGGTAGGGCTAATGTTAGCAGGCTAGTTGGCTAGCAACCTTGCGAGTTGATTTGTAATGATACATTCATAAAGTATTTGCTTCTAAGTTGGCTGAAAATGAAATTGAAACCAGTAGTCATCAGTGCAAACGATTTGGTTTAAGTTGAAGTTCTACATTTGAAGTTATTTCTGTTGGAGTTTACATTATGTCAAATCAAATCAAATTTATTTATATAGCCCTTCGTACATCAGCTGATATCTCAAAGTGCTGTACAGAAACCCAGCCTAAAACCCCAAACGGCAAGCAATGCATGTGAAAGAAGCACGGTGGCTAAGAAAAACTCCCTAGGAAAAACTCCCTAGAAAGGCCAAAAACCTAGGAAGAAACCTAGAGAGGAACCAGGCTATGAGGGGTGGCCAGTCCTCTTCTGGCTGTGCAGGGTGGATATTATAACAGAACATGGTCAAGATGTTAAAATGTTCATAAATGACCAGCATGGTCAAATAATAATAATCATAGTAGTTGTCGAGGGTGCAACAAGCACGTCCGGTGAACAGGTCAGGGTTCCATAGCCGCAGGCAGAACAGTTGAAACTGGAGCAGCAGCACGGCCAGGTGGACTGGGGACAGCAAGGAGTCATCATGCCAGGTAGTCCTGAGGCATGGTCCTAGGGCTCAGGTCCTCCGAGAGAAAGACAGAAAGAGAGAAAGATAGAATTAGAGAGAGCATATTTAAATTCACACAGGACACCGGATAAGACAAGAGAAATACTCCAGATGTAACAGACTGACCCTAGCCCCCCGACACATAAACTACTGCAGCATAAATACTGGAGGCTGAGACAGGAGGGATCAGAAGACACTGTGGCCCCATCCAACGATACCCCCGGACAGGGCCAAACCGGCAGGATATAACCCCACCCACTTTGCCAAAGCACAGCCCCCACACCACTAGAGGGATGTCTCCAACCACCAACTTACCGTCCTAAGACAAGGCCGAGTATAGCCCACAACGATCTCCGCCATGGCACAACCCAAGGGGGGCGCCAACCCAGACAGGAAGACCACATCAGTGACTCAACCCACTCAAGTGACGCACCCCTCCCATGGACGGCATGGAAGAACACCAGTAAGCCAGTGACTCAGCCCCTGTAATAGGGTTAGAGGCAGAGAATCCCAGTGGAAAGAGGGGAACCGGTAAGGCAGAGACAGCAAGGGCGGATCGTTGCTCCAGCCTTTCCGTTCACCTTCACACTCCTGGGCCAGACTATACTTAATCATAGGACCTACTGAAGAGATAAGTCTTCAGTAAAGACTTAAAGGTTGAGACTGAGTGTGTCTCTCACATTGGTAGGCAGACCATTCCATAAAAATGGAGCTCTATAGGAGAAAGCCCTACCTCCAGCCGTTTGCTTAGAAATTCTAGGGACAATTAGGAGGCCTGCGTCTTGTGACCGTAGCGTACGTGTAGGTATGTACGGCAGGACCAAATCGGAAAGATAGGTAGGAGCAAGCCCATGTAATGCTTTGTAGGTTAGCAGTAAAACCTTGAAATCAGCCCTTGCCTTAACAGGAAGCCAGTGTAGGGAGGCTAGCACTGGAGTAATATGATACAATTTTTTGGTTCTAGTCAGGATTCTAGCAGCCGTATTTAGCACTAACTGAAGTTTGTTTAGTGCTTTATCCGGGTAGCCGGAAAGTAAAGCATTGCAGTAGTCCAGCCTAGAAGTAACAAAAGCATGGATTAATTTTTCTGCGTAATTTTTGGACAGAAAGTTTCTGATTTTTGCAATGTTACGTAGATGGAAAAAAGCTGTCCTTGAAACAGTCTTGATATGTTCTTCAAAAGAGAGATCAGGGTCCAGAGTAACGCCGAGGTCCTTCACAGTTTTATTTGAGACGACTGTACAACCATCCAGATTAATTGTCAGATTCAACAGAAGATCTCTTTGTTTCTTGGGACCTAGAACAAGCATCTCTGTTTTGTCCGAGTTTAAAAGTTTGCAGCCATCCACTTCTTTATGTCTGAAACACAGGCTTCTAGCGAGGGCAATTTTGGGGCTTCACCATGTTTCATTGAAATGTACAGCTGTGTGTCGTCCGCATAGCAGTGAAATTTAACATGATGTTTTCGGGAATAGGCTGGCTTGCCGGTCCTCCATATTACATCACACGCCGGAAAAACATTTTCCTTCAGCATGCTTCAGAATTCGGATCGGTTTTGCCTCCCGAGTGACGCAGCAGTTTAAGGCACTACAGATCTGGGTTCGATCCCGGGCTGTGTCGCAGCCGGCCACAACTGGGAGACCAATGAGGCGGCGCACAATTGGCCCAGCGTCGTCCCGGTTAGGTGAGGGTTTGGCCGGGATGTCCTTGTCCCATCGCGCTCTAGCGACTCCTGTGGCGTGCCGTGTGCATGCACGCTGACACGGTTGCCAGTTGTGCGGTGTTTCCTCCGACACATTGATGCGTCTGGCTTCCGGGTTAAGAGAGCAGTGTGTCAAGAAGCAGTGCGGCTTAGCAGGGTCATGTTTCGGAGGACGCATGGCTCTCGTCCTTCGCCTCTCCCGAGTCTGTACGGGAGTTGCTGCGATGGCACAAGACTGTAACTACCAATTTGGATTTCATGAAATTGGGGAGAAAAAAGGGGTAAAAGGTAAACGAAAAAAAGATGTTATAACCTTAATAATTATGTAAAAAATAGAAACTAGAGGTGTAACTTTGCATTGGGCCTTTTGATGTGTATACTAATGAAAATCCATATGTTACACGTGGTAATGTTTATGATCGCTACCCTTTTAATAACCTCCAGTGTGCTCAAACAGTGTGTCCACAGAGCCTTTGATTGGCTGAGGCAGTTTTTTAGGGCCATGGTAGCGCTCAGAGAACAGACTGGGCTGTGTGTGTTGAAGAGGTACAGATGACGGAGGAGGTTGGGTCGTCTAGGACAACTGTCAGTTAGCGACGCTAAAGTGATGTCACCCGTGTCTCGTTCTTTGTCTTTCTGTGTGTGTGTGTGTGTGTCATTCTGTCCCCTAGCCGGAGAGGATCAACCCAGAGACTAATCAGAAAGGCTACAACGTCAAGTCTGACATTTGGAGTTTAGGAATCACTATGGTGAGCCTCTATTTTATATAACTTTTTATTATGAATATTTATGCAGATTAATTTATTATAACAAAATTGTTATGTGATTATTACACTAGTAGGTCTATTTTTTATTTGATTTTTTCTACATTTAAACTAGCAACCTCTGATACCGTAAGGTGCAGGTACAGTAACCACAGATAAATAATTGTATTTTATTTTTCCTGAATGATGTCTTCACTATATAACCAGTACGTTGTATTCATTGCCAGTAATAGCATTAAGTGAGCAGATCGAGTTCTATTGAATTGAAATGCATTGCTGTTCATATAGGACAGGTTCTTCATGTTCAAGAAAAGCCCTGCCTTCTCTGTGAGACACGATGACACACAACGGCTCTGCTCTAGACTAACTGGTGTCTAGACATTTTATTAGGAGAGTTGTTACATATTCCTACCTCTCTCATTTGCACGTCCTGAACTGTGTCACACCCAAGAACAGTTTTGGTTTTTAAAATAAATGTGATGGTCCTCCAACTGCCTATGGTTGTTTTCAGTAATGTAATACTGTCTAGGGTCATAAACCACCCAATTTCAGGCTTTTATCTACGTAATATTTCGTTTTCTGCATTTTATGTACGGTAATACAATGATGCGTTCATATACCTGTGCCCCCTTCTTCAGATTGAACTGGCCATCCTGCGGTTTCCCTATGACTCCTGGGGCACGCCCTTCCAGCAGCTGAAGCAGGTGGTGGAGGAACCATCGCCCCAGCTCCCTGCTGACCAGTTCTCCCCTGAGTTGGTTGACTTCACCTCCCTGTGGTATGTTCTCTTCTCCCTGTAAAGCAAGCCTGGTCCTATATCTGTTTGGGCTGTCTTTCCAACTCTATGGTCATTGTCATGCTTGTTATGACAGAGACGACAGTTAGAGTTGGCAAGACATCAGATCTAGGACCAGGCTAGTTGTACATCATCTAGTCCCTCCAGGCTGTAGAGCTGTGGTTTAATTCAGCCGGGTCAGATGTTAAAGCAGGACTTTCCAGCAGTGGATCAACAACATTGTTTTATACCCCGGTGACTCAACTGTTTATGTGACAATAGGAAATTGGAATACCTGAGTAAACCTCTCCTCTGGCTTGAATGGAGACTATATCCTCCTGTGGAAGAGTGGTCTATAAACATGTAAAAGGGGGCATTGGGGATACTCTTACCTCACAGGCATGAATTTTAAGCCTCAGCCCTACCCATGCCCACAAAGTTCAGACCCTACCCCAGCCATGCCCACAAAGTTCAGACCCTACCCTAACCATGCCCACAAAGTTCAGACCCTACCCCAGCCATGCCCACAAAGTTCAGACCCTACCCTAACCATGCCCACAAAGTTCAGGCCCAACTCTACCCAGGCCCGATTGCTTTTGCCAAATGATAGGAAATCAGAAATAACTTCCTTCGTTAGTATCCATTAGGCACAGCTGCACAACATAACTCTTAAAGAGGAAATTGCGTCTTAAAAGGAAAATGACATACTTTGTAATAGAATCCACAAAATTAATTAATACATTTTAGAGTGAATAATTATATGTATTCATATTTATAATACAGTTATTAGTATTCTTAATAATGACAATCTGGATGTGTCCAATGGGGTAAATGCAGATGGATAAACCCCAACTATGCTGCATGTTAGGCTAAAGTTGATCATGCTTATTGCTAACAGCACATCTGATAATATAGGCCATGTATAGAAATTGTATTTTAGATGGTGTCAGCATCATTATTATTTAAAACATTTTGGAGGTGGAATGTCTTTTCTAAAAAGTCACCAGAACTGAGCTTTTCAGTCCTTCCACATACAAATTAGCTCGAGGAAGACCCCGGACCCTCTAAGCAAGGGGACTGGAATTGGGCAATCTCGCAGTTTAATATGTACAAAATTAGCCTCTTTCTCTAAAAGCATGATGGTCATGACTTTCTTAGATGAAAGGGGACATTAACTTGGCCCCAAACAATCAATCAGATCCAGTTTCAGTAAGGAGACGTTAACATGGCCCCAGACAATCAATCAGATCCAGTTTCAGTAAGGAGATGTTAACATGGCCCCAGACAATCAATCAGTTTCAGTAAGGAGACGTTAACATGGCCCCAGACAATCAATCAGATCCAGTTTCAGTAAGGAGACGTTAACATGGCCCCAGACAATCAATCAGATCCAGTTTCAGTAAGGAGACGTTAACATGGCCCCAGACAATCAATCAGATCCAGTTTCAGTAAGGAGACGTTAACATGGCCCCAGACAATCAATCAGATCCAGTTTCAGTAAGGAGACGTTAACATGGCCCCAGACAATCAATCAGTTTCAGTAAGGAGATGTTAACATGGCCCCAGACAATCAATCAGTTTCAGTAAGGAGATGTTAACATGGCCCCAGACAATCAATCAGTTTCAGTAAGGAGACGTTAACATGGCCCCAGACAATCAATCAGTTTCAGTAAGGAGACGTTAACTTGGCCCCAGATAATCAATCTAAGATCCACTTAAGTTTCAGTCATGGGATTTTTTTTGTTGCTTTTACCCCTGAGCGAATTAACTCCCACATGGCAGAAGGGAGGATAGATCACAGGCTGAACACTTTACTACAATTTTTTTATTATCTCTGTCTCTCTCGTTTCTTCGCAACTATTATTTTTACCCTGTTAACTGTTCCACGTTCGCTTGCAGCTGATGCAATCATTCAGTGTGCCTGGACTGGGAGATACGTTACCAGATATTACTAATCTAATCTTCTATCTCATTGCCCATTTTCATTCTCAGCTTAAAGAAAAATTCCAAAGAGCGGCCAAACTACCCAGAACTCATGGTGAGTGTGTTTTGAACTTAGGAGATCTCCCGTTATGTGGACACAATAATGTGTCCTCTTGCATTTACTATTAGTTCACCACTAGATGGCAGACTTAGTCCAGTGATACATAATGTTTTGTAATCAATCAAATTTCAATAAAATGTACTTATAAAGCCCTTCTTACATCAGCTTACATCAGCACAAAGTGCTGTACAGAAACCCAGCCTAAAACCCCAAACAGCAAGCAATGCAGGTGTAGAAGCACGGTGGCTAGGAAAAACTCCCTAGGAAAAACTCCCTAGAAAGGCCAGAACCTAGGAAGAAACCTAGAGAGGAACCAGGCTATGAGGGGTGGCCAGTCCTCTTCTGGCTGTGCCGGGTGGAGATTATAACAGAACATGGCCAAGATGTTCAAATGTTCATAAATGACCAGCAGGGTCAAATAATAATAATCACAGTAGTTGTCGAGGGTGCAACAGGTCAGCACCTCAGGAGTAAATGTCAGTTGGCTTTTCATAGCCGATCATTGAGAGTATCTCTACCTCTCCTGCTGTCTCTAGACAGTTGAAAACAGCAGGTCTGGGACAGGTAGCACGTCCGGTGAACAGGTCAGTGTTCCATAGCCGCAGGCAGAACAGTTGAAACTGGAGCAGCAGCACGATCAGGTGGACTGGGGACAGCAAGGAGACATCAGGCCAGGTAGTCCTGAGGCATGGTCTTAGGGCTCAGGTCCTCCGATTGATAGAGAGAAAGAGAGAGAGCATATTTAAATTCACACAGGACACCGGAAAAGACAGGAGAAATACTCCAGATATAACAGACTGACCCTAGCCCCCCGACACATAAACTATTGCAGCATAAATACTGGAGGCTGAGACAGGAGGGGTTGGGAGACACACCTCCCCATTTAATAATCTCCCCACTTTATTTAGATTTTTATCTAATCAATGCTATTGATTATATTTCAAACTGTTGTTGAGGATATTATTTTGATGTTATATTTGATTCTGCATAAATCAGTCTCTTCTTTTCTTCTGGTTTCTTCTCTCCATCCCAGCAACATCCCTTCTTCATCTCCCATGAATCCTTAGACACCGACGTGGCTAGCTTTGTCAAGGTCATCCTCGGGGACTGACGAGCGCCCTTATCTAACCCAACCCAATGCTCTGACCAATGGCCACTGGGGAGGCGGACCTACAAAAAAAAGCACCAATCACAAACCCTATTACCTGAGGGACTCCACCCTCTCCCTAGTTCCCGACCCCTCCCTTTGGCACAGTGAAGATGGACATTAGAGGAACTGAGTGAGGAATTATCCTTAAGGCCTTAAGCCCTTGCATATTAGATATGGGCAGGGGGCCAAGATGGGGAAATTACTGAAATGTTCAGTATTGGAGCACCGGCCCATATATAATCTGGATTAATTTAAATGTATAATAATATCTGTATGAAATGTGATCCCCCGACCTCTAAATTTGTCCCACCCTTGTTACTGTACTAGACCCAGTACTAAAACATAGATTTCATTGTTAATGTTAGTGAATTAAGCAACGTGTGGATTATGCCCTGTCCTATACAGTACCACAGTATGAGTCATAATAGCCATAAAACCTAGCAGTCAAACAGGGAAATATTTGCAATTGTTTTTCCACCATTCATTTTTCCCCATTGGGGATTTTAGAAACACTTAAAATAAGGGCTGTGTTTCGTGTAGACTTACCGTGCCATGACGTTTTGATAACCATGTAAATCTCTCTCAGACAAGGTGACTTTTATCAATATATTCACCTGTATTTACCCCCCCAAAAATGAAATGCTAATTAGCTGCTAATGTTGCTATCATAAAGATCTACAAATGTCGTGATGATCTGGACTGCCGAATCGAGGCAAAGGTAAGAATCTCTGGATCACAGGAGGCTGCTGAGGGGAGGACGGCTCATAATAATGGCTGGAACGGAGTAAATGGAATGGCATTCAAACACATGGAAACCATGGAAACCATGTGTTGGATACTATTCCATTTGTTGTGTTTCAGCGATTACTTTAAACACATCCTCCCCAATTAAGTTGCCACCAGCCGCCTGCGCTCTGGTTTAATTATCTGATGTTAGTAATTAATACATTGGCTGCATTTCTTTAAATGGGCAATTCTGTGAAGTGTCTTGTGCAAGTTTTAAATTGACACAATACCTGTTAGCAAAGGTGTTTTTTTTGTGTTTTTTTTAAAACGTTTAATTGTATTTGATATGCAGGAGCTTGCAGGGATTTGTAATTGGCGTGTTGTCTGCTTTGATGCTAATAAGCATTTTTTTTTTTATCTGAAAGTCACCTTGTCCTAGAGAGATTTACATGGTTATCAAAACGTCACGTCGGGTTAAACAGCTCTTATTTGAAGTGTATCTAAAATCCCCTATGGGATAAATGAATGGTTGAAAAACGATTGGAACCATTTCCCTGTTTGACTGCTAGGTTTCATGGGTATTAGGACACTGTGGGTCTCTAATGGTCAATCCCTGAAATATTTTCAAACCCAATGTAAGAAAACAGAAAAACTTTTTTTTTTTTTTTAAAACAACTGAAAGTGATATGAATATATCTATGTATAATCTCAATGTTTGTACTATACTCAAGCTCAAGTGTTGTATTGGTTTACTAATTCACTGCATGTACAGAAAATATATAATATAGAATGGACTGGTATCAGTCGCCTTTGAAAGACCGAGAGATTCAGATTCTCGACTGTCCAGTGGTTAAGCATTACACAAGTCTGTAATGGTTGGAGGTCTCATTCAGAAGTGCAGTGGGTTTGTCAAAGGAAGTTACTGCACTTTGCTCTCAACTGCTCTCTCATGTATAGGTCTACTACGCATTGGGCTGTGTGTGTGTGTTTATGTGGGCGCCTTCTATGTGTGTTACACGTGTTTTAAAGTGAAGTATATGTGGTCGTTGTGGTTCCTAGTCACTTCCTGAATAATTTTTCTCTTCTGAGCCAGTCACAATACTTTCCCCACTGTATGTTGAACTGGAATCGAATAATAGTTATACTGATATTATTATTATTATTTATTATTATATAGCTTATATTTATGTATACTGATACAGTATACTGATATATTAACTGCCGTTTTCCCTTTGAAAACTTAGTATTAACAATATACTGTCTTATTTTACTGTGTGTGTGTGTGTGTGAGTGAGGTGTCGTTCTTGACAGAATGCTTTAATGAAACAGTTACTCATAACACAAGCCTTATCTGTGCCTCTAAAAATACAGAAAACAAAATAACTGTTGCCAGGTAAAGAGATGTTCTGTATTCAACAAGGCAAGTTCCCCCCCCCCCCCCCCCCACACACTTTATTCACTCGGCGGCATGTGCCCCTTTCTGTCCAATGGGGTAATTTATGGACAATATTTAGGGTGCCTCTTTTGGCTCAAGAACACCCCCCGGAGGCAAACATAATGTACAGTCCTTTTGTACAGTGTTAACTTCTCCACATTACTCTATATATCATCAAATCTACTCTACCTGCTGAACACTGCAGGAGCATATAGACTCACAATTAGCTTGCGTAGGTTATATAACGAAGCTGTTTCTGCATTTCCCCCTCCCCTCCCTCCCTCCACATTTTTTCTTTATCATTAAGTTTACCTACTTGGACTACAGTATCATATTAACTCACCACTTGCTTGCATAGGTTTCAAAATGTATTTGTTAGCATACTCTCACCCCTCTCCACCCCTCCCGACCGACCGAACCCAGTCTACTAGATGGTGACAGTCATGCCAGTCTTTGGTTTCACAACTGTGGGATGAATAGAGTCGTTTTCAGTGGTAGTTTGATGCCGTGTCATAACACATACAACTCATTTACATGAGATTTAAAATACATTTTTTTTAAAACACTTCTGAAACTGCATTCTAGTTTGACGGAAGCCTTGGATGTTGCTTGTCATTCTTGTGGTGGCTGATACTGTATAGAAGTCGACATCCGTTAATTTCTGCTGCTTTCTGAGAGTGACTGGCAGGATGGCTGATGCTCTTGAGCCTCTGCTATTATGGAAGAACTACTGTAAATGTTATGATGCGGGAAAATGGGAAGGCAGGATGTAATCACATTTCAATAATGAAATGCACAGTTCTCTTTTTTTTTTGTGCTTTCGTGTCCGTGTGTGTCCTGCTTTTGAAACTTTCAACAGTTCTTTTAGCAAACAATTTCTATCTTATTTCAATGTTGCTTAACGAGAAAACAAATCTATTACGAACTCCAGACATTCATACCTGTATTCCTGTCTTGTACTCATTTTGCAAAGTAGACCCAGATTTGAATATGTTATAACTTAGTGTAACTGTGTTATCTGTTCCACCTTGGTGTTGAGTCTGAGTTCCGCTGTTCTCTTTTGTCCAGTATCCCGTTCTGTTCTATCAACTATACAAACATCCATGCGTTGATGTCCTCCGCTTGTCTGTAGAGACAATCAGCCCTGGGCTATAAAACCTTTCCTGTCCTTCTTATCAATATGAGCTGTTGTAGCACCTTCCTCTTGCCACCACCATCCAAGAGCCCATACCATTACCAGACCCCCTGCATTCAACCACCATCCAAGAGCCCATACCATTACCAGACCCCCTGCATTCAACCACCATCCAAGAGCCCATACCATTACCAGACCCCCTGCATTCAACCACCATCCAAGAGCCCATACCATTACCAGACCCCCTGCATTCAACCACCATCCAAGAGCCCGTACCATTACCAGACCCCCTGCATTCAACCACCATCCAAGAGCCCGTACCATTACCAGACCCCCTGCATTCAACCACCATCCAAGAGCCCATACCATTACCAGACCCCCTGCATTCAACCATCATCCAAGAGCCCATACCATTACCAGACCCCCTGCATTCAACCACCATCCAAGAGCCCATACCATTACCAGACCCCCTGCATTCAACCACCATCCAAGAGCCCGTACCATTACCAGACCCCCTGCATTCAACCACCATCCAAGAGCCCATACCATTACCAGACCCCCTGCATTCAACCATCATCCAAGAGCCCATACCATTACCAGACCCCCTGCATTCAACCACCATCCAAGAGCCCATACCATTACCAGACCCTCTGCATTCCACAGTAGTGGATCTATTGTGATTTGCCCCTTGGCATGACAGGTACAGTGGTACAGTACATGCTGTGCCATCAACACACATAAGTGCTAAGGTCTGGTCACCCACAATGTGGCACTGTTTTCCCCCTGCAGCTTCTGAAAACCACTGAGATCATAAAGACCAACGTCTCTTTTGAACAGTGTTCCACTGTTGGCTGTTCTAATGGCCGTGTTGCATGACTGTTACTGTCTTCTGCTGGTCCAATGTTTAATAATATTAGATTATATGCTCATAAGATTCAAGTCATGAAACCAAAATATATTGATACTAAAGCAACTAACTAATGTTGTGTCCAGAAATCTCTAGCCATCTCCCACAATTTTGAATTGGTCAGATCATCCCTGCTTTCTTTTGTCATTATTTTTTTAAAATGTTTTAAATCTTTCTCTCACACTGTTCCTGTCTATTCCTAGAAAGAGCTCTGAGTCTTAGTGTGGCCACCCACTGATGTCCTGGCCAGGTCCCTAATAGGCCCAGTCTCTTCTCTATTCTTCACACACACCCTCATCATCACTCTGATTTATTCATTGGGTGGGCCAAGGAGCTGGAACACGAGAGTTCAGGCTGAGGAGAGCGAGACTAATTCAGGGACATGGTGTCTGTACCCACCTATTCCTTTGTGACAAGACTCTTACTATCAAATCAAACAGCTAGCCAGAGCCCACGCAAGATGTGCAATATTTGGTTCTGTGTGCCAACATTTGTGCCCTGATTGGAGGGATGATGGGCTGTTGGTAGAACACAGGTTGTTAGTGATGCTGTTCCCGTCTGCTAGTTATCATATCTGGTATTTTTTGACTTCTTATTTTATCCTTGCTTGATGCTGTTTAGGCCTTGCTTGATGCTGTTTAGGCCTTGCTTGATGCTGTTTAGGCCTTGATGCTGTTTAGGCCTATCTTCGAACACTGAAAATCTTTAATATCGTTAGCATCATATAACGTTTCCTACCGCTTGCATTTGGTGAAAGGAAGTTTTAACTCAGCCGATATTAGGGGCAGTTTGTGTGGTTACTGTTTATTTTAATTTTTTAAAATTTATATATTTTATTTAACCTTTTATTTAACTAGGCAAGTCAGTTAATAACAAATTCTTATTTTACAATGACGGCCTACCCCGGCCAACACTGGGCCAGTTGTGAGCCGCCCTATGGGACTCACAATCACGGCCGGTTGTGATAAAGCTTGAAATCGAACCAGGGTCTGTAGTGACGCCTCTAGCACTGAGATGCAGTGCCTTAGACCGCTGCGCCACTAACGAGTTTGAATTTACTAGAGGTATGATTTCAAGTGTTGTTGATTGATATGATATATTATTTGTTATTTTTGTCACGTACAGTTGTTGATATTGAATTTTTGTTGGGGGTAGAGGATAGTGCACAGTTTTATTCTGACTGTATTTTGTGTGTGTGTGGGGGGGGGGGGTCTTCTATTCTTGTAGGGATCTAAACTCCACAAATATTCCAACTAGGATAGTAAAACAAAGATAATTCTCCCTCGTGGGGACATTTTCCCACATCCCCATGAGGACAATCTATTTTAGGTTTAGGGGTTAGGGTTAGTATAAGAGATTTGGGTTATGGTTACGAGTTAAGGTTAGGGTTAGCTCTTAGGGAAAGTAGGATTTTGAATGGAAATACATTTTAGGTCCCCATGAGGATAGAAGAACATAAAATGTGTGTGTGTTATGGGACATGTCTAATACAGTCAGTGGATAGGCTGGAGGGCAGTGCTATATTTATCCCCTCTGTTTCTGAACTGAGCTGAACTCTCCTGGAAGATACTAAGACTAGTCACGTCTGACACACACACACTCACAGTAGGCATGATGGAAGGATGATTTCCCGCCTCTCGTGTGTGTGTCAGTTAAAGTCGGTGATTCTATTTGCGTGCTCGTTAGTAGTACCCACCTGCTGTTGAAATTGTCACCCAGGGTTTGTCATCGTGGCAGGATGTCACAGTGGAAAATATGTCCAGTCAACTCTCCATCCTCACGTGTTCTCATATCCCGCTGTCTGACTCTTCCAGGTTTCTGACTTATCCCATTTTGTTTTTCCCAGCTGTGTATTTTGAGACTTTGTATTGGTAAAACGGGAATTCTTCTTTCGGGAATTGGAGGGTTGGTTATAAAAAAAAATGTCACAGGTTAAACAGGTAGGGATGAGTCATTGTCTGAAATGTTGAAAGCTAAGAATCATAGGATGCTGTTTTTGTCACCATCTTCCTCTTCCTTCTCATGCCTGATAAAACCAGTGACATGATGACTTCCCATCCAAACTGGAAATGAAAAGATTTTTGTCAGTTTGTACTTTCCCCATTGTTAATGTTAGTTTCTGGAATACAGCTGTTGTCTTCTCTACTCAAGCATCAGCTAGCCCTCTTTTCAGAAGCTGTAAATGAATCGTAATCAAAAACAAATTGCTGTTCTGTTATGCATTTGCCAGACTATATCAAGTGTAAATCTGTTGTTTGTGAAGTGTGTGAAAACTCTGCTTTTGTTTTCACACATTATTGCAAAACCATTTTTGCTTAAATGTTATTTTTTAAGGTGAGCTGTGTAGCCATCAGACTCACTTTGTTGGAATATGGAAACTTTTGGAGCTTAGTGTCTCTGTGGCCGATGGATACCTGGCTGCAGGTACTGTACATGCAGCTGTGCTTGACTCGTGTTGTGCTCTTTTGTGGGGGATCCGATTCAAGCCAGGCTTGTGTTTGTGGGAGTTGGGATGATGCGAATGCATTGGGGAGGGAGGGTGGATGAGTCCATATTGTCAATGCTGACTGGTTTCAGAAAATACATTTGCAGAGATGGTTTCAAATGCTACTGTAAGTAAAATGGAGAAGAGCGAGGGGGCATATATTCTATTGTATGATGGGCGGGTGGGCAGGGTTACCGTGGCAACATATCGTGGTGACCATTGCCGTGGGGAAGTGAAGTTCTCAGTATATTTACACGTTGATTCTCTTTAAAGCTTCTGATTTTTAAAAAAGACTGATGACTGTTTTTGCTTCTTAGAGCTAAATGAATTTCTATTAAATATTTTGAAAAGATTGCTCAAACTGATTGTGTGCAATTGTAATGATGGAAATTCAATAAAAGGTATTTTTACACAATAATTGTGTGTGTCCTCTTTCTTTCTCATTCTTCTTTGTGTCTTTCTGAGAAGGGCCAGCCAGGACCGGGGCAAGGAGGAAAAAGGCATTTTGAGGATGTTTTTCTTTTTTTTTCTTTTTTTCTGGCTCTGGCCCAACGTTAAAAGAGCAGACTGACGGACTGAAACCTGTTGACGACAGAGAAAAAGAGAGGTTTGTTACGTAGTACTGACTGACGTAGTACTGCACTACAAAGACAGAGGATGTGTCCCAAATGACACCATGCCCCTAGTGAGGAGCCCTATGGGCCCTGGTCGAAAGTAGTGCGTTATATGGGTGATTCTACAGACGTGCAAATTGCTGTCCCACCCCCCAAAATAAGATAAAAAAATATATATATATATATAACAGTTAGTGGTTCCTCCTTTTAAAAGTTGCGAGCTTACATTGTGGGACTTGGAGGTACCCAGCGTCACTGCTTCATTACTCCAGACCACCACAAGGGGGAGTTAGAGCACTCATGCATTTGGGTCCCAAGGTTTTTATATGACCAATCATATCGAGTGGTTCCAATGACGAATTTGATGTGAGCCACCCGTCCCTGGCGACTTTCTTTAGCAAAGATGGCATAAGCAAATGTAAGTAGTTATAATGTCATAACGAGTCAAGCAAAACATGTACAGTTGAGAGAATTCTGTTAGTTAATGTAGAGATAAACGATTGTGCATATTTTTTTTGTCATAAAGTTCATTTACAAAAATCGCTATTTAGCATCTCTTTTTGCTTTTCAGTCGTATCCAATACCAGGTGTATCAAACTCCATTATTTGTATGATGTTGTGTCTGCATGTATGTATTACGATTATACACTTCAACAGTGTTTACCACTCCTGCTCCTGGGACATCAATGATTACACATTGTAACTATGCAATAGACTAGAAACATGATTTAAGTAAAGGCTGATTTTGTAATTCATATATACAGAATAAAAAACAGTACATCCTGCCAGCACACCCACCAGCGTGCTGAATGACGCGTGGAAGAGGGAGAGGAATGTGATGGGAGTAACAATCCAGGCTATTTGCTCTGAGACCGGCATAGTAATGTAATGGAGCAGGTTTCGAACCCTCAACATTCTAGCCTGAAGTCCAGCACGCTATCAACTGGGCCCAAATGTATAAATTGGAGTTGGGGCAGATTGTGGCTAAAAACACTATCAATTGGAGTCTTTAACATGTGGAAAGGGGAAAAGGTATTATTAGTTTTTCACAAGCGTAGCAGGATGGGCTATTAGCTGAACAATAGACTATTCAACCTTTACTAAAGAATTGTTTAATAGCCGAGCTAGGTGGGAACCCCCCCTTCCCAACTTGCAACAAATCATTTGTATCTACCTACACAGGTATCTACTACCTACACAGGTATCCATCTACCTACACACGGTTCATGTTCTGATATATATATATATATATATTGGTCATGGCTCCCGAGTGGCGCAGCGGTCTAAGGCACTGCATCTCGGTGCAAGAGGCTTTACTACAGTCCCTGGTTTGAATTCAGGCTGTATCACATCCGACCGCGATTGGGAGTGCCATAGGGCGGTGCACAATTGGCAAAGCGTCATCCGGGTTTGGCCGGGGTAGGCCTTCATTGTAAATATGAATTTGTTCTTACCTGACTTGCCTAGTTAAATTTAAAAAAAAATGGCGGCAACCGCAGCACAATCAATGGTAGGAGAATGGTGGCTGGTGCTGAAAATATAGCTAACTTGTTATGCAAGTGTTGCACACCAACAGATGGAGAAAACCTACACCAGTCGAGCCATTCATTTCAACAATAATCTTCATTTTAATTTGACTTTACAAACAAGAGGGCTTAATTGGAGTCTATTTCTTCGGAGCCTTTCTTCCTCAAAGAAATCTCAAGCCATGATACCTAAAAAAGGAGGCAAGAGTGAATTATTGTGGAACACATAACAGTCCGTGAAGTGTAGGCTACAATATTTTATGTACCTTTTGCTTTGTAAATAGCCAAACTTACCATCAAAAATCAAGTATGGGCCTGGTCCCTGGCGAGATCTTCTTCCTTTTTTTCTGTAGAAATGTTTATCAAATTGCTCAAGAGCCACGGTTGATTTGTCTGTGAAGATGGCATTATTGAATGTCTCGCCAGCTTTGATCCATGCCAGGGCCTGCAGGACGCGAAGTTCTTTGTTTGTCAGACAAATCATTGGGTTGAAACTACAGAACAGTACAAAACAAGCGAACACACATGGTTAATGTTCTGATAAGAACAACAACAACAACAATATAACATTTCTTACCGAGCCTTTCCATAAGTCCACGCAAGTTTCTTCAACTGTCTTCTGACTGTAATTAGTGCGTAAAGCCTACAACTATTTTAGCACCATTTCGCACTGCTCTGAGGCAAGCATGGGGACTGGTCTAGATAAATCAATGCGATTTTTATTTTCACTTGATCTCGCAGAAATGTTATGCTCTTAGTGTAACCTTTATGTAACTAGGCAAGTAAGTTAACAACAAATTCTTGTTTACATGGACAGCCTACTCCTTCCTCGTGCCCTGCGGGGATTCTTCAGCTAAAGTGCTAGTACTGTACTGCCAACCATCATGTTGTACAGCGCCATATTTTCCATTCCATCCTAATGGAATCCCAGAGGGTTTTTCTTGGAATAGAAAAGCATAATATTAATCAAATTAATTAAGAAAGTACCAGTCAAAAGTTTGGACACACCTTCTCATTCCAGGATTCTACGTGATTTGTACTATTTTCTACATTGTAGAATAATAGTGAAGACGTCACAACTATGAAATAACACCGGTCTCCCGCGTGCCCTGCATTCTGTAGTACAGACATGGCCTGCTCTCCCTTATGTAATTATTAGGCACTTTCCCATGTTTACTACAGTATGTATTCTAGACTGCACAGTAGCCTAATAAACAAATAAACACATTTTGTTGATTAAATAATAAAAAATACTCCTTCAAAATGCAGATGTTGATTTAGTTATGGATCCATAACGAATTACTATGGGAATAAATATCACTTATTTACAGAAATATTGGAACAAAGTTGTCTAATGAAGGCAAACAATTTAGAATCCTCCAATCCTGTAGTCTACTCCCGACAGTCACATTGTACAGCACCATATTTTCCATTCCATCCTAACGGAAACCCTGAGGGTTTCATTTTTTCATTTTTCTCTGAATGGAAACACCATAATATTAATCAAATTAATTAAGCCAAATTTCTTAAAATCAATACCATACTACTATGTTATTACAAAAAAGGTTTTAAATTCTCTGTAATGCCAATATGGAATACTATCAAATGATTCTCAAAGATACCCTCTGGTGGTCAAACTAGCAATAACTTGCAGTAAGAGAAAAAATGGCTGACAATTAAATGACGTGCCACAGAATGCTGCGGCAGCATGCATGGGGTGCCGCAGTATGACGCAACTTTTAAAGGAGGAAGTAAGTCTCCACACGTAGGACATTTATTTACATCATGATATGTTCTAATTCAATCCAAGGCAATAACAAACATATTGTTCAATTAATTTAGTACCAAGTCATTATTTATAAACCTATTTGTATTGATAGGTGGCTGTCCCAAACCCTGTATCCTAAACTTCATGTTTTAAATAATAAAGAAATGTATTATCTATATGTATATATATATATATATATATATATATTTATTTAAATGTTGCACTTATTCTTCTTGAGTTGTTCTATTACAAAAGTATATATTTCTCTCAATTTAAAAGTTTTGAAAATCTGGTTAAAAATTATGTTTTTTCTATTTTGTTAATTTGGTATGCAAATAATGATTAGTCAATATGTTCTCTACTGTGCATGGTTTTTCTCCCTTTATCACAACATTTTCACTATGTTTTAGTAATGACAGAATGTAGTGGGGTGGTAAGGAATTCCGGTAAATATTTGAAATATGCAATACAAACAAAGTGTGTCAGTAGTATATACCATATGTCTACCTGACATGTTGGAAGACGTGTGCGCTGAAAGTTTGGGAGAAACGGGATACAATAAAAAAAATAAAAATAATTCTTCCGGAATTTACACGACTTCTGTAGAACTACCTATATAGGGAATAGTTGTCATAGTCCGTGTATGTAGGTGGCAGGGAAGTCAGGCGCAGGAGAAAACAGAGTGGTTTAAAAATGGAATATTTATTTCCAAAACCAACATAGAAAAGAATCCGGGTAAAACAATAACCCGTCGCACACCGATACAGAAACAACACGTACATCACAAACAAACAATCACCAACAGAGAAATGAGGGGAATCAGAGGGTTAAATACACAACATATAATTACTGGGATATGAAACAGGTGTGTAAAGAGACCAGACAAAACCAATGGAAAATGAAAAACTGATCAATGGTGGCTAGAAGGCCGGTGACGTCGACCGCCGAACACCACCCAAACAAGGAGGGGCATCAACTTCAGTAGAAGTCGTGACAATAGTGGGCCATTTGGGAAGTACACAGAGCGTGTTGGGACCCGCTGAACTTCAGCTAAATACTGGAAGTAGGAGGATATTTCCGAAAAAAAATCTATTCTCTAAATCTCCTGCAGGGAAAAAACAAGGGGTGCGAGAGTAGGGTGAGAAAAGCAAAACAAAGCTAAAAGCACACCACCCGGTGAGAGAGGAGCAGACAACACCACCCGGTGAGAGAGGAGCAGACCACACCACCCTGCTGAGAGAGGAGCAGACCACACCACCCTGCTGAGAGAGGAGCAGACCACACCACCCGGTGAGAGAGGAGCAGACCACACCACCCGGTGAGAGAGGAGCAGACCACACCACCCTGCTGAGAGAGGAGCAGACCACACCACCCTGCTGAGAGAGGAGCAGACCACACCACCCGGTGAGAGAGGAGCAGACCACACCACCCGGTGAGAGAGGAGCAGACCACACCACCCTGCTGAGAGAGGAGCAGACCACGCCAATACCTCAGAAAAAATGGTAGACCTCCACAAGTCTGGCTCATCATTGGGAGCAATTTCCAAACGCCTGAAGGTACCACGTCCATCTGTACAAACAATAGTACGCAAGAATAAACACCATGGGTCCACACAGCCGTCGTACCGCTCAGGGAGGAAACGCGTTCTGTCTCCTAGAGATGAACGTACTTTGGTGCGAAAAGTGCAAATCATTCCCAGAACAACAGCAAAGGACCTTGTGAAGATGCTGGAGGAAACAGGTACAAAAGTATCTATATCCACAGTGAAACGAGTCCTATATTGACATAACCTGAAAGGCCGCTCAGCAAGGAAGAAGCCACTGCTCCAAAACCGCCATAAAAAAGACAGACTACGGTTTGCAACTGCACATGGGGACAAAGATTGTACTTTTTGGAGAAATGTCCTCTGGTCTGATGAAACAAAAAAAGAACTGTTTGGCCATAATAACCATTGTTATTGTTGGAGGAAAAAGGGGGAGGTTTACAAGCCTAAGAACACCATCCCAACCGTGAAGCACGGGGGTGGCAGCATCATGTTTTGAGGGTGTTTTGCTGCAGGAGAGACTGGTGCACTTCACAAAATAGATGGCATCATGAGGAAAGAAAATTATGTGGATATATTGAAGAAACATCTCAAGACATCAGTCAGGAAGTTAAAGCTTGCTCACAAATGGGTCTTCCAAATGGACAATGACCCCAAGCATACTTCCAAAATTGTGGCAAAATGGCTTAAGGACAACAAAGTCAAGGTATTGGAGTGGCCATCACAAAGCCCTGACCTCAATCCCATAGAATATTTGTGGGCAGAACTGAAAAAGCATGTGCGAGCAAGGAGGCCTACAAACCCGACTCAGTAACACCAGCTCTGTCAGGAGGAATGGCCCAAAATTCACCCAACATATTGTGGGAAGCTTGTGGAAGGCTACCTGAAACATTTGACCCAAGTTAAACAATTTAAAGGCAATGCTACCGAATACTAATTGAGTGTATGTAAACTTTTGACCCACTGGGAATGTGTTGAAAGAAATTGTACATGGATGAACGCTTTTGAATATGTAATCCTGAGACAGGTGTTTTATACAACAGCCTTCTTCTGTGTGTTCTCTTTTCGACTCCCTCCACATTATTTGCAATCAAATGCCAGAATTTTCTCCATCTCCTTCTCCATCTCCTTAGCTATTGTACTCTGCTTCCACCGGGTGTTCCACTGATTTCAAAACTCTTTCCTCCAGAAAATGGAGAGCATTAGCAACACGATTGAAAGTATTACAAATGGGAACACGATTGAAAGTATTACCTAGCTAAACATACTGAGCAGCTCAGAGAATCTTGGTACATGGCAGACAGGATAATAATGAGGTCAGATATTATTATGAATATTATTATTACTATTACTGTCAGTCTGTGACCGACCACCTTGGAAGGCTGAGGTCAGGGGTCAAACCTAAGCTGCTGTAGCCTCTTCATGGTGTCCAGCTCCGACCGTTTGGAATTCCGCTCTCACTAGAATGTTGGATATAGTTCAACCACATTTAGTTTTGACGACCCTTAACTTTTCTGTGTGCTGTTGTTCTCCTTGGCCTCTTCCGATATCATATTGCATCCTCTCTCACCATGGAGTTTGGTCTTGGCCTGACAATGTACTCATAGACAATCTAGGAAGGACACCTTTCACTTATCTTTGGGAGTGAGGGGTTGGTTTGACACTGTTATTGTCTCATATAATACTTGTTGCCCAACAGTTGAACACTGACTTCTGGCCTTAATACACACCTGTTGATGCAATAATCAGATGTGGTTAAACGCTAACTTTTAAGATCTGTGTCAACCAGCCCTCAGGTTTGCCAAAAAAGGAAATTCAGATGACTCATTCTATTGAGGTTTTAAAAATGTCAAAATGTGCCCCTGTTATTCTCACAAAATGTTGTGCCATTTTGGAACGTGCATATTGTATGTCCACGTTGCACTCTAGCTCTAGGTAATGTTCCTGTATGGCCCAGCGGGGTCCTGGGTTGTGTGAGTACTATGTTGCCTCGTCTATGCCCTGGTTTGAATTTCACTATATAAGCGACTGGCTTCCCATACTGACAGTTGATGATGTCATGGAAACTAGTCTTTCTGAGTGCACTTAAACATTTGAGAATGATTTTGTAATGAAACGCAGCCTGTCTCTCTTTTTGGTAAAGGGGGGGGGGGAGCAAATGGAGGGCTGTGGTTGAGGTGGAGAAGGAGGGGTTTTGTTAGGTTCACGTTCATTAAACAGAATCTACCTGTGTTGAACTTGTACTTTTTCAACATTTATGATTTTATGTAACCAAAAGCAGCCCTTTACATCCTCCCTGGTCGAAGGCAAGAATTCGCTCTGTTCCACCTCTGATATTTGAAAAAGAAAAAAGGTCTGTAGGAAAAAGAAAAGAGAAGGCCATTAATGCATATTTTACGGCCCAGCCGGACACAGCTTTTAAATCGTCTCACTGTACATATATCACAGAACAAAGACCTACGTGACCCTTTCATTCTGCAACCCACGCCCTCCACTCTCTTTCTGCAGCACTACTCATGCAAGACCAGTTTAACATAACGGGGAGCCACTTAGGCCGGTGGGTTAGTAGCCGTGTGATGTGATGACTGGTGTAGCCGGGAGCAGTGGATATTTGTATTCCAGTTGGGGGAGCAAAAAGGCCCAGCTAAAGCATACGGTCTTACACAAAGATAAAAGGGCTTCTAAATCAAAGTCAGAAACTCTTCACCTAACCCTCTTTCACCCGTGTCTTACATGTCATCCCAAATTCACAGAGGTCTGTAATTGACAGAGAGATTGCAAAAGTAACTTCGCTGAATAACAATGGAGGTTTTGTATAGGGGAGAATGTGCATGTGTGTGTGCATGTTTGTGTGTCCATAGTAGAGAGAGTAAAGCCAGTGAGAGTTGGAGTACTTCTTCTCGAATGGTAACTGAGCAAAGTTAAGCTTGTTCGGGGGGGGGGGGGGTTAGACAGGAGCTTGTACACCTGCGTTTAGAGTAGCTTCTTGGGAAAGGGAAGGAAACAGGACATGAAATTCAAACAACATCCTGTTGCCCAAACCCCCCCCCCCCCCCCCTCCCCCCCCAACCCCTATCCCTGGGCTGTTTGTTCTGCTGTTATTCCTGCCTCCTGTGTAGAAAATGGGAAAGAGATGAATCAGGGTGGAGAAGGGGGTGATGGATGGGGGTGGGGGTCGCTTCCTGCTTTCTGGTATATGCTCATCTCCACTATATCCATTGGCCTGACTGACCTGACAGACTGACGCACTCACTGACTCTTGACCATTCATCTTTTTTATTCAAATCGGCGGAATGGAATCAGATCCTGTTGTGAATGTGGGAAACGGGATTCCCTGCCTTGTGTCAGTTCACGTCTGTAATTCTATTTCCGAGTGTGTTTGTCTATGAGACAGAGAGCACGTTCTTATCTGTAAATATAGCTGACGAGGTATGAGCAAGCTTTCTAGTCAGTCACTTCAAAATAAAGGATCCTCTTCCTTGTTGGAATAGTGTAATACAAATGACAAAATACTCAGAAGTAATTTAAATATTGTGTGTGTGCGCTTGTGCTTGTGTTTGCGTGTTCACAAAAGAAAAGAAGGAAAGACGGTTGATTCTCACCCTTTTCTAGTTGGTTAATGACTGAAGAAACACATGTATGACCTACAGTGTGCCTGTCGGTGCAGCCAAGAGCAATTCAAGCACGAATAAACCTTGTGCTTTGCAAATCAGCATGGCCTGTGTATTCTTGTCAGATAGTCCCAGCTAGCACATTTGGTTCCTTGTTGGAATGTAGGTTTTTGGTTTCACATCTGTTGTGTTTCCTGAAGTGAAAATTTTACCTGTTTTGGTGAACGTTTATATTTTTGGTCACTCTGGTTCCTTAAATGTTTCCTGGAAGGTTTAATAAATGTTCTGAGAATGGAAATTTTAGGTTATTTTGAGGTAATTAAATATCGCTCTGAGAACGGAAATGAAAGGTTATTTTGAGGTAATTAAATAACATTCCGAGAACGGAAATTATAGGGTATTTGGAGGTAATTAAATATCGCTCTGAGAACGTAAATTAAAGGTTATTTTGAGGTAATTAAATAACTTTGAGTACGGAAATTCTAAGTTATTTGGAGATAATTAAATATCGCTCTGAGAACAGAAATGAAAGGTTATTTTGAGGTAATTAAATAACGCTCTGAGAACGGAAATAATACGTTTTGAATGTTTTAATAAGACTATTAATACTGCTAGCTTATTTTTAGGTTAACTTTTTTAAACTCCAAGCACAGATTGGAAATTCGTTTCCTTACACATTAATCATAATATTTTCTTTATTGTGACATGGCACCAGTGGGATTTGAACCTATTACAATATCTTCTGTTGTATGCCCATGGAATTAGTCCACAGTGCCACCAGGATGGAGCTACAATGCCATGTTTTTATACACATATAAAGCGGTTCATTTTAGTCTATTCAAACAGACCCCATTTCAAATGAAACAAGCACCCATAACAAGATAGAGGATTAGAGTTTGTTGATGCTGAGAACAGAATGTTTTTAAATAGCATTCTTAGAACGTTCTGTGAAACGTTACTAAAGTTTTTTTTAATGGTTTTTATGGAATGTTTTCTTAACATTCTCAACAATTTGAGAACATGACTTTAAGTAGAACCATGAGGAAACCTGTAGGAAACTTTATGCTGAAGTATTGAAATTCCCACAGATTAATGTTATTTCTTAACATTCTTGGAGAAAAATGTAAGAGCATTACTTTAAATTGAACCATGAGGAAACCTGTAGGAAACGCTATGCTGAAATACTTAAATTCCCACGGAAGAACATTGTTTCTTAACGTTCTCTGAACTATTTGAGAACATTTCCAATTTTAAACCAGTTGGAGAACATTCGTAGAACGTGTTTGAACTTTTAGGGAAAATTCTGTTAACTGAATTTCCTTGGTATTTCATTAGTTTTTCTTGTCAAGTAAATGTGCCAAGACTGTTCCAAAGTCAAGCAACTATCCCGCACCATTCCTAGAAAATTATGGGAAGGTTGTATGCAAAATAACCATAGGACAACCACGCCTTCACCATCCCCAAGAAACATGGTTCTCAGAACGTTAAGTGCTGCGTACAGTACAAGCACACTTATCAGTGCAAGATGCACATGCTCAATTTTAGGAGTTGATGGTTCCCACACACACACACACAATACACGCACGCACACATGCACACACACGCAGTACAGTGGCCACAGAGAGTGGAGGAAGTGGGGCCCTGCTAAACAGGAAGTGACTGTGTTCCGATTGTGTGGTGGAAGAAGAAGTGTTAAAGTTATTAGCTGAATTGGAGCAGGGTTTTTAGGGGGCATCCTGTGCACAACTAGTGCTTCCTGCCCCCACGTCCACTTGTCACAAAACAACAACAGAGCAGATTGGAGGAGAGGGGAAGGTAGTGGGAGAGGTGGGCAGGGGGAGAGGAGAGGAAGGGAAGAGGGAGAGGAGGGAAGAGGAGAGGGGGTAAGAGGGAGGGGAAAGATGGAGGGAGAGGAGAAGATATATACTATAAGAGATTGGACATTTGACTTGACTTCTGTACTCACTGACAAGCCAACACATTAACCCACCGCTCCCAGATACAGGACTTCTGTACTCACTGACAAGCCAACACATTAACCCACCCCTCCCAGATACAGGTGCAGACACTCAGGGAAAGTCAATGTAATAGAGGAATATGTGTGCCACTGTATCCACATCCTATACACAGTTTCCTGTCTGCAATCACATTGATGGAAAGTTAAGAGAGAGACAGTGTGAGAGAGAGACAGTGTGAGAGAGAGACAGTGTGAGAGAGAGACAGTGTGTGAGAGAGAGAGTGTGTGTGAGAGAGAGTGTGTGTGAGAGAGAGAGAGTGTGTGTGTGAGAGAGAGGTTGTGTGAGAGAGTGTGAGAGCATTTTGTGTGAGAGAAAGTGTGTGAAAGAGAGAGGGTATGTGTGTGTGAGAGAGAGAGAGAGAGAGAGAGAGAGAGAGAGAGAGAGAGAGTGTGTGTGAGAGAGAGGGTGTGTGTGTGAGAGAGAGAGAGAGAGAGAGAGAGAGAGAGAGAGAGAGAGAGAGAGAGAGAGAGAGAGAGAGAGAGAGAGAGAGAGAGAGAGAGAGAGAGAGAGAGAGAGAGAGAGAGAGAGAGAGAGAGGAGAGAGAGGAGGAGAGAGAGAGAGAGATGGATGGAAAGTTAATGTTTGACATTTTACACAAACACACATGCTACTGTATGTACAATTACTGACAAAAGAACATCTGACTAGTCTTCATTATCAAATCGAGAAAGAGAGAAAATGAGTGAGAGAGGGAGAGTGTGTGTGAGAGAGAGGGAGTGTGTGTGAGAGAGAGGGAGAGTGTGTGAGAGACGGAGAGTGTGTGTGAGAGAGGGAGAGTGTGTGTGAGAGAGGGAGAGTGTGTGTGTGAGAGAGAGAGAGTTTGTGTGAGCGAGAGAAAGAGTGTGTGAGAGGGAGGGAGAGTGTGTGTGTGAGAGAGAGGTTCCGAAGTTACAAATTGAGCAGCAGCTGCTGAAAAACAAGCAACAAACGAAGAAGATGGGCTTTTGAAAAAGTAACTATTTTTCATAAAATTATACAGTTATCTTAGCTAGCTGAATTGTTTACCAGTTACTAGGCAGTTGCTAGGGACTCTCCTGGAAGAAGCTAGCTAGCTAACAAAGAATATCTAGTTAACAGAAGAAAAGAAAGACAAAATAAGACAAAATAAGGACAGAAGACAAAGGACATCAAAGTAAAACAGTCCTCTATAGACACAAGAGACAATAATACAAGAAACAATGCTGTTTTGGAAAAGGTAGGCTTCTATTGCAACTTTGTAGCCAACATCACCAGCGTTGCTATGGAAATTGTTTACCCACCAGACATCCAAACAGAGAAAGCTAAGAAAAGTTTCAAAGGTTTGATGATGGCTCAGAACCATAAATGCCTGTTTGCAGATATTACCAGTTGCAAAACAAGAGCAAATTTTATATTTAATACCAAATGAGGGCACATATGGAAAAGGGTTATTTGCAACCATTTCCCTTTCTCAAAAAAGAGAGGCATCAGCCAAGGATGTCATATCAGCATTTTTGAAGAAGCTGACCAGAGCAACATGTATCAAACAGTAAACTTCTACAATAATGGAACTGTATTGATACAAGGCAATGATTCAAGCCCCCAGGCTTTTGAGAATAGGTTTGCTACCCTAAAAGCAGAAGCTGAACTCATCTCAGAAACTGAGGAAAAAGAAAAGGAGGGCGATGGAGAAAAGCAGGCCCCAACGGTCTCTGTGACCCAGCAAGAAGCCCTTACTGTCCCTCTACCTACCTCACCTGCAGCAGACAGAGCCAAGGACATGCCTACAACACCAAGAACACCTGCTATGCAACGTTTCCACAACACCCTCTCTGTAGTCGAAGCAGAGGTCATAGAACTCAGAGAGAACAAGCTTCAAGAGAATGACACTGTCCAGAAACTAAAAGAGATGAAACAGTTCAGGAAGGAAAGCAGAGCATCTATTGCTAAATTAGAAAGCAGAATGGACAAACTGAGTCAGACAACTGATGACCTCAGAGACCATCTGAGCACAACAAGAGAGGAGCTAGAACAAAGAGAGAGGTACATTGACCCCCTCAACCACCAGCTAGTCATTATGTCCTCTGCATCTAGAGAACATGTCCACCAGCTTGGTACAACACAAGAAGAACCTGAGACCAGCATGGCCTCCACCACACAGCCTGATGACACTGCACCAGCGTCCCAGTCTGCTCCAGCCCAGATCAGCCTCCCAGTCTGCTCCAGCCCATGTCAGCCTCCCAGTCTGCTCCAGCCTATGTCAGCCACCCAGTCTGCTCCAGCCCAGATCAGCCTCCCAGTCTGCTCCAGCCCAGGTAAGCCAACCAGCGTCCCAGTCTGCTCCTGCCCATGTCAGCCTACCTGCTTCCCAGTCTGCTCCAGCACAGTGTGCTCCAGCCCAGATCAGCCTCCCAGTCTGCTCCAGCCCAGATCAGCCTCCCAGTCTGCTCCAGCCCAGTGTGCTCCAGCCCAGATCAGCCTTCCAGTCTGCTCCAGCCCAGATCAGCCTCCCAGTCTGCTCCAGCACAGATCAGCCTCCCAGTCTGCTCCAGCCCATGTCAGCCTCCCAGTCTGCTCCAGCCTATGTCAGCCACCCAGTCTGCTCCAGCCTATGTCAGCCACCCAGTCTGCTCCAACCCAGATCAGCCTCCCAGTCTGCTCCAGCCCAGGTAAGCCAACCAGCGTCCCAGTCTGCTCGTGCCCATGTCAGCCTACCTGCTTTCCAGTCTGCTCCAGCACAGTGTGCTCCAGCCCAGATTAGCCTCCCAGTCTGCTCCAGCCCAGATCAGCCTTCCAGTCTGCTCCAGCCCAGTGTGCTCCAGCCCAGATCAGCCTCCCAGTCTGCTCCAGCCCAGATCAGCCTCCCAGTCTGCTCCAGCACAGTGTGCTCCAGCCCTGGTCAACCTACCAGCTACCCAGTCTGCTCCAGCCCATGTCAACCTACCAGCTACCCAGTCTGCTCCAGCCCATGTCAACCTACCAGCTACCCAGTCTGCTCCAGCCCATGTCAACCACCAGCTACCCAGTCTGCTCCAGCCCAGATCAGCCTCCCAGTCTGCTCCAGCCCAGATCAGCCTCCCAGTCTGCTCCAGCACAGTGTGATCCAGCCCAGGTCAATCTACCAGCCTCCCAGTCTGCTCCAGCCCAGGTCAACCTACCAGCTACCCAGTCTGCTCCAGACCAGGTCAACCTACCAGCCTCCCAGTCTGCTCCAGCCCAGGTCAGCCTACCAGCCTCCCAGTCTGCTCCAGCCCAGGTCAACCTACCAGCTACCCAGTCTGCTCCAGCCCAGGTCAGCCTACCAGCCTCCCAGTCTGCTCCAGCCCAGGTCAACCTACCAGCCTCCCAGTCTGCTTCAGCACAGTGTGCTCCAGCCCAGGTCAACCTACCAGCTACCCAGTCTGCTCCAGCCCAGGTCAACCTACCAGCTACCCAGTCTGCTCCAGCCCATGTCAACCTACCAGCTACCCAGTCTGCTCCAGCCCATGTCAACCACCAGCTACCCAGTCTGCTCCAGCCCAGATCAGCCTCCCAGTCTGCTCCAGCCCAGATCAGCCTCCCAGTCTGCTCCAGCACTGTGTGCTCCAGCCCTGGTCAACCTACCAGCCTCCCAGTCTGCTCCAGCCCAGGTCAACCTACCAGCCTCCCAGTCTGCTCCAGCCCAGGTCAGCCTACCAGCCTCCCAGTCTGCTCCAGCCCAGGTCAGCCTACCAGCCTCCCAGTCTGCTCCAGCACAGTCTTCTCCAGCCCAGGTCAAGCTACCAGCCTCCCAGTCTGCTCCAGCCCAGGTCAAGCCACCAGCCTCCCAGTCTTCTCCAGCCCAGGTCAAGCCACCAGCCTCTCAGTCTGCTACAGCCCAGGTCAAGCCACCAGCCTCCCAGTCTTCTCCAGCACAGGTCAAGCCACCAGCCTCTCAGTCTGCTACAGCCCAGGCAATCCTTATTGATTCAAATGGAAGTTCTTAGTCCAGGAAATATTATTCCCTAGACACCAGGTGTATAAGTTCTGGTGTTCTACAACTGACAGTGCAATGCAGCTACTCAGTCAGACCAGGGTTGACACCCCCGACAACATCATCATAAACACTGGCACAAACGACCTTCATGCCAAAGGTGTATCTGGGGCAGTGAGAAGAGTGGCAGAACGAGCACAGGCTATGTTCCCAACAACCGATATAGTTGTGTCCACTCTCCTACCAAGAAAAAACTTCCCAGGACAGTTGATGGACAATATAAATCAACAGATCACTGTGGACTGTGCCTCACTGCTCAACGTCAGAACGGCTCACCACCCCACTCTGACATGTCAACACTTATACCATAATGTACATCTGGATCAGGACAGGATCAGAACCTCTGCCAAGGACCTAAAGGATGCAACAGTTGGCAGGGACCCACACACCCATCACCCCAGCAGCAGAGGCCCCCCGCTCCACTTTCTGAAACGACAGTACCCCCACCATCCCCAGGAGAGAAGAGCCAGACACGGCTTATTACAGCACAGCTCTACTAGACCAGGCCCATCACAACACAGCTCTACTGGACCAGACCCGTCCCATCACAACACAGCTCTACTAGACCAGGCCCAACACAGCACAGATTTACCAGACCAGACCTGCCTCAGGACAGCACAGCTCTACTAGACCCGGCCCATCACAACACAGATTTACCAGACACGTCCCATCACAACACAGCTCTACTGGACCAGGCCCATCACAACACAGCTCTACTGGACCAGGCCCATCACAACACAGCTCTACTAGACCCGGCCCATCACAACACAGCACTACTAGATCCAGCCCATCACAACACAGCTCTACTAGACCAGGCCCATCACAGCACAGATTTACCAGACCAGACCCGTCCCATCACAATACAGCTCTACTGGACCAGGCCCATCACAACACAGCTCTACTGGACCAGGCCCATCACAACACAGCTCTACTAGACCCGGCCCATCACAACACAGCACTACTAGATCCAGCCCATCACAACACAGCTCTACTAGACCAGGCCCATCACAACACAGCTCTACTAGACCAGGCCCATCACAACACAGCTCTACTAGACCAGGCCCATCACAACACAGCTCTACTAGACCAGGCCCATCACAACACAGCTCTACTAGACCAGGCCCATCACAACACAGGTCTACTAGACCAGGCCCATCACAACACAGCTCTACTAGACCAGGCCCATCACAACACAGGTCTACTAGACCAGGCCCATCACAACACAGCTCTACTAGACCAGGCCCATCACAACACAGCTCTACTAGACCAGGCCCATCACAACACAGCTCTACTAGACCCGGCCCATCACAACACAGCTCTGACCTCTACTCCGGGGTCGGGCAGAACACTGTCCTTCAGAGAAGTACACCACATGATGCAGTCCACACCATGTATCATTCAGATCATCAGCCTCCATATGCTGAGGTAACCTCTGGCAAAAGACACCTAGAACAATCAGAGATAGGAGAGGTGCGCCAACTACTGCAACTAATATGCAGACTACTGGGCTAGACAGACCCTTTAATTCTCTCTCTCTCTCTCTCTCTCACACACACACACACACACACACACACACACACACACACACACACACACACACACACACACACACACACACACACACACACACACACACACAGGGTTGCAGATTGCATTGTACTTATTTTTTGTGCAATCTTATTCCATTCTTATTAATTTGTTTACAATTATTCTTTATTTTATTGGCACCGGTATTATAATAATAATTGTATGTAATGGTGTATATGTGTGTATGTATGTACAGTTGAAGTCGGAAGTTTACATACACCTTAGCAAAATACATTTAAACTCAGTTTTTCACAATTCCTGACCTTTAATCCTAGTAAAAATTCCCTGTCTTAGGTCAGTTACGATCACCACTTTATTTTAAGAATGTGAAATGTCAGAATAATAGTAGAGAGAATGATTTATTTCAGCTTTTATTTCTTTCAACACATTCCCAGTGGGTCAGAAGTTTACATACACTCAATTAGTATTCGGTAGCATTGCCTTTAAATTGTTTAACTTGGGTCAAACGTTTCGGGTAGCCTTCCACAAGCTTCCCACAATAAGTTGGGTACATTTTGGCCCATTCCTCCTGACAGAGCTGGTGTAACTGACTCAGGTTTGTAGGCCTCCTTGCTCGCACATGCTTTTTCAGTTCTGCCCACACATTTTCTGTAGGATTGAGGTCAGGGCTTTGTGATGGCCACTGCAATACCTTGACTTTGTTGTCCTTGTTACATTCCCCAGTTTGTGTATTTGTGAGTGTGCGTTTCAGGAAATGGCTTCCTGAAATTCTCCCCAAGCAGCTGATTGGTTGGCCCCCATTGATGATTGGAGAGCTGACACGCCACCGCGTCATGACGCAGCTGTCTTCAATTACAGACTCCTTCTGAAGCAATATAAGCCAGTGTTCTGTTTCTCAGAAGAGGAGGAGACGATTGCTGAGAGAGAAGGCTGATGGCTATATCATATTGGTTGTTGCTAACAGAGTTGGTATGTACTGTGCTAGATGATTGCTGAGAGAGAAGGCTGATGGTTATATCATAGGTTGCTGAGAGTGAGACAGTACATACCAAAACTGCCTATGTTAGTTGTTGCTGGGAGCAGCCTTGGTATGTTCTGTGTTAGTTTGTTGCTCAGTCAGAGAGCTTATTTGATATCCTGTGTTTCTCTTTTTTTTTGGTGAAATTGTTTATAATATTCTGTTTCATTTGTTCCCGAAGGGGAAGGCACCTAGGGAGTGCTTAGGCAAGAGGTCCGTGGGCATACATGACCTGTAGTATTCACTGTCTATGCACACTAGGTAAGACCTGGGCGGACCATCCCCTGTATTTTTGTTAGTGCACCAGGTGGTGCTAGTTAGGTAGGCAGGTAAGGTAGGAGAGGGGGCTTTGATATTTACTTTCTTTGCTTTGGTTCCGTCCAGCCCCTCTTCCCCCAAATTACCGGGTAACGGAATAAATTCCTTGTAAACTGTAATTCTCTGCCCTTTTGTCATCCTTGTTCATACCTCTTTCACACCACGGAGAGTTGAGTTGTAGCAGGGTGTTGCGTTCCCTCCTCCTAGAGGCGTGCGTA
Organism: Salmo salar; assembly: GCF_965601325.2. Taxonomy (NCBI): domain Eukaryota; kingdom Metazoa; phylum Chordata; class Actinopteri; order Salmoniformes; family Salmonidae; genus Salmo; species Salmo salar. The sequence goes on from NC_138318.1 coordinate 34,817,844, forward strand.
ACAGTCCTTAAGCCATTTTGCCACAACTTTGGAAGTATGCTTGGGGTCATTGTCCATTTGGAAGATCCATTTGCGACCAAGCTTTAACTTTCTGACTGATGTTTGAAATTTTGCTACAATATAGCCACAATTTTCCTTCCTCATCAAGCCATCTATTTTGTGAAGTGTACCAGTCCCTCTGCACCAAAGCAACCCCCACAACATGATGCTGCCACCCCCTTGCTTCACAGTTGGGATGATATTCTTTGGCTTGCAAGCCTCCCCCTTTGTCCTCCTAACATGACAATGGTCATTGTGGCCAAACAGTTCTATTTTTGTTTCATCAAACCAGAGGACATTTCTCAACAACAACAAAAAATATCTTTGTCCCCATGTGCAGTTGTCAACTGTAGTCTGTCTTTTTATGGGGGTTTTGGGGCAGTGGGTTCTTCCTTGCTGAGCGGGCTTTCAGGTTTTGTCGATATAGTACTCGTTTTACTGTGGATATAGATGCTTATGTACCTGTTTCCTTCAGCATCTTCAGAAGGTCCTTTGCTGTTCTGGTATTGATTTGCACTTTTCGCACCAAAGTACGTTAATCTCTAGGAGACAGAACGCGTCTCCTTCCTGAGCGGTGTGATGGCTGCGTGGTCCCATGGTGATTATACTTGCGTACTATTGTTTGTAAAGATGAACGTGGTCCCTTCAGGCGTTTGGAAATTGCTCCCAAGGATGAAATAGACTTGTGGAGGTCTACAATTTGTTTTCTGAGGTCTTGGATGATTTATTTTGATATTCCATGATGTAAAACAGAGGCACTGAATTTGAAGGTAGGCCTTGAAATAAATCCACAGGTACACCTCCAATTTGACTCAAATGATGTCAATTAGCCTGGAATCATCATTTGGCATAAGCAGGATTTAGCACTGAATGAAATGAAAAAAGGTACTAATCACATTTGGCTAAAACTTAACAAAAGTACAATCTATTGTGACAATGATTTATTCATATGTGCAGCTTATGCTCCTCCAGATTCATCATATTTTGATCTGTTTTTTGACATTCTCCATACAGAAATCATTCCATTTCAGGCAGAGGGTAAAGTGCTTCTTTGTGGAGATTTCAATGCGAGAACAGGTTCTGGGCTGGACTACACTGATGCGGGAGGTAACCACCACATATTTGGACACCCCTTGTTGTACAGTAGCCCTATTATAAATAATAGAAACAGTCCTTACCAAATACTGAACAAAAATGGGAAGGAGTTAGTGAATCTCTGTCGAGGCTTAGGCCTGTACATGCTTAATGGTAGAATCAGAAGGGACTCTTTAGGTCAGTTTACTTACTGCTCAGCTCTTAGGACAAGTGTAGTCGATTATGCCATCACTGACATTGACCCCTCCTCCATTAGTGCATTCACTATCAGACCACAGACACCGTTGTCAGATCAACTTATTTCTGAAGAAATTAACCGCCAATATTCATTAAAAAAAACAGCCCAATAAACTCTACAACATAAAGCAATCGTGCAGAGAGATTCATTGAAACATTGAACTCAAATGAAATGATAAACTCTGTACACTTCTTCAATAACTCACAATACCAAAACAAAAGGTGTCAATTCGGGCTGCTCAAAACATCAATTGTGTATTCCAAAAAGCAGCATTGAAAGCAAATTTGAGAAAACCAAAGAAATGCAACATCAGAAACAAAATGGTTTGATAATGAATGGAAAACAATTAGAGAACACCTAAGACAAATGTCAAATGCAAAACAACCCAGAGCTACGCTATGAATACTTTGAAACAGTATAAACACACACTGAAATGCAAGAAACTGAATTATACCAACAAGACACTTGATGAAATTGAAAACGCAATTGACCAAAATCGGTTCTTGTCACAGCGGTCGATGAATGGAGACCAAGACGCAGCGTGGATAGTGCTCATTTTCAATAATTTTAATTAAGACACTTTACAAAATAACAAAAACGACCAACACAGTCCCGTCAGGTACTTAGACTAGAACGGGAAACAACTACCCACAACCCCAAAGGAAAAACAGGCTGCCTAAGTATGGCTTCCAATCAGAGACAACGAAAGACACCTGCCTCTGATTGGAAACCATACCCGGCCGAACATGAAAACCAACACACAAATATACAACTAGAACAAACCCACATAGAAACAGAAAACCCAAAATACATACAAAACAACCCCCCTGCCACGCACTGACTATACTACTATGGCAAATGACCTCTTTCACTGGTCAGGACGTGACAGTTCTGGGACATGTGGAACAATTTAAGCATGACAAAGCCACTAGAATTAGCCATACAAGATAAAGGAATTTGGAAAGCTTATTTTGATAATCTATACAAAACATCCCACAAAAAAATGTATAAATTCTAGAAAAGTTGAACATCCTTGAATCAGTCATTAAAAACAACTAAAATCCATTAGATTACCCAATAACCCAACAAGAACTAAATGAAAAGCTCAAATCTATTAAATCATAGAAGGCTTGTGGTCTAGATAACATCAAAAATGAAATGCTGAAAAACAGCACACCTGAGTTGCAAAATGCTGTACTTAAATTGTTCAACATGGTTTTAACTTCTGGCTGCTTCCCTGATGTCTGGAACCAGTGGCTCATCTCCCCTATCCACAAAAGTGGAGACAAATCAGACCCCAATAATTACAGGGGATTTTTCATAAACAGTTACTTGGGAAAGGTTTTCTGTAGCATTTTGAATTCAAGAATTCAAACCTTCAAGAAAAAAATGTAATAAGTAAATGTCAAATTGACTTTCTCCCCAACCATCACACTGCTGACCATATATACACCTTACACACAATATTTAAAAAACACGTCCACCAAAAAAACAGAGGGCCAAATCTTTGCTTGCTTTATTGACTTTAAAGAAGCATTTGTTTCTGTTTGGCACTAAGGGCTATTCTACAAAATTCTCCAAAGTGGGCATGGTGGTAAGGTGTATGACTTAATAAAATGTATGTACACAGAAAACAAGTGTGCAATAAAAACCAAAGAACAGAATTGCTTTCACAACGTCGAGGTGTGAGACAAGGCTGCAGTTTGAGTCCAAATCTTTTCAACATTTATATCAATGAATTAGCAGACGTTGGACGATTCTCCAGCCCCAAGACTCACACTATATTTGACATATACCTGCTATATGCTGATGACTTGGTACTTCTATCACCAACCAAAGGTCTTCAACAGAACCTTAATATTCTAGAGCAATATTGTCATAATTGGACCCTGGCAGTAAATATACATATATATACTGCCAGGGTCCAATTATTTATATATATATATATTTTTTTTTAAATCATGATTTTCCAGAACAAACCCAGATGTCAGAAACACAAATATAAATTCACTCTGAACAACACCATAATTGAATACACAAAAAATGACACATACCTTGGTCTGACCATATCTGCATCGGGAAACTTTAATATGGTAGTGAATGCAGTCAAAGAAAAAGCCCGCAGAGCATTGTATGCAATAAAAATGAAATGATTCAATATTAACATCCCAATTAGAATTTTGACAAATATTTGACAGTGTAATACTACCAATAGCTCTTTACGAAGTGAGGTTTGGGGGCCACTCAATAAACTGGACTTTAAAATGTGTGACAAACATCCAATTGAAGCCCTACATGCAGAATTCTGTTGGAAAATTCTACATGTCCAGAGAAATACACCAACTAATGCATGTAGGGCAGAATTGAGCTGCTTTCCAGTGGTAATTGGCTACATCTAAATTCAAGTCCAGATTCAAGTCTTCAGTTTAAAGCACTTCAAACCCGAGAGCTGAGCCCAGAAACGAGCCCTCTCAGTCAGCTGGTGTTGGACCTCACCAACCAAGCTGACACCAGCACTGCTTAAAAAGAAATAATTCCAATAAACAAAATCATGAACCAATCAAAGGACTCATATTTACAACATTGGAAAATTGAAACAAAATCCCAAAGCCAATTAAATTGCTCTCTGACCATAAACAGGGAATATGAATTTGGCTGGTTATCTCTACTCTGTCAGAGGTACGAAGCAGAGACAGATCCTTACCAAGTACAGGCTGAGTGACCACCAATTGGCAATAGAAACCGGCAGACATGAAAAGACATGGCTACCCAAAGAGGAGCGTGTATGTGGTCACTGCACGACAGGGGAGGTAGAAACAGAGATGCACTTTTTCCTCTACTGTGATAAATATTCCTCACCAAGAAATTCATTATTCACAGAAATGACTACATTTATTCAAAATTTCAACTTATTAAACCCAGAGGAAAAACTAAAAATACTCATGGGCGAAGGAGCAATGGCTCCTCTTGCAGCCAAATATGTATTTGTCTGCCATAGCCTGAGAGACACTGAATAATAACATCTCCATAGTAAATAATACTAAATAGTCATTACTATTATTGTTATTGCTATTATTGTTATTCAGATTATTGTTATCACTATTATTGTTGTTTATTATTCCAAATAGTGGTATGGGTAGTAGGGTGATGGTAATGATAGCAGTTTAATGATGGTGGTGGTGGAAGTAGTAGTAGTAATGATGATGGTAGATGTAGAACTGATGTAAAGGTGAAGATGACAGTTAGTTAGTTATAGTTTCATTTTCCATGTTTAGCTTTTTATATTTATTACATTTCTACTATATTGTGTGAAAGTGAGAGAGTAAATGACTCCTCTCTCCATCCCACCTCTTCCGTGCCCCGCAGTCATCTGATGTGTATGATCAGTAATTGGGTAAATAAAGGACAGGACGTCACAATATATTATACAACTAGTCCCCACCATCCTCCAATATATTATACAACTGGTCCCCCCACCATCCTCCAATATATTATACAACTGGTCCCCCACCATCCTCCAATATATTATACAACTGGTCCCCCCACCATCCTCCAATATATTATACAACTAGTCCCCACCATCCTCCAATATATTATACAACTGGTCCCCCCACCATCCTCCAATATATTATACAACTGGTCCCCCACCATCCTCCAATATATTATACAACTGGTCCCCCACCATCCTCCAATATATTATACAACTGGTCCCCCCCACCATCCTCCAATATATTATACAACTGGTCCCCCCACCATCCTCCAATATATTATACAACTGGTCCCCCCACCATCCTCCAATATATTATACAACTGGTCCCCCACCATCCTCCAATATATTATACAACTGGTCCCCCACCATCCTCCAATATATTATACAACTGGTCCCCCACCATCCTCCAATATATTATACAACTGGTCCCCCCCACCATCCTCCAATATATTATACAACTGGTCCCCCACCATCCTCCAATATATTATACAACTGGTCCCCCACCATCCTCCAATATATTATACAACTAGTCCCCACCATCCTCCAATATATTATACAACTGGTCCCCCCACCATCCTCCAATATATTATACAACTGGTCCCCCACCATCCTCCAATATATTATACAACTGGTCCCCCACCATCCTCCAATATATTATACAACTGGTCCCCCCACCATCCTCCAATATATTATACAACTGGTCCCCCCACCATCCTCCAATATATTATACAACTGGTCCCCCACCATCCTCCAATATATTATACAACTGGTCCCCCACCATCCTCCAATATATTATACAACTGGTCCCCCACCATCCTCCAATATATTATACAAATGTTCCCCCCACCATCCTCCAATATATTATACAACTGGTCCCCCCACCATCCTCCAATATATTATACAACTGGTCCCCCACCATCCTCCAATATATTATACAACTGGTCCCCCCACCATCCTCCAATATATTATACAACTGGTCCCCCCACCATCCTCCAATATATTATACAACTGGTCCCCCCCACCATCCTCCAATATATTATACAACTGGTCCCCCCACCATCCTCCAATATATTATACAACTGGTCCCCCCACCATCCTCCAATATATTATACAACTGGTCCCCCACCATCCTCCAATATATTATACAACTGGTCCCCCACCATCCTCCAATATATTATACAACTGGTCCCCCACCATCCTCCAATATATTATACAACTGGTCCCCCACCATCCTCCAATATATTATACAACTGGTCCCCCACCATCCTCCAATATATTATACAACTGGTCCCCCACCATCCTCCAATATATTATACAACTGGTCCCCCCCACCATCCTCCAATATATTATACAACTGGTCCCCCACCATCCTCCAATATATTATACAACTGGTCCCCCACCATCCTCCAATATATTATACAACTGGTCCCCCACCATCCTCCAATATATTATACAACTGGTCCCCCACCATCCTCCAATATATTATACAACTGGTCCCCCCACCATCCTCCAATATATTATACAACTGGTCCCCCACCATCCTCCAATATATTATACAACTGGTCCCCCACCATCCTCCAATATATTATACAACTGGTCCCCCCACCATCCTCCAATATATTATACAACTGGTCCCCCCACCATCCTCCAATATATTATACAACTGGTCCCCCCACCATCCTCCAATATATTATACAACTGGTCCCCCCACCATCCTCCAATATATTATACAACTGGTCCCCCACCATCCTCCAATATATTATACAACTGGTCCCCCCACCATCCTCCAATATATTATACAACTGGTCCCCCCACCATCCTCCAATATATTATACAACTGGTCCCCCCACCATCCTCCAATATATTATACAACTGGTCCCCCCACCATCCTCCAATATATTATACAACTGGTCCCCCACCATCCTCCAATATATTATACAACTGGTCCCCCACCATCCTCCAATATATTATACAACTGGTCCCCCCACCATCCTCCAATATATTATACAACTGGTCCCCCCACCATCCTCCAATATATTATACAACTGGTCCCCCCACCATCCTCCAATATATTATACAACTGGTCCCCCACCATCCTCCAATATATTATACAACTGGTCCCCCACCATCCTCCAATATATTATACAACTGGTCCCCCACCATCCTCCAATATATTATACAACTGGTCCCCCCACCATCCTCCAATATATTATACAACTGGTCCCCCACCATCCTCCAATATATTATACAACTGGTCCCCCACCATCCTCCAATATATTATACAACTGGTCCCCCCACCATCCTCCAATATATTATACAACTGGTCCCCCACCATCCTCCAATATATTATACAACTGGTCCCCCACCATCCTCCAATATATTATACAACTGGTCCCCCACCATCCTCCAATATATTATACAACTGGTCCCCACCATCCTCCAATATATTATACAACTGGTCCCCCCACCATCCTCCAATATATTATACAACTGGTCCCCCACCATCCTCCAATATATTATACAACTGGTCCCCCACCATCCTCCAATATATTATACAACTGGTCCCCCCACCATCCTCCAATATATTATACAACTGGTCCCCCCACCATCCTCCAATATATTATACAAATGTTCCCCCCACCATCCTCCAATATATTATACAACTGGTCCCCCCACCATCCTCCAATATATTATACAACTGGTCCCCCCACCATCCTCCAATATATTATACAACTGGTCCCCCCACCATCCTCCAATATATTATACAACTGTCCCCCACCATCCTCCAATATATTATACAACTGGTCCCCCACCATCCTCCAATATATTATACAACTGGTCCCCACCATCCTCCAATATAATATACAACTGGTCCCCCCACCATCCTCCAATATAATATACAACTGGTCCCCCCACCATACTCCAATATATTATACAACTGGTCCCCCCACCATCCTCCAATATATTATACAACTGGTCCCCCACCATCCTCCAATATATTATACAACTGGTCCCCCACCATCCTCCAATATATTATACAACTGGTCCCCCCACCATCCTCCAATATATTATACAACTGGTCCCCCCACCATCCTCCAATATATTATACAACTGGTCCCCCCACCATCCTCCAATATAATATACAACTGGTCCCCCCACCATCCTCCAATATATTATACAACTGGTCCCCCCACCATCCTCCAATATATTATACAACTGGTCCCCCCCCATCCTCCAATATATTATACAACTGGTCCCCCCCCATCCTCCAATATATTATACAACTGGTCCCCCACCATCCTCCAATATATTATACAACTGGTCCCCCCACCATCCTCCAATATATTATACAACTGGTCCCCCCACCATCCTCCAATATATTATACAACTGGTCCCCCCACCATCCTCCAATATATTATACAACTGGTCCCCCCACCATCCTCCAATATATTATACAACTGGTCCCCCACCATCCTCCAATATATTATACAACTGGTCCCCCAGCATTCCTCCAATATATTATACAAATGTTCCCCCAGCATTCCTCCAATATATTATACAAATGTTCCCCCCAACATCCTCCAATATATTATACAAATGTTCCCCCCAACATCCTCCAATATATTATACAACTGGTCCCCCCACCATCCTCCAATATATTATACAACTGGTCCCCCCACCATCCTCCAATATATTATACAACTGGTCCCCGCACCATCCTCCAATATATTATACAACTGGTCCCCCCACCATCCTCCAATATATTATACAACTGGTCCCCCCCACCATCCTCCAATATATTATACAACTGGTCCCCCCCACCATCCTCCAATATATTATACAACTGGTCCCCCCCACCATCCTCCAATATATTATACAACTGGTCCCCCCCACCATCCTCCAATATATTATACAACTGGTCCCCCCACCATCCTCCAATATATTATACAGCTGGTCCCCCACCATCCTCCAATATATTATACAACTGGTCCCCCACCATCCTCCAATATATTATACTACTGGTCCCCCCACCATCCTCTTTACGCTTTGTTTTACTATTGACAGTTACAGCTGATTTCGGGATTGTATATCGATTTGCTCTCCTTAAACATAAGTCATCTGATACATTTTTTTCAGTCTTTGAATTGTTTAATCAATTCAAATTGAATAAATCAAACAGTCTCTGAATTATCCTAGTGATCATGGGTTCCCGAGTGGCGCAGCTGTCTAAGGAATTGCATCTCAGTGCTAGATCCGTCACTGCAGACCCTGGTTCGATTTCAGGCTGTATCACAACCGGCTGTGATTGGGACTCACATAGGGCGGTGCACAATTGGCCCAGCGTCGTCCGGGTTAAGGTTTGGCCGGGGTAGGGCGGGGTTGTTCTTAACTGACTTGCCTAGTAAATCAAAAACATGCGCGCTCATTTTCCCAGGCTAAACAAGCTGGCTAGCTGATCTATGCTAGTTTGGCAAAACGAATTTGCTAGTTATACAACCATGTAACTAAGACATTCACTGGAAAGAAACTTGAAAATCATGTTTTGTTTTGTTAAATAGTCATGACTGGTTTGAGATATCTGTCGTAAGATGACTGTAGCGAAGGATATGTTGAGATCAGCAAACCACTCGCCCACACAATGTCATACACGCTACGCTGTCTGCCATCTGCCCAGTACAGTTGAAAACGGGATTCGTCCGTGAAGATCACACTTCTCCAGCGTGCCAGTGGCCATCGAAGGTGAGCATTTGCCCACTGAAGTCAGTTACGACACCAAACTACAGTCAGGTCAAGACCCTGGTGAGGATGACGAGCACGCAGATGAACATCCCTGAGACGGTTTCTGACAATTTGTACAGAGATTCTTTGGTTTCATTAGCTGTCCGGGTGGCTGGTCTCAGACGATCCCGCAGGTGAAGAAGCCGGATGTGGAGGTCCTGGGCTGGTGTGGTTACACGTGGTCTGCGGTTGTGAGGCCAGTTGGGCGTACTGCCAAATTCACTAAAACTACATTGGAGGCGGCTTATGTGTTGTGTGACAAAACTGCACATTTTAGAGGGGCCTGTTATTGACCCAAGTACAAGGTGCACCTGTGTAATGATCATGCTGTTTAATCAGCTCCTTGATATGCCACACCTGTCAGGTGGATGGACTATTTTGGCAAAGGAGAAATGCTCACTAACAGGGATGTAAAAATATAAAAATGTATATTTTTAAATGTGTGAATTTAACATTTCTGGGATAATTTATTGCAGCTCATGAAACATGAGACCAACACTTTACATGTTGCATTTGTATTTTTGTTCAGTATACGTTTGCAATTAGCTGACCCAAACAGCCACAACATTCTCAGTAACTGTTACAGAAACATTTTTACTTGCTATGATAGTGATATGTGTTGTTTATCTACCTTAGTTGAATGCACTGACTGTAAATCACTCTGGATAAGAGTGTCTGCTAAATTACCAAAATGTACATGTATATGTGAAAATGAACATCCCAAAAGTAACTGCAAAGTACAGTGGGTATTATTATTGGCCTGTTTCGGAATCATGACTAGATGGGATACAGTTTGGACATGGTTCGTCAGGACTTCAAACAGCCGAAGCTAAGTAACATTAACATGATGCCTTCTAATTGCAGTCGTTGTACTTATAATATACAGGAGAACGATCGCCTTACGGCAAGGATAGCTGTGCTGCAAGCCCAGCTTCAGACGCGATCGTTAGGCAAGGGCAATTTCAGTGTAGGAAAGGATGAAACAGCGTCTGTGCCACCAGTAAGTACAGATAGTAACGTTAGTATAAACCCCCTCGCACGGTCCCCGCAGCCGGACATCTTTCTCATGGCTTCTGGAGGGAAACGCTGTAGGAATGCTCAACCGGTGTCGCTTATTCAGCCGACAGAAACTTTCAACCGGTTCTCCCCATTAAGCGAGTCGGAGTCGGAGGCCGAGACTTCTCTGGTCTCTACTCCTCCCGTTGTGGGGTCTGAGACGCCGACGGCTCCCACCATTAGCTCTGACAAATTGAAAACCCTAGTCATTGGCGACTCCATTACCCGCAGTATTAGACTTAAAACTAATCATCCAGCGATCATACACTGTTTACCAGGGGGCAGGGCTACCGACGTTAAGGCTAATCTAAAGACGGTGCTGGCTAAAGCTAAAACTGGCGAGTGTAGAGAGTATAGAGATATTGTTATCCACGTCGGCACCAACGATGTTAGGATGAAACAGTCAGAGGTCACCAAGCGCAACATAGCTTCAGCGTGTAAATCAGCTAGAAAGATGTGTCGGCATCGATTAATTGTCTCTGGCCCCCTCCCAGTTAGGGGGAGTGATGAGCTCTACAGCAGAGTCTCACAACTCAATCGCTGGTTGAAAACTGTTTTCTGCCCCTCCCAAAAGATAGAATTTGTAGATAATTGGCCCTCTTTCTGGGACTCACCCACAAACAGGACCAAGCCTGGCCTGTTGAGGAGTGACGGACTCCATCCTAGCTGGAGGGGTGCTCTCATCTTATCTACGAACATAGACAGGGCTCTAACTCCTCTAGCTCCACAATGAAATAGGGTGCAGGCCAGGCAGCAGGCCTGTTAGCCAGCCTGCCAGCTTAGTGGAGTCTGCCACTAGCACAGTCAGCGTAGTCAGCTCAGCTTTCCCCATTGAGACCGTGTCTGTGCCTCGATCTAGGTTGGGCAAAATTAAAAATGGCGGTGTTCGCTTTAGCAATCTCACTAGTATAAAGACCTCCTCCATTCCTGCCATTATTGAAAGAGATTGTGATACTTCACATCTCAAAATTGGGTTACTTAATGTTAGATCTCTCACTTCCAAGGCAGTTATAGTCAATGAACTAATCACTGATAATAATCTTGATGTGATTGGCCTGACTGAAACATGGCTTAAGCCTGATGAATTTACTGTGTTAAATGAGGCCTCACCCCCTGGTTACATTAGTGACCATACCCCCCGTGCATCCGGCAAAGGCGGAGGTGTTGCTAACATTTACGATAGCAAATTTCAATTTACAAAAAAAAAAACAACAATGACGTTTTCGTCTTTTGAGCTTCTAGTCATGAAATCTATGCAGCCTACTCACTCACTTTTTATAGCTACTGTTTATAGGCCTCCTGGGCCATATGCAGTGTTCCTCACTGAGTTCCCTGAATTCCTATCGGATCTTGTAGTCATAGCAGATAATATTCTAATTTTTGGTGACTTTAACATTCACATGGAAAAGTCCACAGACCCACTCCAAAAGGCTTTCGGAGCCATCATCGACTCAGTGGGTTTTGTCCAACATGTCTCTGGACCTACTCACTGCCACAGTCATACTCTGGACCTAGTTTTGTCCCATGGAATAAATGTTGTGGATCTAAATGTTTTTCCTCATAATCCTGGACTATCGGACCACCATTTTATTACGTTTGCAATTGCAACAAATAATCTGCTCAGACCCCAACCAAGGAGCATTAAAAGTCGTGCTATAAATTCTCAGACAACCCAAAGATTCCTTGATGCCCTTCCAGACTGCCTCTGCCTACCCAAGGACGTCAGAGGACAAAAATCAGTTAACCATCTAACCGAGGAACTCAATTTAACCTTGCGCAATACCCTAGATGCAGTTGCACCCCTAAAAACTAAAAACATCTGTCATAAGAAACTAGCTCCCTGGTATACAGAAAATACACGAGCTCTGAAGCAAGCTTCCAGAAAATTGGAACGGAAATGGCGCCACACCAAACTGGAAGTCTTCCGACTAGCTTGGAAAGACAGTACCGTGCAGTATCGAAGAGCCCTTACTGCTGCTCGATCATCCTATTTTTCCAACTTAATTGAGGAAAATAAGAACAATCCGAAATTTCTTTTTGATACTGTCGCAAAGCTAACTAAAAAGCAGCCTTCGCAAATGGAGGATGGCTTTCACTTCAGCAGTAATACATTTATGAACTTCTTTGAGGAAAAGATCATGATCATTAGAAAGCAAATTACAGACTCCTCTTTAAATCTGGGTATTCCTCCAAAGCTCCATTGTCCTGAGTCTGCACAACTCTGCCAGGACCTAGGATCAAGGGAGATACTAAAGTGTTTTAGTACTATATCTCTTGACGCAATGATGAAAATAATCATGGCCTCCAAACCCTCAAGCTGCATACTGGACCCTATTCCAACTAAACTACTGAAAGAGCTGCTTCCTGTGCTTGGCCCTCCTATGTTGAACATAATAAACGGCTCTCTATCCACCGGATGTGTACCAAGCTCACTAAAAGTGGCAGTAATAAAGCCTCTCTTGAAAAAGCCGAATCTTGATCCAGAAATTATAAAAAACTATCGGCCTATATCGAATCTTCCATTCCTCTCAAAAATTTTAGAAAAAGCTGTTGCACAGCAACTCACTGCCTTCCTGAAGACAAACAATGTATACGAAACGCTTCAGTCTGGTTTTAGACCCCATCATAGCACTGAGACTGCACTTGTGAAGGTGGTAAATGACCTTTTAATGACGTCAGACCGAGGCTCTGCATCTGTCCTCGTGCTCCTAGATCTTAGTGCCGCTTTTGATACCATCGATCACCACATTCTTTTGGAGAGATTGGAAACCCAAATTGGTCTACATGGACAAGTTCTGGCCTGGTTTAGATCTTATCTGTCAGAAAGATATCAGTTTGTCTCTGTGAATGGTTTGTCCTCTGACAAATCAATTGTAAATTTCGGTGTTCCTCAAGGTTCCGTTTTAGGACCACTATTGTTTTCACTATATATTTTACCTCTTGGGGATGTCATTCGAAAACATAATGTTAAATTTCACTGCTATGCGGACGACACACAGCTGTACATTTCAATGAAACATGGTGAAGCCCCAAAATTGCCCTCGCTAGAAGCCTGTGTTTCAGACATAAAGAAGTGGATGGCTGCAAACTTTCTACTTTTAAACTCGGACAAAACAGAGATGCTTGTTCTAGGTCCCAAGAAACAAAGAGATCTTCTGTTGAATCTGAACATTAATCTGGATGGTTGTACAGTCGTCTCAAATAAAACTGTGAAGGACCTCGGCGTTACTCTGGACCCTGATCTCTCTTTTGAAGAACATATCAAGACTGTTTCAAGGACAGCTTTTTTCCATCTACGTAACATTGCAAAAATCAGAAATTTTCTGTCCAAAAATGACGCAGAAAAATTAATCCATGCTTTTGTTACTTCTAGGCTGGACTACTGCAATGCTCTACTTTCCGGCTATCCGGATAAAGCACTAAATAAACTTCAGTTAGTGCTAAATATGGCTGCTAGAATCCTGACTAGAACCAAAAAATTTGATCATATTACTCCAGTGCTAGCCTCCCTACACTGGCTTCCTGTTAAGGCAAGGGCTGATTTCAAGGTTTTACTGCTAACCTACAAAGCATTACATGGGCTTGCTCCTACCTATCTTTCCGATTTGGTCCTGCCGTACATACCTACACGTACGCTACGGTCACAAGACGCAGGCCTCCTAATTGTCCCTAGAATTTCTAAGCAAACGGCTGGAGGTAGGGCTTTCTCCTATAGAGCTCCATTTTTATGGAATGGTCTGCCTACCAATGTGAGAGACGCAGACTCAGTCTCAACCTTTAAGTCTTTACTGAAGACTTATCTCTTCAGTAGGTCCTATGATTAAGTATAGTCTGGCCCAGGAGTGTGAAGGTGAACGGAAAGGCTGGAGCAACGAACCGCCCTTGCTGTCTCTGCCTTGCCTGTTCCCCTCTTTCCACTGGGATTCTCTGCCTCTAACCCTTTTACAGGGGCTGAGTCACTGGCCTACTGGTGTTCTTCCATGCCGTCCATGGGAGGGGTGCGTCACTTGAGTGGGTTGAGTCACTGACGTGGTCTTCCTGTCTGGGTTGGCGCCCCCCCCTTGGGTTGTGCCATGGCGGAGATCGTTGTGGGCTATACTCGGCCTTGTCTTAGGACGGTAAGTTGGTGGTTGGAGACATCCCTCTAGTGGTGTGGGGGCTGTGCTTTGGCAAAGTGGGTGGGGTTATATCCTGCCTGTTTGGCCCTGTCCGGGGGTATCATCGGATGGGGCCAGTGTCTTCTGATCCCTCCTGTCTCAGCCTCCAGTATTTATGCTGCAGTAGTTTATGTGTCGGGGGGCTAGGGTCAGTCTGTTACATCTGGAGTATTTCTCTTGTCTTATCCGGTGTCCTGTGTGAATTTAAATATGCTCTCTCTAATTCTCTCTTTCTCTCTTTCTGTCTTTCTCTCGGAGGACCTGAGCCCTAGGACCATGCCTCAGGACTACCTGGTATGATGACTCCTTGCTGTCCCCAGTCCACCTGGCCGTGCTGCTGCTCCAGTTTCAACTGTTCTGCCTGCGGCTATGGAACCCTGACCTGTTCACCGGACGTGCTTGTTGCACCCTCGACAACTACTATGATTATTATTATTTGACCATGCTGGTCATTTATTAACATTTTAACATTTTGACCATGTTCTGTTATAATATCCACCCTGCACAGCCAGAAGAGGACTGGCCACCCCTCATAGCCTGGTTCCTCTCTAGGTTTCTTCCTAGGTTTTTGGCCTTTCTAGGGAGTTTTTCCTAGGGAGTTTTTCCTAGCCACCGTGCTTCTTTCACATGCTTTGCTTGCTGTTTGGGGTTTTAGGCTGGGTTTCTGTACAGCACTTTGAGAATATCAGCTGATGTACGAAGGGCTATATAAAAATAAATTTGATTGATTTGAGTTTAACCTCATTCTCCTTACCTGCTGCGTAATGTAAGTGTAATGGCGTCGAAGGAGATGGCCTCTGTTTTACGATACCTTAACCAATTGTGCATCAATACAGGACTAAGATTGAATCATACTACACCGGCTCTGACGCTTGTTGGATGTGGCAGGGCTTGCAAACTATTACAGACTTCAAAGGGAAGCAAAGGCACGAGCTGCCCAGTGACCCAAACCTACCAGACGAGCTAAATTACTTCTATGCACGCTTCGAGGCAAGTAACACTGAAACATGCATGAGAGCACCAGCTGTTCTGGATGACGCTGTGATCACGCTCTCTGTAGCCGATGTGAGTAAGACCTTTAAGCAGGTCAATATTCACAAGGCCGCAGGGCCAGACGGATTACCAGGACGTGTACTCCGAGCATGTGCTGACCAACTGGCAAGTGTCTTCACTGACATTGTCAACCTGTCCCTGACTGAGTCTGTAATACCAACATGTTTCAAGCAGACCACCATAGTCCCTGTGCCCAAGAACACTACGGTAACCTGCCTAAATGACTACCGACCCGTAGCACTCACATTTGTAGCCATGAAGTGCTTTGAAAAGCTGGTCATGGCTCACATCAATACCATTATTCCAGAAACACTAGACCCACTCCAATTTGCATACCGCCCCGACATATCCACAGACGATGCAATCTCTATTGCACTCAACACTGCCCTTTCCCTCCTGGACAAAAAGGAACACCTATGTGAGAATGCTATTCATTGACTACAACTCAGCGTTCAACACCATAGCGCCCTCAAAGCTCATCACTAAGCTAAGGACCCTGGGACTAAACACCTCCCTCTGCAACTGGATGCTGGACTTCCTGACGGGCCGCCCCCAGGTGGTAAGGGTAGGTAACAACACATCAGCCACACTGATCCTCAGCACGGGGGCCCCTCCGGGGTGCGTGCTCAGTCCCCTCCTGTACTCCCTGTTCACCTACAACTGCATGGCCAGGCACGACTCCAACACCATCAAGTTTGCCAATGACACAGTAGGCCTGATCACCAACAATGATGAGACAGCCTATAGGGAGGAGGTCAGAGACCTGGCCATGTGGTGCCAGGACAACAACCTCTCCCTCAACATGATCAAGACAAAGGAGATGATTGTGGACTACAGGAAAATGGGGCTGCAGTGGAGTAGGTTGAGAACTTCAAGTTCCTTGGTGTCCACATCACCAACAAACTGTCATGGTCCAAACACACTAAGACAGTCGTGAAGAGGGCACGACAAAGCCTATTCCCCCTCACGAGACTGACAAGATTTGGCATAGGTCCTCAGATCCTCAAAAGTTTCTACAGCTGCACCATCAAGAGCATCCTGACTAGTTGCATCACTGCCTGGTATGGCAAAATCTCAAGGCACTACAGAGGGTAGTGCGTACAGCCCAGTACATCACTGGGGCCAAGCTTCCCGCCATCCAGGACCTCTATACCAGGCGGTGTCAGAGGAAGGTCCTAAAAATTGTCAAAGACTCCCGCCACGCTAGTTATAGACTGTTCTCTCTGTTACCGCACGGCAAGCGTTACCGGAGTCCAAAAAGGCTTCTTAACAGCTTCTACCCCCCCAAGCCATAAGACTCCTGAAAAGCTTCTACCCCCCCAAGCCATAACATTTACATTTACGTCATTTAGCAGACGCTCTTATCCAGAGCGACTTACAAATTGGTGCATTCACCTTATGATATCCAGTGGAACAACCACTTTACAATAGTACATCTATATATTTTTTGGGGGGGAGGGTAGGGGGGAGGGTTAGAAGGATTACTTTATCCTGTCCCAGGTATTCCTTAAAGAGGTGGGGTTTCAGGTGTCTCCGGAAGGTGGTGATTGACTCCGCTGTCCTGGCATCGTGAGGGAGCTTGTTCCACCATTGGGGTGCCAGAGCAGCGAACAGTTTTGACTGGGCTGAGCGGGAACTGTGCTATCGCAGAGGTAGGGAGGCGAGCAGGCCAGAGGTGGATGAATGCAGTGCCCTTCTTTGGGTGTAGGGACTGATCAGAGCCTGAAGGTACAGAGGTGCCGTTCCCCTCACAGCTCCATAGGCAGGCATCATGGTCTTGTAGCAGATGCGAGCTTCAACTGGAAGCCAGTGGAGTGTGCGGAGGAGCGGGGTGACGTGAGAGAACTTGGGAAGGTTGAACACCAGACGGGCTGCAGCGTTCTGGATGAGTTGTAGGGGTTTGATGGCACAGGCAGGGAGCCCCGCCAGCAGCGAGTTGCAGTAATCCAGACGGGAGATGACAAGTGCCTGGATTAGGACCTGCGCCTCTTCCTGTGTAAGGCAGGGTCGTACTCTGCAAATGTTGTAGAGCATGAACCTACAGGATCGGGTCACCGCCTTGATGTTAGCGGAGAACGACAGGGTGTTGTCCAGGGTCACGCCAAGTCTCTTAGCACTCTGTGAGGAGGACACAATGGAGTTGTCAACCGTGATGGCGAGATCATGGAACGGGCAGTCCTTCCCCGGGAGGAAGAGCAGCTCCGTCTTGCCGAGGTTCAGGAGGGAGGAGAAGGTGGCAAAGAGCTTCCTAGGGTTAGAGGCAGATGCTTGGAATTTAGAGTGGTAGAAAGTGTCTTTTGCAGCAGAAACAGAGGAAGAAAATGTGGAGAGGAGGGAGTGAAAAGATGCCAGGTCCGCAGGGAGGCTAGTTTTCCTCCATTTCCGCTCGGCTGCCCGGAGCCTTGTTCTGTGAGCTCGCAATGAGTCGTCAAGCCACGGAGCAGGAGGGGAGGACCGAGCCGGCCGGGAGGATAGGGGACATAGAGAGTCAAAGGATGCAGAAAGGGAGGAGAGGAGGGTTGAGGAGGCAGAATCAGGAGATTGGTTGGAGAAGGATTGAGCAGAGGGAAGAGATGATAGGATGGAAGAGGAGAGAGTAGCAGGAAAGAGAGAGCGAAGGTTGCGACGGCGCAATACCATCTGAGTAGGGGCAGAGTGAGTAGTGTTGGAGGAGAGCGAGAGGGAAAAGGATACAAGGTAGTGGTCGAAGACTTGGAGGGGAGTTGCAGTGAGATTAGTAGAAGAACAGCATCTAGTAAAGATGAGGTCAAGCGTATTGCCTGCCTTGTGAGTAGGGGGGGACGGTGAGAGGGTGAGAGGGTGAGGTCAAAAGAGGAGAGGAGTGGAAAGAAGGAGGCAGAGAGAAATGAGTCAAAGGTAGACGTAGGGAGGTTAAAGTCACCCAGAATTGTGAGGGGTGAGCCATCCTCAGGAAAGGAACTTATCAAGGCGTCAAGCTCATTGATGAACTCTCCAAGGGAACCTGGAGGGCGATAAATGATAAGGATGTTAAGCTTGAATGGGCTAGTGACTGTGACAGCATGGAATTCAAAGGAGGAGATAGACAGATGGGTCAGGGGAGAAAGAGAGAATGTCCACTTGGGAGAGATGAGGATTCCAGTGTCACCACCCCTCTGACCAGATGCTCTCGGGGTATGCGAGAACACATGGTCAGACGAGGAGAGAGCAGTAGGAGTAGCAGTGTTTTCTGTGGTAATCCATGTTTCCGTCAGCGCCAAGAAGTCGAGGGACTGGAGGGTAGCATAGGCTGAGATGAACTCTGCCTTGTTGGCTGCAGACCGGCAGTTCCAGAGGCTGCCGGAGACCTGGAACTCCGGGTGGGTCGTGCGCGCTGGGACCACCAGGTTAGTGTGGCAGCGGCCATGCGGTGTGAAGCGTTTGTGTGGCCTGTGCAGAGAGGAGAGAACAGGGATAGACAGACACATAGTTGACAGGCTACAGGAGAGGCTACGCTAATGCAAAGGAGATTGGAATGAAAATTAACTAAACAACTGGGGAAGCGAGAGAGCAGGGCCTCCCTCACTAACCATTCACTGAAACACTCAAATATAACTTTTCCAACTTCCACTTAGAAATTATAATTCCTAAACAGCTTCTACCCCCAGGCCATACGACTCCTGAACAGCTAATCAAGGGGTTACCCAGACCCCTCTTTTACACTGCTGCTACTCTGTTTATTATCTATGCTTGGTCACGTTAAGTCTACCTACATGTACATATTACTTCAATTACCTCGACTAACCAGTGCCCCCACACATTGACTCTGTACTGGTACCCCCGTATATAGCCTCGCTATTTCTATTGTTATTTTACTGCTGCTGTTGAATTACTTTATTTAAAATTTTTAGATTTTTTTTCAAATGTTTACTTATCTGTTTTTTACTTACACATTTTTCTTAACTTAAAGCATTGTTAGTTAACGGCTTGTAAGTAAGAATTTCACTAAGATCTACACCTGTTGTATTCAGTGCATGTGACAAATAACATTTGATTTGATTTAAAAGGGTGCATTCTGGGACGGAAGTAAAAGCAACCTAATTTTGTTGAAAACATTGTACATAAAACAGAGCTACTGTGCTACTCTTTTTAGAGTTGTATAAATTCAGCGGAGGAGGTTCTATCTCTCCATTCAGTTCCAATCTAATCTAGAGGGGGCGTTTCCTTAAAAACACACATCCAATTCCCTTGATTCCTTACATAACTAGACCAATCATATGCTTCAATGTGTTGCGGTTCACAGTGCTGTGGCAAGACAGGACATTGATGGTTGAGGTTGACAATGAGGTTCCACACGTGATGTTAAAGGAAATCCTCACCCATTTTGAATGGTATATTGTTTATGTGCATGTCTGATTGATGTTCTATCGATTCCCTGGGTCATTTTAATGTTTTCATGTGTGTCTGAGTTATTGGCGTTCAATCAGGGGGGTAGCCCAGCGCCCTACCTTCTTAACACAGGTGGCCATTTCGAATCCTGGGTCAGGCGTTGGAGGGGAAGACATTATGGAATTGATCTGCCAATTAGAGGACTGCTGGGTTCACATCCTCAAAACATTTCCCTACAGTTGGGCCCTTGAGCAAGACCCTTAACCCCACACCATGCTCTCTATCCAGGGCCGCTGCTTGAACCTGTGCTTGTATCACATGTATGTTTGGGGTGGGGGAGTGAGAATGGAGCAGAAGACACATTTTTTGTTGTTGTTTACTGTAACTAATGGACAAAGTGTATTGTATTGTAAAGAAGTCAGCCAGAGTTGAGGTACGCAATCATTTCAAACAAAGAGATGCCTTCCTGGCCACCAGTGCATATTTCCAAACCATGTTTGCATATAATTACAACAAATAAATAAAATTACATTATTAAATTGAATTCTTAGCTCAAAATATAAATGTTTAATAGTAGTAACCATAATTTATAAATGGCACCATGCAGGGTTCTATATGGAACCATTCTGGTTCAGTGAAGAAGAACCTCTAGGGTTCTTATCAAAGAACCCTATAAAAGGGTTCTATATAGACCTTTTAGATGTTCCAAATATAAAGCAAGCAATATAATCCTTTTTTGTTCTATAAGGAACCTTTTTTTCTGAGAGTGTATTTAGCTATAGAGTGTAGTATGCAAATTTGAGTTTTCCTTCAAGGCATAGCTTCTCTCCAGTGGTGTAAAGTACTTAAGTGAAAATACTTTAAAGTACTGCTTAAGTAGCTTTTTGGGGTATCTGTACTTTAGAATTTATATTTATTGCAACTTTTACTTTTACTTCACTACATTCAAAAGAAAATAATGTACTTTTTACTCCATACATTTTCCCTGACTCCCAAAAGTACTTGTTACATTTTGACAGGACAATGGTTCAATTCACACACTTATCAAGAGAACATCCCTGGTCATCCCTACTGCCTCTGATCTGGTGGACTCACTAAACACAAATGCTTTGTTTGTAGATGATGTCTGAGTGTTGGAGTGTGCCCCTGGCTATCCATAAATAATTAAAAAAAACAAGAAAATGGTGCCGTCTGGTTTGCTTAATATACTGCTCAAACACTTAAACAACACATCCTAGCAGGGGCGGAAATCCCGGGGGGGACGGGGGGGACACGACCCCCCCATCCTGGGAAAAATATGATTTGTCCCCCCAAATATATCACTGAAACATAACTATGTAATTTAAATAATATTAATAATACGCAATGAAAGCAATTGTGCTGATTATAGACACTTAATAGCGCGTTTTTAAGTTTCAAAAGATTGCGACCCCCCCCCACTCTTTTCCTCACAATGGTTTGATCCACTGGCAAGGTAACAGAGGGGTCGTGTTTACTGTCTGAAAGGCACTCAATGAACGTAACTGACGTAAAGTTAATCCAGTCAATCGCGCACACACACTAGCTGAATATGCAGAGCTAGCGTGCAAATATTAACTATTAAGCTAGCTAGTACCTATTCCATTTATGTGGCCTCGTCAAAGATGGAATCTTTGCTATCGTCAATTTATTCCGAGATCAGCATGCAGATGATGTAAGTTAGTGCTTCAAAGTCCCTGTGATAAGGTTAGCGATAAACTGAAGTCCAAACTGAACAGAACTACTCTTCTTCTACCATTGTCTTAAATATATTTAATGGTCTCGTTGCAAAAGCTAAATTGTCGCAAGGGAACTTTTATTTATTTATTTTATTTAACCCGGGTAGCAAAGATTATAGCAAACACCACTGAAACGGAATTGGTGCTCGCTTGCTTTGCAAATTCAGCTATTGTTGGAAGCCAGCCAATATGAAACAAACTATTAAAATTACAAAAGGTTGCAGCATATGTTGTGTAAATGGTGAACTCATACAGCTGTCAACTCTTGTCATTTTAATCCGTTTCACATTTGCTAGCTACCTTTTAGATCGAAGCCCAAATAGAATGATGAAAAATAAAAGACGGACATCAGAGTATTTTTCAGTACACCAAAACGCAAAGTAAGAACCCTAGTAGCCTAATATCTCAAAGACCAGTTGATAAAATGTTCATAAGAAAGAAATGAAATTCTAATGGTAATGTTTCACAATGATGTCATTAGGCAGAGCAGGCAACAGATGGCACACAGACAGCAGAGTTGGGGACAGATATGCAGGGACAGACTGGCAGAGACGGAGTCTCAGGTAAGTTTGTTGAGTCTTTGTTTGGCAACATTATGAAAGGTTCTCAATTTTTTTGACTTGTAAAATAGGAACATAATTGGAAAATGCCATGGATACCCCCACTCTCAACTTAAACTGGTGACTGAACTAAGATTTGTTAAAGGCAATGGTATTGCTGTTGTGAGTAGTTGTGTAGTTTTGGGTACCGGTAGTTAGGAGTACGGCAAACACCTTATTTCTTTGGTTCCTCAATATACATTTACCATATTACAATGTAGGCTATGTGTTACAGCACTACTTTTGGTGTCCCCCTCAGGAATTGCTCTTGAGAAAATTTCATGTAATTGTCCCCGCCAAAGTTGATATCAGATTTTCGCCCCTGCATCCTAGATCTGAATGAAAGAAATAATCTTATTAAATACTTTTTCTTTACATAGTTGAATGTGCTGACAACAAAATCACAAAAATAATCAATGGAAATCCAATTTATCATGCCATGGAGGTCTGGATTTGGAGTCACACTCAAAATTAAAGTGGAAAACCACACTACAGGCTGATCCAACTTTCATGTAATGTCCTTAAAACAAGTCAAAATGAGGCTCAGTAGTGTGTGTGGCCTCCACGTGCCTGTATGACCTCCCTACAACGCCTGGGCATGCTCCTGATGAGGTGGCGGATGGTCTCCTGAAGGATCTCCTCCCAGACCTGGACTAAAACATCCGCCAACTCCTGGACAGTCTGTGGTGCAACGTGGCGTTGGTGGATGGAGCAAGACATGATGTCCCAGATGTGCTCAATTGGATTCAGGTCTGGGGAACGGGTGGGCCAGTCCATAGCATCAATGCCTTCCTCTTGCAGGAACTGCTGACACACTCCAGCCACATGAGGTCTAGCATTGTCTTGCATTAGGAGGAACCCAGGGCCAACCGCACCAGCATATGGTCTCACAAGGGGTCTGAGGATCTCATCTCGGTACCTAATGGCAGTCAGGCTACTTCTGGCGAGCACATGAAGGGCTGTGCGGCCCCCCAAAGAAATGCCACCCCACACCATGACTGACCCACCGCCAAACTGGTCATGCTGGAGGATGTTGCAGGCAGCAGAACGTTCTCCACGGAGTCTCCAGACTCAGTCACGTCTGTCACGTGCTCAGTGTGAACCTGCTTTCATCTGTGAAGAGCACAGGGCGCCAGTGGCAAATTTGCCAATCTTGGTGTTTTCTGACAAATGCCAAATGTCCTGCACGGTGTTGGGCTGTAAGCACAACCCCCACCTGTGGACGTCGGGCCCTCATACCACCCTCATGGAGTCTGTTTCTGACCGTTTGAGCAGACGCATGCACATTTGTGGCCTGCTGGAGGTCATTTTGCAGGGCTCTGGCAGTGCTTCTCCTGCTCCTCCTTGCACAAAGGCAGAGGTAGCGGTCCTGCTGCTGGGTTGTTGCCCTCCTACGGCCTCCTCCACGTCTCCTGATGTACTGGCCTGTCTCCTGGTAGCGCCTCCATTCTCTGGACACTACGCTGACAGACACAGCAGACCTTCTTGCCACAGCTCGCATTGATGTGCCATCCTGGATGAGCTGCACTACCTGAGCCACTTGTGTGGGTTGTAGACTCCGTCTCATGCTACCACTAGAGTGAAAGCACCGCCAGCATTCAAAAGTGACCAAAACATCAGCCAGGAAGCATAGGAACTGAGAAGTGGTCTGTGGTCCCCACCTGCAGAACCACTCCTTTATTGGGGGTGTCTTGCTAATTGCCTATAATTTCCACCTGTTGCCAATTCCATTTGCACAACAGCATGTGAAATGTATTGTCAATCAGTGTTGCTTCCTAAGTGGACAGTTTGATTTCACAGAAGTGTGATTGACTTGGAGTTACATTGTGTTGTTTAAGTGTTCCCTTTATTTTTTTGAGCAGTGTATAAGGAAGTAGAAATGATTTTAGCAATTCCATTTACTTTTGATACAGACGTATATTTAAAACCAAATACTGTTAGACTTTTACTCAAGTAATATTTTACTGGGTGACATTCACTGTTACTTGAGTCATTTTCTATTAAGGCATCTTTACTTTTAATCAAGTATGACAATTGGGTACTTTTTCCACCACTGCATCTCTCAGAGCTATCTTGACTAAGGAAAAGTCAAGTGAGTGGTGAACTGGTATTGTGATACACTGGACATGAATAACCCTAACCTAACCATAACATTAAACCTAACCCTAACACTAACCTTGTACATGAAATGTAATTTTTGTATTTCGTTTAGTCCTTTAGTATACATAAAATGTTGAATTTGCATGTCAGTGCTAAACCTCTTCTGCCTACGTGATGTTTCTTTTTAGAGGGCCCACCATTTCATTGTATATCACACACCGTCTATCTATCAGATGAACTATATCCATTTCGATGTAACTCACCGTTGTGTATTAAACCAGGCGTGGGACACTGACCAACATTCACACAGGTGTAGAATGATCAGACACTCCCATGGGCATTCATAAAGAGAAAATAGACCTGAGAAATGCTGTGCTGTGTTGCTATGGGCTTGAGTTATTTAAATGCATTGTTAATATTGTGTTGTTGTTGTTGTGTCCAATGGCCTCTGTCTTTGTTGACCTTCACAGTGGTTTTACCATGCCGGTATGTGTCATCTATCTGATACTGGTGACTGATCCCCTCTGACATGACATGAAAAGCTTAGTCTATGTGCTCCAGAATCAAAAGCCTTCTAAGACTCTGGCCCTCTGGTTTTAACTGTCTGGTGGTGTCTGACCTTAGGGGTAATTTAACAGAGGTGGATTAGTAAACATGTCAGTAGATATACACACACACACACACACACACACACACACACACACTTGTGTGTGACACTTGTAGCACTATGATTTTGTGATGTATTCCTGGACTGGAGCCTTCTCCTTTGCCTAACACACGATCTCTGAGTCAGTAACAATAAGAAGGTCTGTGGTCACATTGAATGACCCGGTGATGGTTCTGTGCAGTGTCATTGTTAGTAACTAGATAAAGAGCCTCCTGGATATACTTCCATACGGAAATGTATACATATGTGTACATTACAAAATGTCAATAGTGTCACGCCCTGATCTGTTTCACCTGTCTTTGTGCTTGTCTCCACCCCCCTCCAGGTGTCGCCCATCTTCCCCATTATCCACTGTGTATTTATACCTTCTGTTTGTCTGTTGCCGGTTCGTCGTTTGTCAAGCTTACCAGCGTTCGTCCTGTCAGTTCCTGTTTTTTTTCCCTGCCTGTCTTTTCTCATCCTCCTGGTTTTTGACCCTTGCCTGTCCTGATCTTGTACCCGCCCTTCTGACCACTCTGCCCATCCCTGACCCTGCCTGCCACCCTGTACCGTTGCTCCACCTCTGGATTATTGACCTCTGTCTACCCTGACCCTGAGCCTGCCTGCCACCCTGTACCATTGCTCCACCTTTGGATTATTGACCTATGTCTACCCGGACCCTGAGCCTGCCTGCCTTGACCTGTTGATTGCATGCCCCTGGTGTTTACAATAAACATTGTTACTTCACACGGTCTGCACTTGGATCTTACCTTGATTCCTGATAAATAGTGTGTATAAGATAACACCTAGTTCAAGGGGATATGCACCGTAGGCTGAGTCAGTTTAGCATTTGCAATCTTTGCAAAAATCTGTGCAGATATCCATTAGCAAATAGAATGCATGGTTATGATTTGAAGGGACAGAATTTATTTCTTCCCATCAAATATAGCATTTTACAAACAGTAAACAGGGGAATGCCTGTGGAGCAGGATTGTGTTTTGCTTGTATGGTATTATGGGGTTACGGGTTGTAAGATATAGAATTTAGCAGACACTTTTGTCCAGAGTGACTTAAAGTCATGTTATGCATAATTTTTTGGGGGCCCGGGGAATTGAACCCACTATCCTGGCTTTGCAAGAGCCACATTCTACAAACTGAGCTACAGAGGACCTCGTGTTGGGTCATTTCACTCTGTGAGTGGATGAGAGGAGATAAAGGAAGTAAATGATTGTTGTGTCGTCGGCATGGAGCTTTTTGTTTTGGAACACCCACACTGTTTTTCTCTCTTTCAGGTTCTGGCAACAAGATCTTTGTTTAGACTATAGGTCGGCTGTAGGTCCACTGTACAGTAGGCTGTACTGTAGACTGTAGGTCTACTGTATGCTGTGGAGGGAAATAGGAAGGTTTCTGTCATAATTCCAGGATTTAGTGTGAATTTATCCCTGCAGTATAACATTCCAGAGACAAACCAACTGGATGAGTGTTTTAGTAAAAATGGTGTGTGTTTGTGAGTGCATGCGTGTGTGTAAGAATAGGAAAGTCTTAGTCATTAGAGGACAAGAGAGCAGAAAGTTGTTGGCACGTTCCCTGGGTGTCTGCACGGTCCCTGTGTTTCTGCACGTTCCCTGGGTGTCCGCACGGTCCCTGTGTTTCTGCACGGTCCCTGGGTGTCTGCACGGTCCCTGGGTGTCTGCACGGTCCCTGTGTTTCTGCACGGTCCCTGGGTGTCTGCACGGTCCCTGGGTGTCTGCACGGTCCCTGTGTTTCTGCACGGTCCCTGTGTTTCTGCACGGTCCCTGTGTTTCTGCACGGTCCCTGTGTTTCTGCACGGTCCCTGGGTGTCTGCACGGTCCCTGTGTTTCTGCACGTTCCCTGGGTGTCTGCACGGTCCCTGGGTGTCTGCACGGTCCCTGTGTTTCTGCACGGTCCCTGTGTTTCTGCACGGTCCCTGTGTTTCTGCACGGTCCCTGTGTTTCTGCACGGTCCCTGTGTTTCTTCACGTTCCCTGGGTGTCTGCACGGTCCCTGTGTTTGTGCACGGTCCCTGTGTTTCTGCACGGTCCCTGTGTTTCTGCACGTTCCCTGGGTGTCTGCACGGTCCCTGTGTTTCTGCACGTTCCCTGTGTTTCTGCACGGTCCCTGTGTTTCTGCACGGTCCCTGTGTTTCTGCACGGTCCCTGTGTTTCTGCACGGTCCCTGTGTGTCTGCACGGTCCCTGGGTGTCTGCACGGTCCCTGGGTGTCTGCACGGTCCCTGGGTGTCTGCACAGTCCCTGGGTGTCTGCACGTTCCCTGGGTTTCTCCCCTTGTGGTTCTATTGTATTGTATATCTCCTTCTTCTATTCTGTCCACCAGCTCTTCCTCCCTAAGCTTGGTGAAATTCAAGACAACACAACACCCGCTCTTTGTTGAGGCTTACCCGGTTCTAAAAACAAAACAATACAGCGAAAGGATAAAAGAAAAAGCAGGCTTAGATAGGGCTGTTACTGTGACCGTATTACCGCCACACCGGCGGTCACGAGTCATGATGACAGCCAAATTTCACGTGACCAATAAGTCACGGTAATTAGGCTTCTCCAAGCTCTGATGCTGCTGATAGTCATTAGTAGCCTCCAAACTAGCTAACTGCCTGGTACTCCGCACTCTATTGTCCCTCTAATCACTCTGAAATCAATGCAAATGTAATCGAAAAACGAATCAAACACTTCATGAGAGCCCATGATCTTGTTGCGCCACATTTCTATAGCCTATGCAATTTAATGAGAAATGGCCTCTATTAAAAAGAGGAGGTTCGCATCAGCTTTATATAGGCGTACTATATATTTATTTCTCAACTTTCCTAATATTAAGCACATTTCTGGCATGAAAATGAACCACAGGAAGAGCATCCTCCATTCTCTATTTAAGTGCATAGATGACATGTATTTTTCCCCCTGCCCCTGTTTCAATACAGGTGCATGATCATGGTCCATTCTAAATCAAAACAAATGTCACACATACAGTACCAGTCAAAAGTTTGGACACACCTACTCATTCAAAGTTTTTCTTTATTTTTACTATTTTCTACATTGTAGAATAACAGTGAAGACATCAAAACTATGAAATAACACATATGGAACCATGTAGTAACCAAAAAAGTGTTAAACAAATCAAAATATATTTTGTATTTGAGATTCTTCAAAGTAGCCACCCTTTGCCTTGATGACTGCTTTGCACTCTCTTCCATATGTGTTATTTCATAGTTTTGATGTCTTCACTATTATTCTACAATGTAGAAAATAGTAAAAATAAAGAAAAACTTTGAATGAGTAGGTGTGTCCAGACTGGTACTGTATATTATTTAGTGTATGGAAAGACAAGATTAAATCAAGAATAGTCTGATGGGTGACAATATTAGCCTATCACTTGTGAATTATGGCCAGTTTGTGTGCAGTACGGCAAGAAACAGCGCTTGCCTTTTTTTGCAACTTTTTCAAATCATAGTTACACACCTCCTGTAGCTTAGCCCATAAGCCTATATGTATTGATAAGGTTTGTATCACAACTAAAGTGGCCGAATAACTTGTTAAAATGAAGCACATTAATTCGCTTTACAACAGGTGTAGAGCCTAACTGGTATACATGAGCAGTGCGTGAGTTTCAAGTTTGGGGAAGATCATTTTACCATAAAAATGCACCTTTATAATAAACCATTACATAAATAATCACATTTGCGGACACTTTTGAGAACGGTGTTTTCCCACTAATTGATTGCATTTTGGAACATTCGCGCTTACAGCCTACTACCATGTGCGGATTGATGCACTTATAACGTGAAGAAATAGCCTAACAGTTTATCAACATTTTAAGCTAAACGTTCTGATCTGTTGCGTCATCCACATTGTGTAAAAAAAGGTATTTTGATGCTAGTGGTTGTATTCATTTAGATCTATTGCATCCCACAACTGTCCCAGACTATGTTTGGAATATTTATTTCTCACATAGAATAGGTCAACTTTTTCTATGGGGGATAGTAGATTGACATAGGGTAATGCTTTTGCTATTCGTTAGGCCTACTCGTCTTGTTGGCTGACGAAAAGCTTCAATATGCACCTCAGAAGTCGATAAGGATGTGCTCAGTTGAGTTCCCGATGTGTCTGTCCTCGCTTCTAGTCAGTGAGAAAGACCCGATCACGTGATATAAATCAATTTCCATAAATAACTCTAAAATATCCTTTCTATTTCATTCGGCTATGTTCAATTGTATTCTTCATACTATAAAACAATATTAAATAATGCCATGGAGTTCTAAGCAAATCTTGTCTGCTAAATGAACTAGTGTAGCCCACAGCCATATGGCATAGTCAGATCAGGGCCTAACATCAGGACAACTCAGAGTATGCTATTCTGTTCTTCTGAAATAGACTACATTTTCTTCATATCATGTTTCTTTAGTCATGTCTAAAATAATTCATGAATTTATTGTGATGGTCTAGGCTATATTACATGGATTTATTAGACTTTTTAAAACGTAGATGTTCCGAAGGTCTGCATCAGTGGCTTGTAGGCTATGCATGGGCCAGTATATGCTAAATGTGTTTATGTTAGTTAATGGGAAATTACCGTGAGACCGGCTGTTATTTGCTTGGCAATCACCGGCTGAAAAAATGTCATGGCTTGCCACAGCCCCAGGCTTGGATCAGAATAGACTTTCTCTATTCCATTGCTTAGCCTAACAAATGAGATTCTTAGTGAGCGGTCATGGCGGCGTCCCAAATGGAACGCTATATCCAATATAGTGCACTACTTTTGACCAGGGTAGGGCACTATCTAGGGAATAAGGTGCCAATTGGGATGTGCACGTTGTTTCTTTCAGTTTGGTTTTGTCTGTTAGATTTTTTTTCCATATGAAAGGTCAGACTGATCATGTTCCCCAATCGCATTTAGGTTTTCCCTTGTTAAAGAGAAAATAGAACTGCAACTAGAGGTTACATTTAGCTTATCAAAGTATCCCTTTGGAAGCCACTATAAACTCATGTATCCCATCTGGACTCAATGCATCAATCAATCTCCTCATCTCTCTATTTACACGTCTATAAATATAAATAGTAGCAGAGGTGTACAGATCTGAATTGACACTGACTGACTGTTAACCCTAGAGGTAGACAGATCCTGACTGACTGTTAAAACTTCTTCGGGATCGGTGTCCATTCCACGGGACTGTTGAGCAAACGTAGGCTAATGCGATTAGCATGAGCTTGTAAGTAACAGGAAAATTTCCCAGGACATAGACATATCTGATATTGGCAGAAAGCTTAAATTCTTGTTAATCTAACTGCACTATCCAATTTACAGTAGCTATTACAGTGAAAGAATACCATGCTATTGTTTGAGGAGAGTGCACAATTTTGAACATGAAAAGTTATTAATAAAGAAATTAGGCACATTTGGGCAGTCTTGATACAACGGTTCATTGGATCAGTCTAATAACACTGATGCCATCTGGTGGCCAAAATCTAAATTGCAACTGGGCTGGAATAATACATTATGGCCTTTCGCTTACGTTTCAAAGATGATGGTACAAAAACAATACAAAAGAAAGGTTGTTTTTTTTCTATGTATTATCTTTGACCAGACCTATTGTGTTATATTCTCCTACATTCCTTTCACATTTACATACATGTCAAAGTGTTTCCTTTCAAATGGTACCAAGAATATGCATATCCTTGCTTCAGGGCCTGAGCTACAGGCAGTTAGATTTGGGTATGTCATTTTAGGCAGAAATTGAAAAAAAGGGGCTATTAACCCAAGAGGTAGACAGATCCTGATTGACTGACTGTTTACCCTAGAGGTAGACTGATCCTGTTGACTGACTGTTTACCCTAGAGGTAGACTGATCCTGTTGACTGACTGTTTACCCTAGAGGTAGACTGATCCTGATTGACTGACTGTTAACCCTAGAGGTAGACTGATCCTGATTGACTGACTGTTAACCCTAGAGGTAGACTGATCCTGATTGACTGACTGTTAACCCTAGAGGTAGACAGATCCTGATTGACTGACTGTTAACCCTAGAGGTAGACAGATCCTGATTGACTGACTGTTAACCCTAGAGGTAGACAGATCCTGATTGACTGACTGTTAACCCTAGAGGTAGACAGATCCTGATTGACTGACTGTTAACCCTAGAGGTAGACTGATCCTGATTGACTGACTGTTAACCCTAGTGGTAGACTGATCCTGATTGACTAACTGTAAAAAATAAATAAAAAATCCTACGTTAAAAACAACACAATTTGGGTAAATATTGGACAGAACACACGGTGGGTTATTTATACCAAGCCAGTTGGGTCACAAGTAACCCATTGTTTTCTTTAAGATGAGGTGCTGATGCTGGGTTATTGAGCTATGATCCACCAGGTCAGATCATGGGTACCATTTTTATGTCTCTGTGTCCAAAATGAAGGAAGTTAGAGGTAGTTTCGTGAGCCAATGCTAACTAGGATTACCACAATTGCTGGAAGTCTATGGGTATGTTCTAGCATGCTAGCAGATACCCATAGACTTTCAGTCATTGCACAAATGCTAGTTAGCATTGGCTTGCAAAACGACCTCTAACTTCCTTCATACTGGACACAGAGACATACAAATTGTATCCACGAGTTCATCTGTGGCAGGTAGGCTGCCGGTTAATAGTATTGGGACAGTAACAGAGATTGCTGGTTCGTTGCTGGTTCGAATCCCCAAGCGGACTAAGTGAAAACATCTGCCGATGAGCAAGGCACTTAACCCTAGTTTCTCTAGATAAGATCATCTGTTGAATGGGAAAGTAGATGAAGGGCCTCATTGCCAAAACCCCAAAGTATCCCTTTAAGTGCAAAGTTACCACTTTGTTATAATTTTTTAATAATATGTTATTCATTTTGTATGTGTAAATGTGTAATTTGCTTCAAATATTTAAGGAAATTTGAAATGTACAAACTTAACATGATGAACATGAATTATGTTTACTCTCAATGGTGGCCCAAAATAACTATCTGAAAGCCACAACCTTGGATTACCCAAACATGGGTGAATTTAACCATCAGTTGGGTTTTTAATTCACTTTCATGACGGGCTGATCTAGCAGACAGGTCTTTTTTCAAGTAATCCATAGGTTATTTACAGGTAAATGTCATTTCTGTTCATCATGTTATGTTTGTACACTGTGTTACGTTCCCCAGCAAGAAAACTAAATCCTGTCGCTTGAACAGAAGGGGGAACTACCAAAGAGTAATTGACAACAACCAAAACGTAACAGGTGGGGTTCTAGGAGAGGTTCTGAAAGACAATCATGGGGCTGTCCACTGAAAGTTGACTAGCAACAACAACTGGGACCTAAAAGACACACACTAAATTTCCCCAAGAAGAGGCAAACAAAAGAGAAACCCACACCGAAATCAAAGACAGGAAGCAAAACAAAAAGGTGGAGCAAAGCAAAAATCACACAAAGGAATGTTTTTCTAGAAATCAAAATAGGAAGCTCCAACTGAAGGTGTTGACCCTCCACATCTCTCAAGACAACTGGAATACTGGGCCAGACACTCTTAAATAGCACCTGGGCCAGCACAGGCGAAACACCTTCCCACTAACGAGATGACACCTACTGACTAACGAGGTGACACCAATCGGTGCACACTACATGCTAACAAGCTGTACGTGCTAAAGTCTAAACTCAAAACGTAAATCGAAAAAACTAAACCTGTAACTCACTGTACATTTAAATGTCCCTTTAATATTTTAGCATATTACATATTTTACAATGAATAATATTATTTAAATAACATAACAAAGTGGTAACTATCCCAACATTGGGATATGTATAGATACTTGAGGAACTCAACTTGTGTAAGCCTCATTAAGCTACAAAAGTGTCAATGCTCAACTTTAACATGTGTTGACATTACAACAGAACATATTAACCAGAATTACATTTACTCTTACAGGTGGCCAAAAATACCTATCTGAAAGCCACACCTTTACTAAGCCACACCTCCAATCCTCTGATCTAAATGTAGTGGATCATAGCTCAATAACCCAACTAAGTGACCCTCCTAGCTGGGTCAAAAATAACCCAACGAGTGTAAAGAGAAAACAAGAAAGATCAGTTTAGTAAGATAGATATGGAAAAGTTACAAAACATTTGTAAACACAAAGATGCTGAGCGTGGAATGAATGTATAGTTATATAGACTACCGTGAATCAAGGCTGCGCTTGTTGTTGTTAGGTCTAAATGAGAGAGAAAGTTTGGTTTTATCAGTGTGATATTGATTGTATGAGTAAGCATGTGATTCCATCAGTCAGAGTTATTGATGTTATAGGATGATCTTATGAATGGGTTCCATGCGTCAGTAACACTACTCAGTTCTAAGTGGGTGGGAATAATTATGGCCTATACTCCCTTACAGTATGCTCCCTGCCTGCCCTCGTGTGGGATACAGATCAACACCAACTGCTGTTGTTCTACCATTACATCTAAAATGGCACCCTATTCCCTATGTAGTGCACTACTTTTGACCAGAGCCACTTGCCAAAAGTAGTGCACTAAAGTATATACGTAAGGAAATGGAGGACATTTTAGATGCTGCCATTTTGCATATTGTTAGCAAAATGGCCACAGTTGGCAGTCCTGCAAGGTCATCAACTCCACGCCAGTGTCTGTGGGATTAACATGATTCATCCTGACATGGACCAACAACCACAATGACAGAGCTGACCTTCTTCTAATGTCTGCCAATGACAGATCTGAAGATGGAAAATACATGATACCCATCCCTACTGACATCTAACAGCTTCCCGTAAACATCTCCCCACTGACACACATCTCATTCATCAGTACTGAGCCAAGGAATAGAGATGGAGGGCCTTGGGTTTCATCCCAAATGGGGCCCTATTCCCTTTATAATGGATTGTTTTCTTCAAAAGTAGTGCATGAAATGTGGGATGCATCCTTGTAGAAAACTGTACAACGAGAGATGAAAATATTTGATTGTTCCCTTTAGAGATGCATAATGGACAGCACTAGGGTAATGAGAATGAAGAGGTTGGGGTAGTGTGCTGCACAGGGTAATGAGAATGAAGAGGTTGGAGTAGTGTGCAGCACCAGGGTAATGAGAATGAAGAGGTTGGAGTAGTCTACAGCACAGGGTAATGAGAATGAAGAGGTTGGGGTAGTGTGCAGCACCAGGGTAATGAGAATGAAGTGGTTGGAGTAGTGTGCAGCACAGGGTAATGAGAATGAAGAGGTTGGAGTAGTGTGCAGCACCAGGGTAATGAGAATGAAGA